>NC_090763.1:26898116-27018116 GCF_036898095.1 Palaemon carinicauda | reverse complement strand
TTAAGTCTAATGACGTCATATTTCTGGCGGAAGGCGAGAGGCAAATCAAGTGATTTTCTTCCGATGCGTTACTATTCCCATAATCGAAACATCGAATAATGATATAAAGATTTTTTTTAAATATTTTTCAAAGAAATGTGAAGATTTAACTGAATTAAAAATCAAAATACGAGAGAGAGAGAGAGAGAGAGAGAGAGAGAGAGAGAGAGAGAGAGAGAGAGAGAGAGAGAGAGAGAGAGAGAGGGGGTGCATATTCCTTTTATAACTAGTAATAAAGTCTATAAACAATGTATGGAGAATGTGATACCCTATAATATATTGGCGCTGATATAATATTTATTATGAAGAGATTTCGAATGTCAAGAAAATTATATAAATCAGTGTTATTCATGCTATATGTGCGCATAATCGTAATACGGCAGCGTGACCTTAAGATCAGCTGATTCCAACCGAAAGTAAATCAAAAGTATTTGTTGATTATTGATATGATCAAGAAAATTAAAAATAAAATATAAACGTGTTTTAATAAAACAAAAATTAAACACAATAATGTCTAAGGAAATATGAAGGCTTAATATTGAACTGAAAATTTAATACTGTATGAAGCTTTAAAAATGAACTACAGTACCCGTATGCGATTGCGAGAGCGAGCACACACACACGCACAGAGAAAGAGCTAGTGTACTGTACAACTATTTCGCATTACAGTATACCTAATGATTAGACGAACTGTATGGAAACTGATTTCCTGTAATATATTGGTGCTGATGTAATATTCATGGAGATATTTCTAATGAGTTAAGAAATTCTAAAAGAAAGAAAAAATATATGCCATACGTATGTACGCCATATTTTGATACGGTAGGTAGCGGCACTTTCAGATCAGCTGATCACAACCAAAGGAAGACAAAAGTTTAAGTACTTCTCGATTGGTAAAATACTTCCAAAATTGAAAAATAGAATACAAAAATGAATTAATAGAGCATATGATATCCTATGAAACAAAATGGAATAATGATAGACATTAAGAAAATATTGATAAAATATCATCGAGATGATTGCCGAATTATAACGCATCATAAATCTACGGAAACTTCACTTTTTTAGTTTGACATATGACGAACTCGGTCCCTATCTCCGTCGTAAGTCGAGAAATACCTGTATATATATATTTCTGGGCTCAATCCCTGTGCCGCGCAGTGACACTAAACCTAACGGTAACCTTTTTCAGAACCTTGTTTGAGTCGGGCTTAGCAGCTAACACTATTACTACCATCAAGTCTGCCTTGAAGAAGATTTTTCTAATCGGCTTTAATATAGATCTAACAGATTCATTGCTAGCTTCGATCCCAAGAGCCTGTGCCAGACTGAGACCATCTTCTCGTCCTAGCCCGATTTCCTGGTTTCTCAATGATGTTCTTAAACTAGCGTCAGAAACCGTCAACGATTCATGTGAGTATATCCCTCTACTCAGGAAAACTCTCTTTCTCGTGAGTTTAGCATCTGGCGCCAGGATTTCGGAATTAGCTGCCTTATCAAGGGATCCAGGCCACATAGAGTTCCTTCCGTCAGGAGAGGTCCTCCTCTCCCCAGACAAGGTCTTCTTGGCCAAAAATGAAGACCCTCAGAATAGATGGTCCCCCTGGAAAATTATCCCTCTCCTTCAGGATCCTTCCCTATGCCCGGTTACCACTCTAAAGTCCTTTCTATCAAGGACTTCCTATAAGACCTTGGGACCCTTGTTCATCAGGGAGCGGGGAGGGACTATAACTTTGAAAGGGATCAGACAACAGATCTTGTATTTTATTAAACAGGCCAATCCAGAGTCTTTTCCTCACGTCCACGACATTCGGGCGGTAGCGACCTCAATAAATTTTTTCCATCATATGAACTTTACAGATATCTCTAAATATACCGGATGGAAATCCCCCTCAGTGTTCAAGCGGCACTATCTTAAACAATCAGAGGCCCTTCAACTCGCTACCGTAGCTGCAGGGAGCGTGGTATCCCCCGGACAAATTCCTTCTAACTAATCCCTGAATCCTATATCTTCCACCTTCTTCCTCTTACCTGCCTCACTTACAGTTCCTACCTGAGTTCGGTTTGTTGTATCACACCCATGGGTGTTCCTAGTTCGTAACATTGCCATTTTATTATCATTGTTCAATTTATTCTTCCATACGAACTGTATTTCTTTAGTGTTCAAGTGTATGTAATTTGTTCCAGTGTTTGACCTTAATTGGTTTTGTTTTAAGTTAATGTTCTTTTGTCTTCCCTTCCTGGGATATTATACCTTATCATGCTGATGTTATTAAAGACGTCCGTCTTCTACGTTAACTTTTGATTAAACCACTGTTTGTTATGTTGATTTTAATTCGTTCCCGTATAGTTAATAAAGTTTGGGTTCGTTTTCTCTGGTACTATTTCACTGCGCGGCACAGGGATTGAGCCCAGAAAAGGGATTTTGACGAAGGAAAAATCTATTTCTGGGCGAGAGACCTGTGCCGCCCAGTGAACCCACCCTATTTGCTCCCCCCCTGTTCAGACCCCAAACTTAAGGGTGCTGTAAGGAGTGATGGGCAAGCGTGGGTTGAGTTAGTAGTACTGGTCTGCGAGGCAGGGGAGGTTGAACGGCACCTCACTATTGGGGGATTTCGAAGAGGAGAAGTCTAAATGGTACGAGACCTCTGGTATTTCGCCCCAGTCTATACCGACACCATTAGGTGAGCGAGCTAGTTCAACCTAGCATTCCTTTACATTTTTTCTCTGGTAATATTAGCAGTTATATTCCTTTGAAATGGTGCATAAGGAGCATCGCACTCCTTTCAAGCACCTGTTTCATATAAGTCCAAGTATTTTATTCTCGTGTGTTTCATTGGATTTATCATCAACTTTCTCTCGATGGCCGATTCCCAAGATACCCCATCGAAGTTAAGTACCTTATCCATGAGTTTTTAACGAGATTGGGCAGTGTAATCTTTGTTTTTATTATTGAGAAGTGTTTATATATGAGCGGCGTCCCCGTTCTTACTTTCGCCTCTGCCCTTTGTCTCGTTAGTTCGTCCGTCTTTTATATTCGTTCGAACCTTTAGGAGTTTTTTCCTTATATTCATTTAGTACACCGACTTTATGCTTTCATATAGCATTTATTTTATGTTATCCTATGATATCGGTGTTAGCGTTTCATCAGGAGTAGGTTATGTTGGTATGCCTGCATTCGTGCATGTTGGTGGATAGCGTCACCATTGAGATTGTTTCGCTAGTTCTAGGAGCTTTAATTTCGACCATCTCACTTATTATTAGTAAAACCTTTTGTTTTATTACGCTCCACCTAGTTTTACGTTTGGTTCGAGTGGGACTCTCAAACAAGGTTCTGAAAAAGGTTACCGTTAGGTTTAGTGTCACTGGGCGGCACAGGTCTCTCGCCCAGAAATAGATTTTTCCTTCGTCAAAATCCCTTATATATATATATATGTAAATATCACCCACGAATGGCATTTGATACCGAATTCTATCTTGGGAATATATATCCACTTGGAATTCATTTTATGGTAGCAGCTTCTGGCCGGGTGAGGATTCGAACCACCACCAGTACGGCTGGAAACCATGCTGGCAGAGACCCTACCGACTGCTATCAAGAGAGTCTCTCTTGATAACTCAGTCGGTAGGGTCTCTGCCAGCATGGTTTCCAGCCGTACTGGTGGTGGTTCGAATCCTCACCCGGCCAGAAGCTGTTACCATAAAATGAATTCCAAGTGGATATATATTCCCAAGATAGAATTTGGTATTAAATGCCATTCGTGGGTGATATTTACATTAATTAAAATCACGTGTGCTTGTGATATATGTTCATATATATATATATATTTTCTATCTTTCTCAAAAAAGCTTTGCTTCAGTGCGGGAAAATGGTTGTTGTTATTATAATGGTTATCATTGCTATATATATTTTATATCATATATATATATATATATATATATATATATATATATATATATATATATATATATATATACATATATATATATATATATATATATATATATATATATATATATATATATATATATATATATATGTATGTACGTACCTGTATGTATGTATGCATGCATATATGTACAGTATGTAGGCTATACATACACATACGTTATATGTGCACATACATATATCTTTTTTTCTCGGATATTAGGGATCTAGGCGATACTCCGTCAACAAAAACGAGTGTAGAAGTATACCTCTGTGGTCACTTGGAAAATACTTCGGGTAATCAACTTTTTCGCACAGAAAATGCATACGCATATACAAATATACATATATGCACACATACATATATATATACATTTATACAGTAGATTTACACATACATTTACATACCAAACCTATATATGCATACACAGTTGCGCATAAGTATATACATGCACATGTATGTGCACTTATACATATATACATGCATACGGACGGACACACATACGCACGCACACAAACACACACACTTATACTAGTAGATAAATAGTTATATTTGATAATTTTTGGTGCGTTTACGTGTGACGGAAAAAAGTCGGAATGCTTATATTGACGCTCCGGTGACAGGTCGTGCTGAAGAGGCTAGGAGATTTATGTGTAGGTACTTTTCGGACTCTGACCAAAGGCCTGAGGCCGTGTGGTGCAACATGTGGGACACCCCCTTCTTCTGATGCGTCTAAAAACAGCATCAAATTGGGTGGAAGGACGAGAAGATCGACGCCCTTCAGCAGATTCTCGTCTGCCAGCCACCATCTGAGGTCCGTCCTTTCCTCTGGTCCTATAGGGATCAGAGTGTCTGGGGAATCGTAGGCCTGATTCCAATTGGACTCCAGGTGCCATGTAACCCTCCTCAGCCTTGCTACCCTGTAGTCCAATGGGAAGGCTCGTGTAGTTTGGTGTCTAATATCATGCCCAGGTATACCAGTCTTTGAGTGGGAAGCAGGAATAACTTCTCAAGGTTTACCATGATCTCCCGATAATGGTAAAGCCTCTGAAGTTTGTCTCAGTGCTGAAGAAGGGTTATCACCGAGTCTGCATATGATCGGCTAGTCATCCAGGTAACGAAGGAGACGGATGCCGACCTTTTGTACTCAGAATGACACCAGGGCAAACATTATTGTAAAGACCTGAGGTGCTATGGAAAGGCCAAAGCACAGCACCCAGAACAGGTATATTTTGTCGTCGATGTTGAATCTCAGATACTTCCTCGACGACGAATGGACTGGGATCTGGAAGTATGTGTCCCTTAGATCCCGTGTACCCATGAAGTCCTGCGGCCTTATCGCTTGTCTGACCATGTCTGCCATCTCCATGCTGAACGAAGTCTGTTTGACAAACTTGTTCAGAGCCGAGAGGTCGACGACTGGTTTCCAGCCTCCAGATGCCTTTTTCCCAAGAAAAGTCGACTAAGGAAGCCTGGGGCCCCGTCGAGGACCTCCTGAAGAGGGCCTTTGTCCAACGTGGTTTGGACTTCAGCCCAAGGGCCTGCACCTTTGCTGATCCCAAAGGAGTTTACAAGTACTGTACTGGATACTTGGTCAGTGGAGGGAGAGATGAGATGAATGGGACGCGATATCCTGAAAGAATTACGGATACCGTCCAAGGATTAGCCCGAGCTGCATCCACCTGAACCAGCAGCTTTGTAGGTATTCCTCCACTAGTGAACAGGTAGGAGGGATCGCCTAAGGAAAGAGCACCACCTCTCCTTTCACTGCCGTCTTCTCTCTGGAGGGGCTGGAGGTCTGTAGGTCCGCGATATCAAGGCTCTATGAAAGAGGGAGTCCTAGTTAGACTTCCTCCACCAGAACTTATGGTAACTCCTCTGGTTGACACCCGAAGGTGGGAAAAGTTTGACGAACGAGCCTGTTCGGTACGACATAGAGTAGTCTGCAAGCTGAGAGGCAATCTTATATCGAGCAGCCCTCAACCCCCAGGACCAGGACAGAGCTGCACTGGACTTCGGAGGGTTTTTTGAGTGCTAAGACATGGTCTGGGACTGTGTCTTTACTTTCTTACGGGGCAGTCTCTGGGTCTGGTAACCCTTTAAGGGACCTCATGATGGTCAGCACCTGCTAAAGGCCATGTTCTGACTTCCTCTGGTCACCGTCTGAAGCTGGGCTGGCAGCGATATTACCTTCATCCACTACCAAGATCTCACCTCGGAGTGAGTCGCGGTCATTATCGGAAAGGTTGACTCAGCTCTCTGAGTCCTGGAAGAAGACTCTGGCACTGTCTTGGCATCTTTTGATTCCACTTTCGGGGGAAACAGAGATTCCAAGACAGAAGGTCTAGGTGTAGCAACCTTCCTGGTAAGGAGAGGACTTGGAACTGAAGGTGAAACGGTGTTCTCTTCCCGGGATCTTTCCGTCGGTGACGGGAAGGGAGAGACCAAAACTGACTCTTCCCTCTGATAGCCTCTCGAGTCGGCGGGTGAGACATTGGTGGGCAGAGGCAATAATGGATCCATAAGGGGAACCACTACCCTTGGAGCCCTGACCAGAGCTCGTTTGACCCTTGATAATGGAAGCTTGTTCAAAGTTCCCCTCTTCTTCTTCAGGGGAGAAGCAGTCGTGATCTGTCATCCTGAAGCGGTCGAAATGGAGGAAGTCCCCAAGGAGACTTCGGGGGCTTATGCCGGCCGCGAAGGGAACATCAGGACAAAGGCCTGTGTCAAAGCTCTGACCAAGGCACTGAACCACGGCTGCTTGCTCATCAAAGCACTAACCGATAGTTACCCCGAAAGGGATAGAGGTCGAAGGGTTCTTCTGCGGAGTTTCCATTCTTGTGCAGGAAGTTTTGCGATTCTAAACCCTTGAAACCTTCCCCCTTCCTCCTTCCCCAGTGCTGTTATGCGTTGGCAGGAAGGGGAATGGGGCGATGATGAACAATCGTTGACCACCTGACCTTTTCTAGCGGCTACAACCACCGCCTTTGGTGGCTGCAGTTGGCGATCCTGGCTATGAGAATGTACACTCACCTTAGTGATTGTATGCTGCATGAATGACAGCCACAGACACATCGGGGAACAATCGTTGAGGAAAGGCAGATGATGGAAGTGAAGGTCGGGAACCAAAAGAGGAAGGCTGGGCCGGTTCTCCGAAGAGGAAGACTGCGGAGGCGAGGATGTGAAGAGGAGTCTCTTTGGCGACAGAGCAGGAGCACCCTGAAGGCGAAGAGGAGGACAAACACGGCGAGGTCTTCTGCCACCAACCCGATATTGAACAGCAACCGAAGGAATAGCAAGCTGACCGTCAGCAGTTCTCCGAAGAAGAGCCTCTATGAGTGCCCCTTCACTAGAAAGGGGTACCCTCGCAGGAAAGACATAAAGATGATGAAGGGAAGTTTTCCCTCCAAAGGGAGAAAAAGAGCCCAACACCTGGGGAATAAAGCTCCCCCTCGGAAGGGAAAGAAATCCAACACCTGGAGGCGGACCTCAAGGCAGTGCTCTTTGATTCCTATCAACGAGTCTTGTTCAAGTTGAAGGTCTGCATTGAGCAATACCTGAGAAAATGTAGCCGGAGCTAGTTCCTCAAGGTTAGCGTGTTGATCAGGAGCAGCCACAGGTGCAGGAGAACAGTGATGGCACAGTGACAGCAGATTCCCCCGGAACGAAAGGCACTGCTCTTTTACGTCGGCTACCATAGCCAAACGAAGAAGAACGGCATCGCTAACTGAGGAAAAAATAAAACAAATTATGTAACAAAAAAACTACCTCGGGAGGAGCACCTCGTCCGCAGACAGGAAAGGTGTCCACCGAGAGAGCAAACACAAATTAAGGATTGCGCACTCCCTTCCCCAGCCGACATCGACGGGAGAAGGAGAGCGGCAGAGTAAAAACTGTAACAAAATGTTATTTTCCTTAGTAAAATAAATTTTTGAATATACTTACCCGATGATCATGTAGCTGTCAACTCTGTTGCCCGACAGAAATCTAAGGTCGGGATACGCCAGCGATCGCTATACAGGTGGGGGTGTACACAACAGCGCCATCTGTGAGCAGGTACTCAAGTACTTCTTGTCAACAAGAACTCAATTTTCTCCTCGGTCCACTGGTTCTCTATGGGGAGGAAGGGAGGGTCCTTAAATTCATGATCATCGGGTAAGTATATTCAAAAATTTATTTTACTAAGGAAAATAACATTTTTCAATATTAATCTTACCCGATGATCATGTAGCTGATTCACACCCAGGGTGGTGGGTGGAGACCAGCATACATGTTAACATTAGAAGCTAAGTATCCCGTATCTCATTTTAGCAGTTATTCAAAATAACAAACATAAAATAAATAAGTACCTGGTAAGGAAGTCGACTTGAACCATTACTCTGCCTTTTTAAGTACGTCTTCCTTACTGAGCCTAGCGATCCTCTTAGGATGCTGAGCGACTCCTAGGTGCTGAAGTATGAAGGGCTGCAACCCATACTAAAGGACCTCATCACAACCTCTAATCTAGGCGCTTCTCAAGAAAGAATTTGACCACCCGCCAAATCAACCAGGATGCGGAAGGCTTCTTAGCCTTCCGGACAACCCAAAAATATTTCAAGAGAAAGATTAAAAAGGTTCTGGAATTAGGGAATTGTAGTGGTGGAGCCCCCACCACTACTGCACTCGTTGCTACGAATGGTCCCAGAGTGTAGCAGTTCTCGTAAAGAGACTGGACATTCTTAAGATAAAAGACGCGAACACTGATTAGCTTTTCCAAAAGGTTGCGTCGAATATATTTTGCAGAGATCTATTTTGTTTAAAGGTCACGGAAGTTGTGACAGCTCTAACTTCGTGTGTCCTTACCTTCAGCCAAGCTTGGTCTTCCTCATTCAGAAGGGAATGAGCTTCTCGTATTAACAGTCTGAAAATAATAGGATAAAGAATTCTCTGACATAGGCAAAGATGAATTCTTAACTGAACACCATAAAGCTTCAGACGGGCCTCGTAAAGGTTTTTAAAATAGAACTTAAGAGCTCTTACAGGACATAATACTCTTTCTAGTTCATTTCCAACCATACGATAAGTTTGGAATATCGAACGATATTGGTCAAGGCCGAGAAGGCAGCTCGTGTTTGGCTAGAAAACCAAGATGTAGAACATGTAGCCGTTTCGGATGAAAATCCGATGTTCTTGCTGAAGGCATGAATCTCACTGACTCTTTTAGCTGTGGTTAAGCATATCAGGAAAAGAGTCTTAAAGGTGAGATCTTTCAGGGAGGCTGATTGAAGTGGTTCGAACCTGTCTAACATAAGGAATCTTAGAACCACGTCTAAATTCCAACCAGGTGTAACCAAACGACGCTCCTTCGTGGTCTCAAAAGACTTAAGGAGGTCCTGTAGATCTTTATTGTTGGAAAGATCTAAGCCTCTGTGACGGAAGACTGATGTCAACATGCTTCTGTAACCCTTGAAAGTGGGAGCTGAAAGAGATCGCTCTTTCCTCAGATATAAGAGGAAGTCAGCTATTTGAGTTACAGAGGTACTGGTCGAGGATACGGATACTGACTTGCACCAGTTTCGGAAGATTTCCCACTTCGATTGGTAGACTCTAAGGGTGGATGTTCTCCTTGCTCTAACAATCGCTCTGGTTGCCTCCTTCGAAAAACCTCTAGTTCTCGAGTCTTTCGATACTCTGAAGGCAGTGAGACGAAGAGCGTGGAGGCCTTGGAGTACCTTCTTACGCGTGGCAGACGTAGCAGGTCCACCCTTAGGGGAAGAGTTCTGGGAACGTCTACTAGCCATCGAAGTACCTCGGTAAGTTATTCTCTCGCGGGCCAGAGGGAAGCAACTAGTGTCAACTTTGTCCCATCGTGAGAGGCGAACTTCTGCAGTACCTTGTTGACAATCTAGAACGGAGGGAATGCATATAGATCTAGATGAGACTAATCTAGTAGAAAGGCATCTAAAAGAACCACTGCTGGGTCCGGGATAGGTGAGCAAAGTATTGAGAGCCTCTTGGACATCGAGGTTGCGAAGAGATCTATGGTTGGCTGGCCCCAGGTGACCCAAAGTCTCTTGCATACATCTTTGTGGAGGGTCCAATATGTTGGAATTATTGTCCCTTCCTACTGAGACAATCTGCTAAGACATTCAAGTTGCCTTGGAAGAAACTTGTTACTAGTGAAAAGTCTAGACCTGTTGAACAGGAGAGGAGGTCACTTGCGAACTCGCACCATGTCAGAGAGTAGGTCCCTCCTTGCTAGGAGATGAACATCAAAGCAGGGAGTTGTCCGTGTTCACCTACACTACTTTGCCTTGAAGGAGAGACCTGAAGCTTTTCCAGGTCAGACGTACTGCCAGAAGCTTCTTGCAGTTAAAAATGCATTGTCCTTTGACTCGAGTTCCATAATCCCGAGCATTCCCTACCGCCTAAGGTCGCACCCCAGCCTACGTCCGATGCGTCTGAGAAGAGAACGTGGTTGGGAGTCTGAACAGTCAGGGGAAGACCCTATAAAAGGTTGATAAAGTCCTTTCATCAAGTCAGACCAGACTTATCTTCCGGAAACCGGGATCGAGACCGCTTCTAGCGTCTTGTCCTTTTCCAGTGAAGAGCTAGATGAAACCGAAGAGGACGAAGGTGTAGTCTTCCAAGTGACACCAATTGAACCACGGATGACAGTGTCCTAACCAGACTCATCCACAGCCTGACAGGGCCGTGTTCCTTCTTCAGCATCTTCTGGATGGATAGCAGGGCTGGGGGTTGATTGTCTTGTTCAGCCATGTCCTCATCAGAGGGTTCCTCATCCGAAACTGATGAGGAAACGGCAACGGAGTGGGCAACGTCTGACTCGCTGAATCCGGTCGCACTGGTGGATGCGTGACGGAGCCGGACACAAGATCATGGTACTGCTGCACAGTCTGTGAACTGTCAACCATGGGGATGCGAGGAAGAACAGCGACAACCCGAAACTGTCTAGACTGTCTGGGTAGTGCAGACAACCCCTTATCGGGTTGCTGAGGTTGCCGCACTGCGTCACAACAAGTCACCTCTGCTGGTTGTTGAACGTCTTCCCAGTGACACACTGAACGTCCACAACCACCTCCGAGAGTAGCTTAACGTCAACGTGCGACTGGCAACCCACACTGGGTCGCACCGGTGGAGGAACCATCTCAACTGGCGGACGTGAGTAGGATACCTCAGCGTCAACAGGGCGTACAACCAACCGGTAGGAAGGTCGTTGGCAAGAAGGTTCTTCTCCGTAAAAAAATCCTCTATCAAGGACTAAGCTTGGACTGCATGTCTTGCAACAAAGCCCAAGGTCTATGGGAGCAGGTGTGGCAACAGACGGGGTTAGCGACTGAAGCGGAACCATTTACCCTCCCTGGAAGCATGTTATGCTTTAATTAAAGTCCATAGGAGGCTAAGCAGCTTAAGGCTCCTCTCCAAATGACAGAGTCCTCAAGGGAATATCAGAAGGAGGGAGAACAGCACTTTCTCATCTACAGGAACCATGTCCGAGAAAAGCTAGGTTATCTCAGTGAGGGTTTCACTGGCGCATAAGCAGCAGACCAGAAGGCAACGTTATGAAACTGCTTGACAGTCTGTGAACTGTCAAAAACTGAACTGTCAACCCCAACAGGTGCGTGAGGACATACAGCACTGGTGTATTAGTAGCACACCAGAAGGCAATGTCATGTAACTGTTAGACAGTCTGTGAGTTGGCAACAACCAAAGCTGTGTGGGGAAGCCTCAACTCCTGACTGACTAGTTTGCTGCGGGCGAGTGGCGGTAACCACAGTGTGTTGCTGAGGGTGACACACCGTGTCAAAACACGGCAGCTTGTGGTAGCTCACGCACGGCAACGGAGAGCTCCGTGTGTCTGTGGGAGTCAGCATGCGTCTGGCAGGGTCGACTGCGCATGGGTGGAGGAGCTCTCACAACAAGAGTGTGGGAGCAGGCAGCCATGCCGGGCGCACAACCGTGGCAGGCTGTAGGCCAACGGGTGCATCGTCAACCTTCTCCGCAGACGGAGTGTGGGAGCTGGCAACAACAAAAGCGGAGTGCTGGTGCGTGGGAGGGACTGCCGTGGGTTGCGGAGCATGCCGCATTGTGGCAAAACACGGCAGCTTGACAGCACCTTCCCACTGCTGATGCGGTAGCTCACGCATGTCAACGGAGGGTGCAGCATGAACATGCGTCTGGCAGGGTCGACTGCGCATCGGTGGTGGAGCTCTCACAGGTGGAGTGTGGGAGCAGGCAGCCGCAGTATCTGCTGAGCGCACAACCGTGGCAGGTTGTAGGTCAACAGGTGCAGTGTCAACCTTCTCAGCACGATACTCCTGCATGAAGGAAGCAAGCTGAGACTGCATATCTGCAGCATGGACCACTAGGGTCTATAAAAGACGGCAACAAACGGAGCTACTGTCCGTTGTGACTGAGGGTCTAAAACAGCTGGTGCGGCAACAGACGGAGTTACTGCCTGTTGCGGTACCACCTTGCCTCTCTCGGAAGGTGTGCAGTCGTCGAAGACTGCAGCGAGTCCGAACTGACCCAGTGGCTACACCTAGGCCGTTGGACTTGCGCGGAAGGGACCGACTTGCACTTAAAAGCTGCAAGATTGGTCCATGGTTTCTGCGAGAAACCTCTTCCGCAGACGAGGAATAAATGGGCTCTCTCGTCTTTGTGTGGGTGGGGTGATCACGTCGGCAACGTGTGTAGATACACCCGAAACCACGGAGGGAAACGTCTGTTCGTCGATCAAGGCCTGCGGAACCCATAAGTCCTTCGACATTACTTCTCCCCTGGGCTTGGGAGCTTGTAAGAGGTATCGGACTAGGTGAACAACTGGCACGAACAGACGAACCCTCGAACGCAACACTGTAACACTTTGCGCATATCACTTTATCACTTTTGATTTTCTGTTTGCACTTATTTCACTGAACTCGAAACTTTAAGTGATTTGTACCTGAAACACGTAATCCTATCCTTCATTAAAAGGTAGTAATTGCGAAAACAGTTTTACAATGCAACAGAAAAACATAATGAAAGATAAAGAATTCAGTGGCTGGAAAAGAGACTAAACACTAGATCAAATAAACTACGTTTAAAATCTCTCACCGCATAAAGCCTGGGAACAAGAATAAAACTCTAGAAACGTTTTACCTTCTTCCCCTATAGCGACTAGGGAGAAGAGTAAAAAACGAGAACAACGTTACCCGCTTGAACGAAACGTTTATTCTCCTCTCTCTCCCTCCGTCTCTATCTCTCTCTCTCTCTCTCTTGACTTAGAACCTGAGAGATGAGCCCAATTATATATCGTTAAAACATATTATTTGTTAAGGAAAAAAACTGAAAGGTTTCCCAAATAAAAAGTTCCTTTATTAGAATTAAAACCATTTAAGCTAAGAAAGAATGAACGAAACGCTAGAATCGGTTTACTCTTACTGCAACGTGAAACCGTGAAATACTCTCTCTCTATCGTAACGATAGAGCGCATGTTGAACGTTCTGAACGTCAACAACTGCGGAGACTAAACTAAACGTTAGTTCATCTTTGAAAACAGTACGAGACTATCAAAGAAATTCTTTCAAAAACATTAAAATTAAAAAAGTATAAATTCTTAAAAGGAAATACGATATGACGGGCTCAATGTTAATTAACTTCGGTTCCAAGTAAGGACCGCCTACTATTAGGAAAGGTCGCATATAAACAAACATAAAAATTAATTTTTTATAAGTTTATAATAAATGGAAAGTTAATCGAAGAGGCCTATAAATGGCGGAGAGATATAAAATAAATAGATCTATAACTTGTTAAGCAAAATTACCAAAAACCTAAACACACTTCCGTCTAAGGGAAGGGTCGGTCATTTAAAAGTGAAAGAGAGTCCATACTCTCTTCGTCACCAACACTTCCGTCTAAGGGAAGGGTCGGCCATTTAAAAGTGAAAGAGAGTCCATACTCTCTTCGTCACCATAATTAAATCTATCCAAAACGAGTTCAAGTTTTGAAATGAAGATAAAACCCCTGCATAGCGAAAGCTCAAAACTGGAATAGTGTACTTCACCAAAACGTTGTGAAAACAAATCCAGTTAGGGACGGCGTATTTAGTAGGTCTTGCCTGTGGCACGACAGAGGAAAAATTGAGTTCTTGTTGACAAGAAGTACTTGAGTACCTGCTCACAGATGGCGCTGTTGTGTACACCCCCACCTGTATAGCGATCGCTGGCGTATCCCGACCTTAGATTTCTGTCGGGCAACAGAGTTGACAGCTACATGATCATCGGGTAAGATTAATATTGAAAAACAAGAATTACAATTAATTAATTCAGCTGAGAAAAATAACTACTCGAGAGAACCACAACCCTCCAGTGGGAAGGGGGTTCGCCGCAGAGATGAAGCTGAAAAGTTAAATTACAACAGTTATAATTTTACTTAATTAATGAAGAAAACCATTCAGAAGCATAACCTAACCGGCGAACTGGAAAGGTGTTAACCTCCCCGGGAGTATTCTGCCGGCCACCCACGAGTGAGCGGCGACGACCTTCAGAAAGAGCAAGACTGAAGTCAAGCTCCGAAAGGGCTGCACTCCCTTCCCCCAGCAGGTTCCTTCTAAGAACACGTAGAGAGAGGGAAAAGCGACGAAAACAGCTGAACGGAGGAGTATCCAAACGATGACTATTCCACTGCGATGGCGGCCAGGAGCCCGGAAGGCCATCCGCTAAAGGGATGACCGAAGTCCCAAGGGAGAAAGGTCGGAAGGGAAGGTTCTCCGTCCTTGAGAACCTGCCGTACTACGCTGTCACACACGCAGCACATACACTTGAGAAGAAAACCTACAACATATTATGAAAATATTAAGTGTGTTTTCACATATATATATATACACTATACTGTAAAAGAAAACATAAGCTAAAAAGGTAAAGATTAATAGCCGTCAAAAAAACGGCGAGGAGGAAGAGCGGTAATAACCACTCTCCATCCGAGCCAAAAGAAAAGTGAAGCACAATCACAGGTGTGTGGATGAGAGGGGCTTACTCCACGCTAACTACCGGGATGGGTAGTTGAACCTCGCTAAATCTTAATGGTTCGTCCTTTCAGCTTCACCGAAAGTAATACCCATATAAATAGCATTGGTTTCTATTCCAGTTGTGGAACAATTGTGATTTTACATCCACATAATCCCAAAATATTAAATAAAAAAATTAAAATGAAACCTACATTGGAACGCTGGAAACTTTGACGGGCTTGGCTGGAAGCTTGGCTCTGACAATTGCTCTTAATGCGTAGCGATGATAGAGAGCAACACTAAAAAGTTGAGATGGCAATAAAGGCCCAGTATCTAAATTCACATGGGATATAGGATTACTTAGATCATCAAGCGTCTCATGAAGCAATGCAACCAACAATGCATCTTGCATGTGCTGCGGCAATCTGTTAACATCAAGGATAAAAGAGGGACATTAAATTATAAAACAATTATACCGTAGAACTGAACTAACATTACGTGAAAGAAAAATGTTATTTTCATTAGTAAAATAAATTTTTGAATATACTTACCCGATAATCATGTAGCTGTCAACTCTGTTGCCGACAGAAATCTACGGTCGGGATACGCCAGCGATCGCTATACAGGTGGGGGTGAACACCACAGCGCCATCTGTGGTCAGGTACTCCAGTACTTCTTGTCAACACCACCTCAATTTTTTCCTCGGTCCACTGGTTCTCTATGGGGAGGAAGGGTGGGTCAATTAAATCATGATTATCGGGTAAGTATATTCAAAAATTTATTTTACTAATGAAAATAACATTTTTCAATATTAATCTTACCCGATAATCATGTAGCTGATTCACACCCAGGGTGGTGGGTGGAGACCAGCATACATGTTAACAAAGAAGCTAAGTATCCCGTATTTTATTTTATTAGTTATTCAAAAATAACATAAAATAAATAAGTACCTGGTAAGGAAGACGACTTGAACCATTACTCTGCCTTTATTAAGTACGTCTTTCTTACTGAGCGTAGCGGTCCTCTTAGGATGCTGAACGACTCTTAGGTGCTGAAGTATAAAGGGCTGCAACCCATACTAAAGGACCTCATCACAACCTTTAACCTCGGCGCTTCTCAAGAAAGAATTGACCACCCGCCAAATCAACAAGGATGTGGAAGGCTTCTTAGCCGACCGTACAACCCATAAAAAGTATTCAAGAGAAAGGTTAAAAAGGTTATGGGATTATGGGAATGTAGTGGCTGAGCCCCCGCCTACTACTGCATTCGTTGCTACGAATGGTCCCAGGGTGTAGCAGTTCTCGTAAAGAGACTGGACATCTTTGAGATAGAATGATGCGAACACTGACTTGCTTCTCCAATAGGTTGCATCCATAACACTCTGCAGAGAACGGTTCTGTTTGAGGGCCACTGAAGTAGCCACAGCTCTCACTTCATGTGTCCTTACCTTCAGCAAAGCAAGGTCTTCTTCCTTCAGATGAGAATGTGCTTCCCTAATCAGGAGCCTGAATAGGTAAGAAACTGAGTTCTTAGACCTTGGAAGAGAAGGCTTCTTGATAGCACACCATAAGGCTTCTGATTGTCCTCGTAAAGGTTATGACCTTTTTAGATAGTACCTAAGAGCTCTAACTGGGCAAAGTACTCTCTCCAGTTCGTCCCCCACCAAGTTGGACAGGCTTGGGATCTCGAACGACTTAGGCCAAGGACGTGAAGGAAGCTCGTTTTAGCAAAAAACCGAGCTGCAAGGAACATGTAGCCGTTTCAGATGTGAAAACTATGTTCCTGCTGAAGGCGTGGATCTCACTTACTCTTTTAGCTGTTGTCAAGCACACGAGGAAAAGAGTTTTTAATGTGAGGTCCTTAAAAGAAGCTGATTGGAGAGGTTCAAATCTTGATGACATAAGGAACCTTAGGACCACGTCTAGATTCCAGCCTGGAGTGGACAACCGACGTTCCTTTGAGGTCTTAAAAGACCTAAGGAGGTCCTGTAGATCTTTGTTCGTGGAAAGATCCAAGCCTCTGTGGCGGAAAACCGCTGCCAACATACTTCTGTAACCCTTAATCGTAGGAGCTGAAAGGGATCTTACGTTCCTTAGATGTAACAGGAAGTCAGCAATCTGGGTTACAGTGGTACTGGATGAGGAAACTGCATTGGCCTTGTACCAGCTTCGGAAGACTTCCCCTTAGACTGATAGACTCTGAGAGTGGATGTCCTCCTTGCTCTGGCAATCGCTCTGACTGCCTCCTTCGAAAAGCCCCTAGCTCTTGAGAGTCTTTCGAAAGTCTGAAGGCAGTCAGACGAAGAGCGTGGAGGTTTGGATGTACCTTCTTTACGTGAGGTAGACGTAGAAGGTCCACTCCTAGAGGAAGAGTCCTGGGAATGTCGACCAGCCATTGCAGTACCTCTATGAACCATTCTCTCGCGGGCCAGAGCGGAGCCAACCAACGTCAGCCGTGTCCCTTTGCGAGAGGCGAACTTCTGAAGTACCCTGTTGACAATCTTGAACGGCGGGAATGCATACAGGTCGAGATGGGACCAATCCGGCAGAAAAGCATCCACGTGAACTGCTGCTGGGTCTGGAATCGGAGAACAATACAACGGGAGCCTCTAGGTTATCGAGGTAGCGAACAGATCTATGGTTGGCTGACCCCACAGGGCCCAAAGTCTGCTGCAAACATTCTTGTGAAGGGTCCACTCTGTGGGGATGACCTGACCCTTCCGGCTAAGGCGATCTGCCATGACATTCATATCGCCCTGAATGAACCTCGTTACCAGCGTGAGCTTTCGATCTTTTAACCAGATGAGGAGGTCCCTTGCGATCTAGAACAACTTCCACGAATGAGTCCCTCCCTGCTTGGAGATGTAAGCCAAGGCTGTGGTGTTGTCAGAGTCCACCTCCACCACCTTGTTAAGCTGGAGGGACTTGAAGTTTATCAAGGCCAGATGAACCGCCAACAGCTCCTTGCAATAGATGTGAAGTGTCCTTAGCTCCTGATTCCATGTTCCCGAGCATTCCTGTCCGTCCAAAGTCGCACCCCAGCCCGTGTCTGATGCGTCAGAGAAGAGACGGCGGTCGGGTTTCTGAACAGCCAAAGGTAGACTTCCTTGAGAAGAAAGCTGTTCTTTCACCACGTGAGAGTAGACCTCCTCTCTTCGGAAACAGGAACTGAGATCGTCTCTAGCGTCATGTCCTTTATCCAGTGAGCCGCTAGATGATACTGAAGGGGGGGAGGTGGGGTCTCCCTAACTCGATGAACAGGGCCAGCGATGAAAGTGTCCCTGTTAGACTCATCCACTACCTGACTGAGCATCGGTTCCTTCTCAGCATGCTCTGGATGCAATCTAGGGCTTAGTATATCTTTGGGGCCGACGGAAAAGCCCGAAAAGCTCGACTCTGAAGATCCATACCCAGGTAGACAATGGTCTGGGATGGGACGAGCTGGGACTCCTCAAAATTGACCAGGAGGCCCAGTTCCTTGGTCAGATCCATAGTCCATCTGAGAATCTCCAGACAGCGACGACTTGTGGGAGCTCTTAAAAGCTAGTCGTCTGACGGAGCCGGACACAAGATCATGGTACTGCTGCACAGTCTGTGAACTGTCAACCATGGGGAAGCGAGGAAGTACAGTGACAACCCGAAGCTGTCTAGACTGTCTGGGTCGTACAGACAACTCCTTATCGGGTTGCTGAGGTTGCCGCACTGCGTCACAACAAGTCACTTCTGCTGGTTGTTGAACGTCTTCCCAGTGACACACTGACTCCGTAAACAAAAAATCCTCTAACAAGGACTAAGCTTGGACTGCATGTCTTGCAACACAGCTCAAGGTCTATGGGAGCAGGTGTGGTAACAGACGGGGTTAGCGACTGAAGTGGAACCATTACCCTCCCTGGAAGCATGCTATGCTTAAATAAAAGTCCATAGGAGGCTAAGCAGCTAAAGGCTCCTCTCCAAATGACAGAGTCCTCAAGGGAAAATCAGAAGGAGGGAGAATAGCACTTTCTCATCTACAGGAACCATATCCGAGAAAAGCTAAGTTCTCTCAGTGAGGGTTTCACTGGTGCAAAAGCAGCAGACTAGAAGGCAACGTTATGAAACTGCTTGACAGTCTAGTGAGTTGGCAACAACCAAAGATGTGTGACTGAGAAGCATGCGGTAAGGTATGCAGAGCATGCTGTATGTAGAGCATGCTGTAAGGTAAGCAGAGCATGTTGCATGGCGTGCGGCTTATGCTGCATGGGATGAGGCTCATGCTGCATGGGATGAGGCTCATGCTGCATGGTATGAGACTCATGCTGCATGGGATGAGGCTCAAGCTGCAAGGGATGAGGCTTATGCCGCATGCGTTGAGGAGGATGCCGCATAGTATGAGGCTCCTGCCTCATGGGTTGAGGCGGTTGCCGCATAGCATGAGGCTCCTGCCTCATGGTTTGAGGAGGATGCCGCATAGCATGAGGCTCCTCATAGCATGAGACTCCTGCCTCATGGGTTGAGGAGGATGCCGCATAGCATGAGGCTCCTGCCTCATGGGTTGAGGAGGATGCCGCATAGCATGAGGCTGCCTCATGGGTAGAGGAGGATGTCGCATAGCATGAGGCTCCTGCCTCATGGGTTGAGGAGGATGCCGCATAGCATGAGGCTGCTGCCTCATGGTTTGAGGAGGATGCCGCATAGCATGAGGCTCCTGTGAGGTTCCTGCCTCAAGAGTTGCGTCTGCCTCAAGGGTTGAGGAGGTAGCTGCGCAGAGAGAGGCTCATGCTGTGAAGAATGCGGTTGCTGCATGCGTTGAGGCGGCTGCCTCATAGCATGAGGTTCCTCAAGAGTTGAGGCTCTTGCCTCAAGAGTTGAGGTTCTTGCCTCAAGAGTGGAGGTGGCTGCCGCAAGAGTTGAGGTTGCTGCCTCAAGGATGGTGGAGGTTGCCGCAATGCAAGAGGTTGCTGCCTCGAGGATGGAGGAGGTTGTCGCAACACATGAAGCTCCTGCCTCAAGGGTAGAGGAGGTTGCTGCAAAGCATAAGGCTCCTGCCTCAAGTGTTGAGGAGGTTGCCGCATAGCAAGAGGCTCCTGCCTCAAGGAAAGTGGAGGTTGCTGCACAGCGCTGGTATCTGGCAACTCCCAATGCGGCAGCTCACGCGTGGAGGTAGGTTGAGGAACCTCAACATCATACGTCTGGCAGGGTGGACTGCGCAGAGGTGGAGTTGAGGCGGCTGCCTCATGAGCGCTCGCAGGAGGAGGTGTGCTAACCTTCTCTGCCTGAAACTCCTGCATCAACACCGCAAGCTGAGACTGCATTGTCAGCAGCATAGACCACTAGAGTTTAAGAAAGACAACAACAAACGGAGCTACTGTCCGTTGAAACTGAGGGTCTAAAACAGCTGGTGCGGCAACAGACGGAGTTACTGTCTGTTGCGATACCACCTTGCCTCTCTGGGAGGTGTGCAGTTGTCGTACTGCAGCAAGTCCGAACTGACCCAGTGCTAATGACACCACCTAGGAGTTGGACTTGCGCGGAAGGGACCGACTTGCACTTAAAAGCTGCAAGATTTGGTCCATGGTTTCTGCGAGAAACCTCTTCCGCAGACGAGGAATAAAAGGGCTCTCTCGTCTTTGTGTGGGTGGGGTGATCACGTCGGCTACGTGAGTTGGTAACACCCGAAACCACGGAGGGAAACGTCTGTTCGTCGATCAAGGCCTGCTGAACCCATAAGTCCTTCGACATTACTTCTCCCCTGGGCTTGGGAGCTTGTAAGAGGTCCCAGACTAGGCGAACAACTGGCACGAACAGACGAACCCTCGAACGCAACACTGTAACACTTTGCGCTTATCACTTTATCACTTTTGATTTTCTGTTTGCACTTATTTCACTGAACTCGAAACTTTAAGTGGTTTGTACCTGAAACACGCAATTCTATCCTTCATTAAAAGTTAGTAATTGCGAAAACAGTATTACAATGTAACAGAAAAACATAATGAAAGATAAATAATTCAGTGGCTGGAAAAGAGACTAAACACTAGATCAAATAAACTACGTTTAAAATCTCTCACCGCATAAAGCCTGAGAACAAGAATAAAACTCTAGAAACGTTTACCTTCTTCCCCTAAAGAGACTAGGGAGAAGAGCAAAAACGATAACAACGTTACCCGCTTGAACGAAACGTTTATCCTCCTCTCTCTCCCTCCGTCTCTATCTCTCTCTCTCTCTCTCTTGACTTAGCACCTGAGAGAAGAGCCCAATTAAGGGATTTTGACGTAGGAAAAATCTATTTCTGGGCGAGGGACCTGTGCCGCCCAGTGAATAAGCTCCATTTAAGCACTTATTCTTAGGTAATTTACTGCTAAATATACCAGAGAAAAAATGTAAAGGAGTGCTAGGTTAACTAGCTCGCTCACCTATTGGTGTCGGTATAAAATTGGGCGTATATTCCAGAGGTCCCGCACTATTTAGATTAATCCACGACAGAGAACCCCAATAGAGGAGAGCCGTTCAACCTCACTCGGTACTACTACAATGCATCCGCTCAGAACCCAACTCCTTAGCACCCAAAGTTTGGGGACTCCAAGGGAGAGGAGCTGGGAGGGTTCACTGGGCGGCACAGGTCCCTCGCCCAGAAATAGATTTTTCCTACGTCAAAATCCCTTTTCTGGGCTCGAACCTGTGCCGCCCAGTGAATCTATACAAGAGAAAAATGTCACCAAACTTGCAAAATAAAGGAAAAAACATAAGCGTAAGAGAAATACAGGATGCTTTAATCAGAGATGAGTACCAAAAAACAATTATAAGGGTATCTTAAATATGAACATAAATCCAATAAGGTAGGTATAATAATGCCGTGAGTGATAATATATACAGATACTCAGGAGCATAAAATTTACAAATATAATAACAGTATTCAGGTGCGAGACCAACGAATACAATAGGGTATAAATGAGGCAGGTAAGAGGGAGAGATAAAGAGTCAAGGCATTAACCTGTGAGTTACTCGGGAGTAACTACGCTCCCTGCGGCTACTGTAGAAAATTTTAGGGCTTCCAAATGTTTAAGGTAGTGTTTCTTGAACACTGACGGTGATTTCCACCCTGTATACCTGGAAAGGTCTGTAAAATTCATGTGGTGAAAGAAGTTCACCGAGGTGGCAACCGCCCTGATATCATGTGCAAGAGGAAAAGAGTCAGGGTTAGCTTGTTTAATAAAATACAAAATTTGTTGCCTGATCCCTTTAATAGTAATGGTACCGCCTTGTTCTCTAACGAATAGAGGCCCCGAGGAGTTAGAGGAGGTCCGGGATAGATAAGACCTAAGGGTAGTGACAGGGCACAGCGACGGATCTTGCGTGAGGGGAACAATTTTCCAGGAGGTCCATCTGTTTTGAGGGTCTTCATTCTTAGCCAAAAAGAATTTGTTAGGAGAAAGAAGGACCTCTCCTGAGGGCAGAAAGTCAATATGACCCGGGTCTCTCGACAAGGCTGCCAATTCAGAAATTCTTGCCCCGGAAGCCAAGCTCACTAGGAAAAGTGTTTTCCTGAGAAGGAGCATGTAATCACAAGAACTGTTAATGGTATCAGAAGCCAATTTGAGTACGTCATTAAGGAACCAGGTCACCGGGGTAGGACGAGTAACCGGTTTCAGTCTGGCACAAGCTTTCGGAATTGAAGCTAACAAAGAGTCGGTTAAGTCTATGTTAAAACCCACTAGGAAGATCTTTTTCAGAGCCGATTTAATAGTGGTGATAGTATTGGCTGCCAGACCTGATTCTAATAAAGATCTAAAGAAAGTGACTGTAAGGTTCAAGTTCATACAGTTCACGTCTGAGTCTATTAAAAATTTTGCCAACTTTTTAACTGCAGAGTCATACTGACGGATGGTGGAATCCCGTTTATCTGATTCTAGGAACAAGGTGTTTTGAGGATCAATATTGGCACCATGCATAGCCGCAAACTTCATAAAGTCCATAAAGTTAGGGCGCTCTGAATGTTTGAGAAAGCGTACACAACGCGTGTTTGTACTATCTGAGACAGAACCGGATTGGGTATCGGGTGAGGGTATAGTCTCAACTCCCGCAGGAGAGGATACCAGTTGCTCTTGGGCCAGTTGGGTGCGACCAAGGCTACTTGTCCCTTGAAGGATCTCAGTTTGTCTAGAACTTTCAGCAAAAGATTCACCGGGGGAAAGAGATAAATCTTTTCCCAGTTGTCCCAATTCTGTGACATGGCGTCTGTGGCGTAAGCCTGAGGGTCTAGATTGGGAGCCACATATACTCTCAATTTGTGGTTGGATTCCGTGGCGAAGAGGTCCACTTGGAGACCGGGAACCTGAGAGAGAATCCACCGAAATGACTTTAGATCGAGTGACCATTCCGATTCTAGAGGGGAGGTCCGGGACAGGGCGTCTGCCACTACATTCCGGACTCCCGCCAGGTGGACAGCTGAAAGATGCCAACGGTTCGAGGCTGCTAGGGAGAATATGGCTACTAGAACATGGTTCAGAGGCCCTGACTTTGACCGGCCTCTGTTGAGGCAGCGGACCACCACTTCGCTGTCGAGGACCAGACGAAGGTGTTGTTTCTTGGGAAGAGCGAGACGTTTCAGGGTTAGAAGAACTGCCATGGCCTCTAGCACATTGATGTGAAAATGGCGGAACAAGGGAGTCCAAAGACCTTGAACTTTCTTGAGCTGAGAATAGCCGCCCCAACCTGATAGGGATGCGTCTGTGTGAATGATTAATTCCGGGGGCGGAAATCGAAGGGGAACTGACTTTGACAGACTGTTTGCTCTTGTCCAAGGAAGAAGTCTTTCCCGTAGAATGGGAGGAAGGCGGACTTTCCTGTCCCGGAGCTTCCGGTTCGCCCTCGAACGCCAGACACGATTGATATCTTTCAATTTTGCCTTCAGAAGAAGATCCGTCACTGAGGCAAACTGAAGGGACCCCAGAATCTTCTCTTGAAGCCGTCTGGAACTTACTTTGTCTTTGAGAAAGCGTTTGGTGTTTCTTGCAATCTCTAACCTCTTGGGTCTGGGAAGACACAGAGTATGAGATATAAGATCCCATTGCAGGCCGAGCCATTGGAACTTCGATTTTGGAAGAAGACGGGACTTCTTGAAGTTGATCTGGAAGCCTAGAGATTGAAGATAATGGATGACTTTGTGAGTGGCTTTTAGGCAATTTTGGGAGGTGTCTGACCAAATGAGCCAGTCGTCCAGATAGGCTACTACTTGAATCCCTTGATTCCTGAGTTCCTGAACAGCGACTTCTGCTAGCTTTGTGAAGATCCTTGGGGCAATGTTGAGCCCGAAAGGCATCACCTTGAAGGAGTAACTTTTGTCCCCTAAGCGAAAGCCTAGGTACGGACGGAAGTGTCTCGCTATCGGGACGTGATAGTAGGCGTCTGTAAGATCGATAGAGGTGGTGACGGCCCCACGGGGAAGTAAGGTCCGCACCTGCGAGACGGTAAGCATTCGAAACTTGTCGCATTGAATGGACAAGTTGAGAAGGGATAGATCTAGAATCACTCTTCTCTTGTCTGAATCCTTCTTCGGGACACTGAACAGCCGACCTTGAAACTTCAGATGTTTCGTTTCTTGTATGGCATTCTTTTGTAAAAGTTCCTGGACAAATTCGACCAGGTCCGGAGTGGAATGTTGACGAAATTTGTTCGGAGGAGGAGGTCCTTGAATCCAACTCCACCCTAGTCCCTTGGAGATGATACTGAACGCCCAGGGACTGAACCTCCATTTGTTGCGGAAGGCATAGAGCCTCCCCCCTACCTGCTGCACCTCAGTATTGGTTTGAGGAGTTGCCTCCACGTCCGCCTCGGAAGTTCTTTCCTCTGCGAAAGGCTCTTCCCCTGCCTTTGTTCTGGTTAGAGCCACGGTGGTAGCCTCTACCTCTACCATAACTCTGGGAAGAGCTATGAGCCTCGTAGGACTGGTTAAAGGCAGGGGAAGTGGCGGAGGCACCAGAAAGCTGGCTCTTAGGTAGCAGAACGGTGACATAGTCATCCGAAGGAGCCCGAGAGGTGGAAGGCTGTGCAGGGGCAACAGAAGATGGAGGAAGAGGCAGCCGGAAGTTGGATGAAGCACTCTGTTGTTGCCTGAACTGGGTGGAGGTATATGGTCTAAGCTTCTTCCTACCCCGGGCTTGATAATTTGCGGGGTCATACTTGCGTTTAGGGGTCAAACCCCAACGGGCTTTAAGGCTCTGATTAACCCTAGTGGCCTCCGCCAAGACTTCCTCTACGAGATCCTCGGGGAAGAGATTTGAACCCCAACAGGAGGACCGGATGAGTTTATTAGGTTCATGCCTAATCGTCGCCTCAGCTAGAACATGCTTGCGACATCTGCGTTTAGCAGTAGCAAAGTCATATAAGTCATAATATAACGACTGTAGCGTAGCCTTGTTGAGAGACTTAAAAATACTCTCCGTATCGTAAGTCAAGGCTATCGACTCCGTGGATGTGGCCAGGTTTAGAGTACGGCCCACACGTAGGCGGGAATCATATTCCTGTTTAATGAGAGATTCCGGGAGACGGGGAAGCTTCTCACTAAACAAGACTGAGGCACAGTCTGCTGCAAGCTTGCCGGAGGTAAAGGTGGTATGGACGTTGTCCCAACACTCAATACCTGAGGGAAGAAGGAGGGAGATTGGATCCACCTCTCGGATGGGAGGCAAGGGCTTCTCCTCCAGAGCATATTGAAAGGCAAGCTCTGCCACCTTATTGACGCATGGAGTCAAGGTGGTCTTGTCCATTAAGAACATCGTAAAGGAGCTTTTATGAGGCGTCAGCATGGTGTTAGTGCAGCCGATGTCATTCAAAAATCTGGCCCAAACAGATTGGGCTTGCTCCTTCGGGAAGATGACCGTCTCTTTGGGGACCTTGTCTAATCGGACTAAAGCTTCCTCGGTAAGTCTGGCATAACCATGAAATGGAAATGCCAGACCCGGAGGAAAGAATTCAAAGTCCTCTAGAGGGCGAGTGCCAAGGCCCTCCAGAGTCAACATTCCGTCTGAGAACGGGGAATGAAGAGCCATCCGCCAGGGGTTGTTCTTGGCAAACGGCGGGAGCTTAGAGGCATCCGGTATGAGAGAGCTTTGGACTCTCTCCGGAGCTCCTTGCTCTAAAGCCCCAATTCTCTGACCGAAGTTAGAGAACATCGTGTCCATCCTCGACTGCATCTCCGAAACCAACTTTTCCTGCATCTCCGACACGATGCGAAGCATAGCTGATTCGGAAAGGCCCGGGCTAGCAGCAGGAGGGGCGGAAGGAACTCCCGGGTCGTGAGACTTAGAGGAGGAACCAGAGGTCTTTGAAGACGGGTTCGTACCATGTTTAGAGCCATGAGAAGTCTTGTGAGGCTTGCGAGCTTTGGGTAAGGTCCTTGAAGTAGACTTATCCTTAGGGGGAACCGGGTATGAACGTTGAGACGAATCACGGTCCCCAGAAAATCCAAGAAAGGAAGAGCGATCAGAAGAAGAAGAAAGAGCGGGGCTGAGGATAGGAATCTCAGCGCCGGACACACCTGCCTCACTTACCACCCTACCTGTATCCGGCTCGTCTAGCAACATTGGTTCGACGTCCAGGTTCATGGAGGCAACATTGTCCTCCAGACCTCCGGGGGCGTCCGATGGATCTTGCTCTGGGTCGATGAGACCCGTTATAGTGGCATCAATGTGGGCAATGATGGGAGCTGCCACATGCCTAGCCACAGCAGCTGAAGACTTGGCGTTGGGGTAAACCATGGTGCAGTAGTCCTCAGATAGGACGTACGGCCGCTTAGACTTTACATTCCGGGCAAAACCACCAACCCACACCTTCAGTGTGGCCCGAGCCGCAGACTTTTGCTCCGGGGATGCCTGAAATAATAGTGGGAATTATAAACGGGAAACTCCCAATGGTCCTTCAAGACCATAGATATCTTACTAATAGTAAATAAAATAAGAAGGCAATATAGCCAACGGGACTCACCGAGTCAGAACCAAGGGTAGTGATGAGGTCGAAGCAAATCACACAGTTATCCGGGTGCCATACCACAACGTCTTCCAGTTGAACCCCACAAGGGGCGTGAGATCGGCAGACGGAGTGGCCACAAGGCTGGTGCAGAACAGCTGCACAGGCCGGCGTCAGACAATGCACCATCTGTAAAAAGAATAGTATATGAGAAACTGTAATTCTCTTAATTAGGGGCGGGTCTGGAGGACCCGGGCCTAACATAGGTCTAACACAAGATTAGAGCCTAACTGTACTATTCTATAAGTGGCCTAACATAGGTCTAACACAAGAATAGAGTTTAACTGTACTATTCTTTTAAGTAGGGCCTAACATAGGTCTAACACAAGATTAGACTGTAAAAAATAAAATAAATTTTTTTTTTTTTTTTTTTTTTTTTTTTTTTTTTTTTTTTTTTTTTTTTTTTTTTTAGGGGCGGGTCCGGAGGACCCGGGCCTAACATAGGTCTAACGCAAGGTTAGAGCTTAACTATAATGTTCTTACATAGGGGCGGGACCGGGGGTCCCGGGCCTAAACATAAGTCTAACTTGAAACTAAAGTATAGCCATCCATTCCGGTCAAGCCGGGAGCATAAAAAAGGATGCAAAAACAAGGAATTAAGACACATAGTGTCTGATTTCCCGGGGTGGGGTAGACCCCGGGCCGGGAAATAAAGGTATATTCAATACCAATTCCTTTAGGGACTCCGGGGTAGTGATCTGTCATATATAATCATCATAGGAAATGTTATAAAATAATAGGGGGGCGGAACTGTAACTAAGAACTGCCAATCGAACCCGGAGGGTTTCGTATAACATAAGCCAGAATGAAAAGTGAATATAAAATAGGGTACACCGGGATCCAACTCTGTAGACCGGTGGCCAACCAGACTAGACAGAGACTAAACCGCCGGGCCACCCGGAGGACAAAGTCCATAAACACTTAACTACCCCCTCTAAAAGGAAGGAAGGCAACGGTCCCTTAGTGGAGGGGGGAGAAGCCTAGCCTCCCACCTAGCTAGAGGGGGAGCGTGGGGGAGGATCACGTGATACGAGGCAGCAGGGCTACCAACTGACGATCCCCAACAGACAGATCAAACGGAGTAATGGCACAAATATTCATTATAATAATAATAAAAGCGTTAAATATATGAATAAACACATAGAAAATTTTTGGGCAAGGCATGCAACATAAATAATTAAATCGCAAAAGACACACCTGATGGCTAAAATAACATTGCCGCCTTAGCACGGTCGGCAGCCATAGCGATACGTAAATGATATCGGCCCAAAAATTGAACCACGAGGATTCTAAACGCTAAATAATGAATATTCACAATAACAAATAATATTTGATAATAAAAATAAATCACATAGTAACACCGCAAGTGAAAATTAAAAGCTCTCAAAAACAGGAGTACCAACTGTAGTGAAATCAAGCAAGATCGGTATGAACGAAGAGAATAAACTCCTATAATATAAATATTAAACGATCTAGGTTGCTCAAAACACAGTAAAACCCAGCTTGGTACTTAACTTGGACGGTGTCTCCTGGGAAACCGACGAAGAAGCCATAATTCACTAGAAAATATCCAAAAATCGAGAGCACTTGAAAAATGCGGGTTACTGCACAAGTCGTGCTAAACGGAGTTGAGTTCTGAGCGGATGCATTGTAGTAGTACCGAGTGAGGTTGAACGGCTCTCCTCTATTGGGGTTCTCTGTCGTGGATTAATCTAAATAGTGCGGGACCTCTGGAATATACGCCCAATTTTATACCGACACCAATAGGTGAGCGAGCTAGTTAACCTAGCACTCCTTTACATTTTTTCTCTGGTATATTTAGCAGTAAATTACCTAAGAATAAGTGCTTAAATGGAGCTTATTCACTGGGCGGCACAGGTTCGAGCCCAGAAATATATATCGTTAAAACATATTATTGTTAAAGGAAAAAAACTGAAAGATTTCCCAAATAAAAAGTTCCTTTATTAGAATTAAAACCATTTAAGCTAAGAAAGAATGAACAAAACGCTAGAATCGGTTTACTCTTACTGCAACGTGACACCGTGATACACTCTCTCTCTATCGTAACGATAGAGCGCAAGTTGAACGTTCTGAACGTCAACAACTGCAGAGACAAAACAAAACGTTAGTTCAACTTTGAAAACAGTACAAGACTATCAAAGAAATTCTTTCAAAAACATTAAAATAGCATAATATGTTAACAGGTAAAAACGAAATGACGGGCTCAATGTTAATTAACTTCGGTTCCAAGAAAAGACCGCCTACTATTAGGAAAGGTCGAATATAAACAAATATAAAAATTAATTTTAATAAGTTTATAATAAAAGGAAGTTAATCAAAGAGGCCTATAAAAGGCGGAGAGATAAAAAATAAATCTATAACCTTGTTAAGCAAAATTAAGAGAGTCTATACTCTCTTCGACACCAACACTTCCGTCTAAGGGAAAGGTCGGCCATTTAAAAGTGAAAGAGAGTTCATACTCTCTTCGTACCAAAATTAAATCAAAAATTAAATCAAATTAATTCCAAAAACTTGCTAAGCTAATGATATAGCTTCCTGAATAGCGAAGGCTAAACTCTAGAGCAAATACATCACCAAATCGTGAGCAATAACTCCAGAATCACAGCGTATCCATGTAGGTCTAGCCGGAGGCACGACAGAGGAAAAATTGAGGTGGTGTTGACAAGAAGTACTGGAGTACCTGACCACAGATGGCGCTGTGGTGTTCACCCCCACCTGTATAGCGATCGCTGGCGTATCCCGACCGTAGATTTCTGTCGGCAACAGAGTTGACAGCTACATGATTATCGGGTAAGATTAATATTGAAAATTTTATGTACATATCACTAAAACAATATATGCATAAAAAATAAACAAATGGTCGAGAAAGAAGAAAGCTTCTCATACTTTTGTTCAAATATATCTAACTCCCAATTCAGATGAGCAGCTGCTTTGAGGGCTAGAATGGATAAAGCCTCCTTCTTCTTGCTTGCCTCTTGAGAATTTGTGTCAACTGTCTCAACCTGCAAAATTATTAAAGTTTACTACACAGTAATGTATTTTAAGTACAAAAATTAGACAAGATCCTTATGTACAAGATAAACTATAAATTTCACAAAAAAAATTGTTGCAGTAAAGTTCACAAAGTAATGTACAAAGTTCATTAAAGTCATACTTACATCATTGTTACCACTATCTGATCTCTTAACTGAATTGTATATGAACTGAATAATGAGCCCTATAGCAGAAGGCTCTGAAAAAAAAAAAAATTATGATTAATTGCACACTTGATTCAATGTACAGTATAACTATATTACAGAATACAGTATGATAAAGCCATCAATTTTTAAAAGATTGACATTTTCATATCAATTTTTTTTTAATTTATAACCTAACAATATTTCTAAGACCTCCACTCCTAACCAAACCTAACCAATTAATATCTCTAGTATCTCAACAGGAAATAGCACAAATACAAATCTGGACAATAAATGTACACTAATTCACAATTTAAATTTCAAACACCTTCTTCCAATATCGACAGCCACTCAAAGTTCCTAACTTGAGTAATACTCTAAAATACACTCACCTGGGTTTTCTTGGTTCAAGTGTGACTCTAATAATGTTGGGTTGAGTAGAAACTCAAACCAAGCTACAGAATCTGATGCCATTCCTTATATGATGTTTTATCCAACCTGAAATCATTGAAAAATGATATTTTAATTATAAAATAAATTTTTGAATATACTTACCCGGTGAATATATAATAGCTGCAACTCTGTTGCTCGACAGACACATACAATAAAAACTCGCCAGCGATCGCTATGCAGGTTGCGGGTGTGCCCACCAGCGCCAACTGTCGGCCAGATACCACTCTCGATGTAAACAAAGACTCAATTTCTTCTCATCCCACTGCGTCTCTATTGGGGAGGAAGGGAGGGTCGTTTAATTTATATATTCACCGGGTAAGTATATTCAAAAATTTATTTTATAATTAAAATATCATTTTTAAATATTTAACTTAGCCGGTGAATATATAATAGCTGATTCACACCCAAGGAGGTGGGTAGAGACCAGAGTTAAATATGTTTACATCGTATAAGCTAAGAGTTTTTTATTTCATTTTGGCAGTTATCAATATAACAAAACCAAAATAAATAGGTACCTGGTAAGGAAGTCGACTTAGACGATTACTCTGCCTTGTAAGTACGTCTTCCTTACGGAGCCCAGCGATCCTCTTAGGATGCTGACAGACCCCCAGGAGCTGAAGTATCAAGGGCTGCAACCCATACAACAGGACCTCATCAAACCCCTAATCTGGGCACTCTCAAGAAATGACTTTGACCACCCGCCAAATCAACCAGGATGCGAAAGGCTTCTTAGCCTTCCGGACAACCCATAAAAACAACATTAAAACATTTCAAGAGACAGATTAAAAGGGTATGGAATTAGGGAATTGTAGTGGTTGAGCCCTCACCCACTACTGCACTCGCTGCTATGAATGGTCCCAGTGTGTAGCAGTTCTCGTAAAGAGACTGGACATCTTTCAAGTAAAATGACGCGAACACTGACTTGCTTCTCCAATAGGTTGCGTCCATGATACTTTGCAGAGATCTATTTTGCTTAAAGGCCACGGAAGTTGCTACAGCTCTAACCTCGTGCGTCTTAACCTTAAGCAAAGATCGGTCTTCCTCACTCAGATGTGAATGAGCTTCTCGTATTAACAATCTGATAAAATATGACAAAGCATTCTTTGACCTAGGCAAGGATGGTTTCTTAACCGAACACCATAACGTTTCAGATTGGCCTCGTAAAGGTTTAGTACGAGCTAAGTAGAACTTAAGAGCTCTAACAGGGCATAAGACTCTTTCTAGTTCATTACCTACGATCTCCGATAAGCTAGGAATATCGAAAGATTTAGGCCAAGGACGAGAAGGTAGCTCATTTTTGGCTAGGAAACCAAGTTGCAGAGAACAAGTAGCTTTTTCTGACGAAAACCCGATGTTCTTGCTGAAGGCATGAAGCTCACTGACTCTTTTAGCCGAGGCTAAGCATATCAGGAAAAGAGTCTTAAGAGTGAGATCTTTCAGGGAGGCTGACTGTAAAGGCTCAAACCTGTCTGACATGAGGAATCTTAGGACCACGTCTAAGTTCCATCCAGGAGTAGCCAAACGACGCTCCTTAGAGGTCTCGAAAGACTTAAGGAGGTCTTGCAGATCTTTATTGTTGGAAAGATCTAAGCCTCTATGCCGGAAGACCAAGGCCAACATGCTTCTGTAGCCCTTGATAGTAGGAGCTGAAAGGGATCGTACTTTTCTCAGGTATAAGAGAAAATCAGCTATTTGGGCTACAGAGGTACTGGTCGAGGATACGGAAACTGACTTGCACCAGTCTCGGAAGACTTCCCACTTCGATTGGTAGACTCTAATGGTAGACGCTCTCCTTGCTCTAGCAATCGCACTGGCTGCCTCCTTCGAAAAGCCTCTAGCTCTCGAGAGTCTTTCGATAGTCTGAAGGCAGTCAGACGAAGAGCGTGGAGGCTTTGGTGTACCTTCTTTACGTGTGGTTGACGTAGAAGGTCTACTCTTAGAGGAAGACTTCTGGGAACGTCTACTAGCCATCGAAGTACCTCGGTGAACCATTCTCTCGCGGGCCAGAGGGGAGCAACTAACGTCAACCTTGTCCCTTCGTGAGAGGCGAATTTCTGCAGTACCTTGTTGACAATCTTGAATGGTGGGAATGCGTAAAGATCTAGATGTGACCAATCTAGGAGGAAGGCATCTATATGTATTGCTGCTGGGTCCGGGACTGGAGAGCAATAGATTGGAAGCCTCTTGGTCAGCGAGGTTGCAAAGAGATCTATGGTGGGTTGACCCCAAGTCGTCCAAAGTCTCTTGCACACATCCTTGTGGAGGGTCCATTCGGTTGGAATTACTTGACCTTTCCAACTGAGACAATCTGCTAGGACGTTCAAGTCGCCCTGGATGAACCTCGTTACTAGGGAGATGCCTCGATCTTTTGACCAGATGAGCAGGTCCCTTGCGATCTCGTACAAAGTCAGTGAGTGGGTACCTCCCTGTTTGGAAATGTACGCCAAGGCCGTGGCGTTGTCCGAGTTTACCTCCACCACCTTGCCTCGAAGGAGATTCTCGAAGCTTATCAAGGCCAGATGAACCGCCAAAAGCTCCTTGCTGTTGATATGCATGCTCCTCTGACTCGAGTTCCACAGACCTGAGCATTCCCGACCGTCCAGCGTCGCGCCCCAGCCCAAGTCCGATGCGTCCGAGAAGAGAACGTGGTTGGGTATCTGAACTGCCAGGGGAAGACCCTCTCGTAGGCTGATATTGTCCTTCCACCAAGTCAGACAAGACTTTATCTTTTCGGAAATCGGGATCGAGACCGCCTCTAGCGTCTTGTCCTTTTTCCAGTGAAAAGCCAGATGGAATTGAAGAGGACGGAGGTGTAGCCTTCCAAGCAAAACAAATTGCTCCAGGGATGACAGCGTCCCTACCAGACTCATCCACAGCCTGACTAAGCAGCGTTCTTTCTTCAGCATCTTCTGGATGGAGAGCAGGGCTTGATCTATTCTGGGGGCCGACGGAAAAGCCCGAAAAACTTGACTGTGAATCTCCATCCCTAAATACAGAATAGTTTGGGATGGGACCAGCTGTGACTTTTCCAAATTGACTAGGAGTCCCAATTCCTTGGTCAGATCTAGAGTCCAATTGAGATCCTTCAGACAGCGATGACTGGAAGAGGCTCTGAGAAGCCAGTCGTCCAAGTACAGGGAGGCTCTGATCTCCGATAGCTCGAAACTGGTACCCCACATTCCTGTAAACAAACCTCAGAAACGGTTGGGAATCCGGGTGTATAGGAATGTGGAAGTATGCCTCCTGAAGGTCGAGAGAGACCATCCAGTCGCCTTCCATAAATGCTGTCAAGACAGCCTGGTAGACTTCATCGTGAAGTTTGTCTTGACAATGAATACATTGAGCGCACTTGCCTCTTACGTACTCCTGCAGTGAACATGGCTGCCAAATCATGGAGCCATCCCTGAGGGACTTGTCCCTGCAGAGAACGTGGCTGTCAGATCATTGGAGCCATCCCTGAAAGCCTTGTTTATGCATGACATAATTGTACAGCAAAACTTCAAAGGCTCAAAAACAGCTGTGAAGTTGACCTGTAAAATCTTGGAGCGTCTCCTGGCCAGGCGCCAGGGAGAGTCTACGAGATTTGAGAAGTCTATCTGGGCAGAGGCAGGAACTCCCAAGCCGAGAACTTCTCTCGTGTCATATCAGACTCTCGCTCTATAAGCCAGTTTAAAAGAAGGGAAAGCAAAGGCTGTATCCCCCAAACTCCTCCTGGTGATAAACCAGTCGCCTAGCAAACGTAAAGCTCTCTAGGAGAGCGAGAGAGCACTAGCTTATAAAACAACGGCTTCGAAGTAGCTAGGCCTAGTGTAAGCTCTGACGTTTAGGCGAACGAGGAGCAGCAGTTACAAAAAGATCCGGACAAAGATCCTTAAAAATCAGCATGATTTATTTAAAGTCCATAGAGGGCTAAGCAGCTTTAGGCTCCTCTCCGTCTGACAGAGTCCTCAAGGGAATATCAGTAGGAGGGGGAACAGCAACTTCCTCATCTAAAGGAACCTTGTCCGATAATAGCTGAGTCTCAAGCAAGGGAGAGACCTACCGTGGTGGCAATGCTTCACAAGCAGAGTCCACACGCACTGGTGCATTAGTAGCGGACCAGGACGCAACGTCATGTAACTGCTTGACAGTCTGTGAACTGTCAACAACAACAGGTGCGAGAGACCAGGACGCAACGTCATGTAACTGCTTGACAGTCTGTGAACTGTCAACAACAACAGGTGCGTGAGGACGCACAGCGTCCACTCGAGACTGCTTTGACCGCCTAGACTGAGCAGTCAAAACAACTCTAGAATGCGGAGGTTGACGCACAGCGTCAAAACAAGTCAACTCCGATTGTTAGCGAACGTCCTGAACGTCAATAGGAGCATCAGCAAGTGGCCTAACGTCCAAATGTGGCTGAAAATCCACACGAGACCGCATCGAGTGTGGTTCTAAACAACCTGACTGACGTGACTTAGCTACGCCAACGTCAACAGGACGCACAAAGGAACGTTAGGTTGGCTGAAAGCCAGGATCTCGATGAGATAAACGGCTAGGCTCAACGGACTAATCGGCAGAATAGTCTTCCATAAGGGAGGCAAGCTTATTCTGCATGTCTTGCCGTACAACCCATTTAGGATCAACGGAAAAGGTTGCGGTAAGAGACGAGGGTAACGTCTGTGACCGCAAAACCTTGCCAACAAAAAGACTCTCGGAGTCTGTGTTACGCTTTTGTTAGGCGGCGAGCAGTCTTCCGATGACTGCATAGGGTCAGAGCTGTCCTAATGGCTACAACCAGGACGCTGGACCTGTCCTGAAAGGACTGACTTTCGCTTAAGGGCCTCGAAACCTTGTTTCAGGTTTCTTATGCGAAAAGCCTTCGGATGACGAGGAGAAAAACGTCTCTCTCGCCTTATGGTAGGGGTGATCTTGGTAAGATACACCCGATACCATAGAGGGAACGTCTGTTCACTGATCAAGGCCTCTCGAACCCATAAGTCGTACGACATTACTTCTCCCCTGGGCTTGGGAGCTTGCAAGAGGTCCCGGACTAGGCGAACGACAGGCACGAACAGACGAACCCTCGGTCGCAACACTGATAACACTTTGCGCAATATCACTTTATCACTACGATTTTCTGTTTAGCACTTATTTCACTGAAATCGAAATTTTTACTGATTTCTACATGAAGCACGCAATTCTAACCTCATCAAAAGGTAGTAATAGCGAAATCAGTCCTATAATGCAAGCACATTAATACCAGCAAAAAACAGTAAACATATTTTAAGATAAAAATTTCAGTGGATGGGGAAGAGACTAAACACTAGTTCATTCAAAACTACGTTTTCAATCTCTCACCGTACATTGCCTGGGGACAAGAATAAAAAACTAAAAACGTTTTATCCTTTCTCCCCGTACAGAGACTAGGGACGAGAGTAACTCGAGAACAACGTTACCCGCTTGAACGGAACGTTTACTCCCCTCTCTCTCCCTCCGTCTCTATCTCTCTCTCTCTCTCTCTCTTGATTACGCACCTAAGAGAAGAGCCCACTTACGTTTCGTCAAAAAAAACATGTTATTTGACCAAAGGAAAAAAACTGAAAGGTTTTTCAATTAAAAAGTTCCTTTAAAATATAATTTAAAACATTTAAGCTTTGAAAGAAGAATGAACAAAACGTCAGAATCGATTTACTCTTTCTGCAAAGTGAAACCGTGATACTCTCTCTCTCTATCGTAACGATAGAGCGCAAACAGCGTAGCATAAATAAGCTAAACGTTAGTTCATCTTTGAAACAGTACGAAGACTATTCAAAGAAAATCTTTCATAAAATATCTATTAAAAAATATTCATTTAAAAAGTTTTAAATCATTAGCTCTTTAAACGCTATTTACGATTGAAAGGGCTCAACGTTGTTTAACTTCGGCTTCCAAGTTAGGACCGCCTACTCTCAGGAAAGGTCGCATATAAACAAATCATTAAAAATTTATTTTTTATGTTTATTATAAATGGAAAGTTAATCGAAGAGGCCTAATAAAGGCGGTGAGATATAAAATATATAGAGGAAAATCTATAATTAATTTATAACGTGATAAGATAATTGCTAAAAGCCTAAACACACTTCCGTCTAAGGGAAGGGTCGGCCATTTAAAAGTCAAAGAAAGTCCATACTCTCTTTGTCATCAAAAATTAAATCTATCCAAAAACGAGTTCAAGATTTAAGATAAAGATAAAACACCTGCACTGCGAAAGCTCAAACCAAAATGAAGTACTTCACCAAATATGTTGAGAAAACTCCAGGTTCTACAGCGAGTAAAAGTACGTCTTGTCGACACGTCGACAGAGAAGAAATTGAAGGTTTTGTTTACATCCGAGAGTGGTATCTGGCCGACAGTTGGCGCTGGTGGGCACACCCGCAACCTGCATAGCGATCGCTCGCGAGTTTTTTATGTATGTCTGTCGAGCAACAGAGTTGCAGCTATTATATATTCACCGGCTAAGTTAAATATTTAAAAACTATTTTTTTCTATTCAAAATGTGGGGTGTATGTATGATAGCGGCCACCTGTATGTATTATTATGACTAACTTGAAATACGGCAGTGTAAGGGGGGGGTCACAGGGGGCGCCAGCCCCCCTGTTAGGTAAGTAGGTAAGGACACGGCTCGTAGGTTAGGTTAGGGAGGAAAGTTTAGGTTAGTTGATGTCCATTTTTAATCAACTCTTGAGGAATTGGCCGCTGATATACAAAGGCTCCCAATATGTTGTTCTATCCGTAACTAAGGTTTTACCAAGGCTTGAAGGTTAGGTTAGGTGGGAAAGTTTAAGATAGGTGGTGATCTATGTGAGCGGAAGTTCCTGTCCGTTACTATACAAAGGGTTCGTAACTTTCTGTATTCCAACTAAATTTATAACTTTACAAATACGGGTTTTCAGCAAATATCGTCAGCAAAACCATTCAATTTCAAGCGCCCAATGCATGGCATCCTAAGTTATGGGCAGGACATACGGTTTCCATGGGTAAAATTTCGATAGAACCCCACCCAGAGCTTTCGTTGTTATTAATATTTTTGTCTAATAAGACTATAAAAGAGTGAGGATTAGCAACATTACCATCAGTCTGAAAAAGTTCGCCTTAATTCCAATCTATAGTGGACTTATTTTACTTGGAACTTTCACTATTCTACATCAGTTAGGTTGACGATGGCATTATTAAGACAGCTACTTGGCCTTTTACGGGGTTTTGTTATATTCAACGAGATATTAAGACTACAACAACCAAAACAAATGTTTACAGCATAAAATATTAACTTAGTGGTACAGTCTCTGTAACGGCGCCTCTAATAATCTTGCGATGTATTTTAGATTTGTATCTTTCTTTTATATTTTTCTTTACATCTGTTATGAAATTCCTTATTGAATGATGTTTGAAGTATTCTATCGTTTCTCAATGTAGAACGGGATTTTCATATGGTTCACTGCAGCTATTTATACTGTACATTGATAGATAAAGTGTATGAACAGATCAAATAATATCCATTTTACTAATATATAGAAAACCGGTAAAATACTTTTAAAAACATTAAATTTGCTAAGGTAAATTGTATGTTTCTTATCAATTATTATTTGCAGTTTCTGGTATTGCAGAACACCATGTACTCCTTTTTTTTAATAATCTCTCCTTTACAGTTTAATGCTTACCTCATGAGCATGTTGCATTTTCCTCAGAAAAGTACAGTATATAGCCTATGTTTCATAAAGGTATAGGGCTTTTATTATAGTTACGGACGGAAAAAGCTCTTTGGTATAGGTGTCTGGTTTCAGTTCCAGTATCAATAGAATAGACGCTCACCATAGTCCGGGAGCTCACAGAGATTTGTATTACATTTCGAGTACAAAAGGTTTGATAGCTAAAATCATCAGCTAGTATGATGGGGATCCCCGAATGGTCATTCTTAAGTTATGCCGTTGGTGCGTTGAGTAGGGGGCACAGCTTGAACTGCCCCCCAAATTCGGTTTAAATTGCATTTTGGAGTACATCAACCAAACCTGTGATAAAAGTTTCGTTTTGGCACTGTGATTACAGATGTGCCATTCTTAAATGGCGCAATTGGTGCAAAACGCATTTAAGAAGGGCTCAAAGGGGCGCTACTGTCACATTTAAATCACAATTTAAGTACATCAATGAAAGTTTGTGGAAATATACCTTAGAGCTTCCTGATGAAGAATCAGTAATTCTTAAGTGTCAAATTTGGTGCAAAACTCATTTAAGAACGACCTAAAGAGGGCGCTATTTTTTTGCACATTTAAAACACGTCTTACGTACATTAATGAAACTTTGTAGAAATATTCCTTAGACTTTCCTGATAAAGGATCAACCGTTCTTAGGAGTTGAAGTTGGTGCAAAACCCATTTAAGAACAGCCTAAAGAGAGTGCGATATTAGCACATGGAGGATTAACGTATATTTTCTAGTGCCATGACCTCTCTATGTACCATGAATTAAACTGTGAGAATCTTTGTTTTATATGATATAGAAGAACAAAGGAACTGCAAATTTATATATTTAAGTATATATTTATACAAACAAAGTGCACTGGTGAACAGTGTATACAAGAAAAGGTGAACTGGTGAAGAGTGAATGCAAGAAAAGGTGCACTGGTGAAGAGTGAATACAAGAAAAAGTACACTGGTGAAGAGTGAATTCAAGAAAAGGTTCACAGGTGAAGAGCGAATACAAGAAAATGTGCACTGGTGAAGAGCGTATACAAGAAAAGGTGCACTGGTGAAGAGTGAATGCAAGAAAAGGTGCACTGGTGAAGAGTGAATAAAAGAAAAAGTACATTGGTGAAGAGTGAATTCAAGAAAAGGTGCACTGGTGAAGAGTGAATTCAAGAAAAGGTTCACAGGTGAAGAGCGAATACAAGAAAATGTGCACTGGTGAAGAGTGAATACAAGAAAAGGTGCACTGGTGAAGAGTGAATGCAAGAAAAGGTGCACTGGTGAAGAGTGAATACAAGAAAAAGTACATTGGTGAAGAGTGAATTCAAGAAAAAGTTCACTGGTGTAGAGCTAATACAAGAAAAAGTGCACTGGTGAAGAGTGAAAACAAGAAAAAGTGCATTGGTGAAGTGTGAATACAAGAAAAGGTACACTGGTGAAGCGTGAATACAAGAAAAGGTGCACTGGTGAAGTGGGAAATACCATACGTGCCAATACTGTTTACAATTCGATCTTCATTTATGCTATTTAACTGGATATCATAATTTAATATCTAACTTATTTAACTCGTGAATTATTTTTTTCTTTAAATGTAATGTTTCACACCTTTTGTAAGATAGTAGTAATCGTAGATATGGTAAAACATTGCTATCTAATAATATGCTGCTACAGGTGATGACCGGGCACTAACATGTCTATTTGCAAGTGATTATGCTCTTTGAAACCAAAACTGCCTTTTGATAGACACACTCATATTGATTAGTGCACACATACATGTTTCACATTTGCTATAAATCTATTGCTAAAGTTTAAAAAATGAAACATTAAAACTGCTGATGAATCTCTCTCTCTCTCTCTCTCTCTCTCTCTCTCTCTCTCTCTCTCTCTCTCTCTCTCTCTCTCTCTCTCTCTCTCTCTCTCTCTCTCTCTCTCTCTCTGTTAGGAAAAGATATGTGAATATACTTATAATCATGAGTTCAACTAGTATTTACTGGTATAGTTAATTATCATCTCAGCCTGCCTTTCTGTAACAAGATTTTAGTCATCCTCATCACAACACTCATCTTCATCTGAAGATGCAATGTCCAAGTCGTCCTCATCATTGTCCAATGCTTCTAAATCATCTGTTTCTGGGATAAGGCATTCATGGAAATGCTCCCCTTCGAATCTAACCGGTTTGTAATAGCCATCAACCAACTGCCAGCCATTTTCTTCAGAGGGATGCTGCTCTATATGAGTTTGATCTGATCTTTGTTGTTAGCAACAATAGAGGCACGCTCAATTTAAGGACTGATCTCATCTTCGCAAGGTAGTAGTCCACCTGCATCTATGCCCTTCAAATTGGCTAGTAGGTATTTTCCATTTCGATTTGGTCCATGTCTTCATAAACTTCTCATACCTCAATTCATTCAGCCAAGTGTTTGCTTTATCCTCAGCTCCATACATTGTGGCTGTGAACCTCTGAAGAGCTTCATTCGTCGTACTAGAAATTGTAGAGCTCATTGCCATTACTCTGAAAGTCTTCTGATAGTCAGGTTGCTTTCCTAGAGTTTGGAGAGGCCTGAAATCCCTTTTCTAACAAAAGCTAATGCATACTCTGATCCTGTGAAGGCATGGAAAGCTGGCAATGCTGCACAAAGATATGGTATTAGTTCCTTCCATATTGCAGTCAGGCTGACTTAATGACGATTGCTCTTTTAAACTGTTCTTATATCCATCCGCAATGTTGGCTGAAAGCTATTGCAGTGGTACAATAATTTCACTGCAATATCTGTGTCGGATGCTGTGACCACTGTGTCAATTCTCATGATCAACTGATAAGGGCTAATTCATCTACTGCGTTTCGCTGTATCATACCCTCTGTCACCTGGAACTTATAACATTCCCCTTAGACTTCTAGGAAGACTTCACAATCGCCAAAAATTTTAGCATATGAAGAGTTTTGCCATTCATTGGTAAGAAACTGAGGTAACTGCTTCTTGAAGGACTTGGACTTTAGGGCATCGTTTAGATTTCTTGGCACTCGTCTCTGCTCTGACCCTGTGATGATGAAGGTTCTGTTGTCAGGTCCCCACCTGTCTCTTTCAGTGTATTTAATTGAAGTCTGTGGATAGTAATCAAAGTATATGTGTATGCGTTTGGCTGACATTGTTAAACTCTGGGTAAGAATACTTCTGGCTAGTCCTCTGTATGTGGGGACAAATTTAGTGGCAAGGTATGTAAGAGAAAATGTCCATCTATGATATAAGCACTGAAGTGTTTTGGCTGCTGTTCAAGACCTTTCAATTTACTCTCGATATATAAAAGAGCGCACTCCTATCGGTCTTTGACATCACTTCTTCAGGGCTGGTCAAGGACAGAGGTATTGGAATCAATGGGTACTGGAGAATATGCTGCATGTCATTGTCTCTTCTTGGTGGACAGTACAAGGAGACCTCCCATCAGATCACGTGATCCCTTAAGCACTGCAACTTAAAGTGTTATTTATCCGACAATTGCTTGCTCAGCCATCTACAAAGGTTTTCAGCTTTTCCTTCTTTATTAGATTTTCAAATTTTTTTTATTTAGATTACTCATGCAAGCCTGGATGCATTCCTTGTGTCTGACTTTTCCTTTGGTTGGTACACAGAGAAGGCATTCATGGATTTCATCATTGGTACCTTTTCCTGTGGAAATATTGTACAATACCTCTGAACCTTCCCGTGTTTCAAATAGATTGTTCGTATCTAAGATTTGTTTGATGATTTTCTGAGGATCCTCATTGTCACGTTGAATTCGTCTTGGCCTAAGTTCTGTAGTAAAATCTTCTTTGCTAGTCAATCCTGTCCTCTCTTGCTGCTGACTAATGAACGATGCTTGGGTAGCCTTTGTTACCATCCATCTAAGGTGAGCGGGGTAGTCATTAGTGAAAGAGGTGATTCCTGTCAGTCGAGATGTAGCGTCGGCATTAATAGTTTGTTCCAGTTGTAAATCTACAAGAATTCTGCTGAAATCATGTTCTGTCCTTTGCACTGTGTATACACCCCGATTAAGTATCTCTCTAAGTCTGGGATGAGTCGCATCAATATTCAATAGCACTAATTGGTATTTTGTTAACCACCGGGAATAGTTGATGTGGCCTATGGCAAAGGACGGGTCAATAATCAGTGTAAGTGTGAAGACAGAGCTCGATGTTATTTGTCCGGATAGCTTTTTTCAAGTTGGTGAAACATGTTAATGTACTCCACATACATCATCCAGAACTTTGCAGTGTATCCATGAGCTCCTGATACAGTTGTCTTGGTGAATTCAGAATACTCTTTCGAAAAATTTTCAAAAAGATCTGCACTGATCACCAGCTCAATCCCATGGTTTCCTGCATTGGTATTTCCTTTCACAGTAGATATCAGGGTATAAAGCTCTTCTCTGTAATCACATGTTTCTAGAAAGGCCTTGAAATGCAGGCTTTCGAAGGCAAGGCAAAGAGAGGTTAGAGGCTCTGGCATTGGTTGAAGTGCTTACCTGTGAGGTACCCAATCAAAGAACCTGGTGTAAGGACCCCAGTCTCTATTGGCATGTCTGGTCGTCCTGATTCTGTTATGAGTTTTCCTTAAATTTTGAAATAACCCCGTAAACTCACAAAAAGACCTCAATATGTTAGTGGGTTATCAAAATTTTAAATTAATTAAAAAATATTACAAAATTTGTGATCAATTATTCAGCCAAAGGAATTAATAAAAACATCAGTTAAACCCTTCTTAACTGGCTATCTTCCATGCAAAGTAAAGTAGCCACTATACTGGTATTATGCAACCCTAATTTTTATAATCACGAGCCCCTGAAAAGAAAAGTTACAATTATTACTATCATTCAAAAAAATTTATCACTTATATATTCAGTGAAACAACAGTAGTAATAACATAAACAGAAGAGCTCACAATAGCGTGTTATGGCACATGTGGAGGAGAAGAGATGAGTGAATATATAGGCCTAAAGAAAGTGAATATAGGCCTTTTCAATAACCTAATAGTAACACCATCTTTAGGCCGTTCTTAAATGGATTTTGCACCAACTTCGACTCTTAAGAACTGTTGATCCTTTATCAGGAAAGTCTAAAGAAAATTTTTATACAAAGTTTCATTAATGTACGTAAGACGTGTTTTAAATGTGCAAAAAAAAAAAAAAACGCCCTCTTTAGGTCGTTATTAAATGGGTTTTGCACCAAATTTGACACTTAAGAATTACTGATTCTTCATCAGGAAGCTCTAAGGTATATTTCCACAAACTTTCATTGATGTACTTAAATTGTGATTTAAATGTGACAGTAGCGCCCCTTTGAGCCCTTCTTAAATGCGTTTTGCACCAATTGCGCCATTTAAGAATGGCACATCTGTAATCACAGTGCCAAAACGAAACTTTTATCACAGGTTTGGTTGATGTACTCCAAAATGCAATTTAAACCGAATTTGGGGGGCAGTTCAAGCTGTGCCCCCTACTCAACGCACCAACGGCATAACTTAAGAATGACCATTCGGGGATCCCCATCATACTAGCTGATGATTTTAGCTATCAAACCTTTTGTACTCGAAATGTAATACAAATCTCTGTGAGCTCCCGCACTACCAGGACATCAGCCGGGCAAGCCTATTCTCCCACATTTCGGAGAGCAGGATTTGAGTCAATAGTTTGACAAGAATATAAATGGCCAGATAAAGCTTATGGGAATAATATGCTTGAAATGATGGATGAAAATAAATGTGGTATTTTAATATTACTCGATCTCAGTGCTGCTTTTGATACAGTTGTGCATGAACTGCTACTAAATGATCTACGGTCCATCAGCGTTGAAGATCAAGCTTTCGAATACATAAAAGACTACTTAGTTGACCGAAATTACAGTGTTCAAATTAGAAACTCTTATTCATCACATGAACCTTTAAACAGAGGAATACGCCAGAGGAGTGTACTTGTCCCAATCTTATTCTGCATCTATACTATAGGTCTATTGAAAATACTACAAAGGCATGATGTGCAGTTCAAACTATTTGTGGATAACACAATTTTACTTCTCCATAAACTCTAAACCGAATTCTTGATAGCGTTAAAGAATGGGTAACATTAAAAAAAAACTAAAATTAAATGCGAACAAAACTGAGTTCATGATGGTGGGTAGGAGAAACTGTGAGAAGCTTGGGTGATATTCAAATGAACATAAAAAATGACTAAATGCTGATATCTAGTAAAGTTCGTGATCTAGGAGTATTTCTTGACTGTCTTATGGTAACATTTGTTTCTAGTTCTAGTTTTTTTCAGGCATTCTTTTAGATATTTTGGTTCAGTATCCTAAACCAAAGACTATAGTCTTTGTCCTAAAGAGTAGCTTGTATTCGATTCTCTGCCCAAATAAATAATGTCGTAAAAACTACTGGTTATCATCTAAGAAATATTGTGTTTATAAAAATGTACCTGGGTGAAAATTCTGTAAAGAAACCTGTGATAAACTGTTATTATCAGGATTGACTTTTGCAACTCCACCTATTACAATTTACATCAGGATTGACTTTTGCAACTCCACCTATTACAATTTACATCAGGATTGACTTCTGCAACTCCATCTATTACAATTTACCAAAAGTGCAACTTAAGAAATTACAAAACATAATAAACAGAGGAGCAAGACTGATAAAAGGTGTCCCACCTATAGAAAGGATCACCCCTATTGTGGCGAAATTTCACCGGTTTACTAAATTGCCCGATGTACTGGGCGGATCACAAGGCCTTAAGGGCTAGCCTCTCAAAACCATTCAGGAAATAAGTAGAATACGGCTATATTTTAACAAATTTATTATAAAAATAAACATCTAATACGAGAGAAATACAAAAAATAAACCTTTACTCGACATACAAAGAGACACTTGACTTAATGAACATGTGCGTTACTGAAAAAAAACTAAGTCCGCACCGGACTCAAAATTAAGCAACAGTAATTAAACATTTAGTAAGTTACCTCGATAAATGCCTTACCGAGACCTTTTTACGTATTTTACAAAACAGCTCTGATCCCCTGGCACAAGGATCGATGAAATATTTACAGATACAAATTTTACACAACTCTAGCAAAACCTATATGGAAACCGACCTGGGTACACTAGGGGGGGGGGGGAGAGAGAACAATTAGGACTTACTGTGGTTGGGGACGTCAGATCAAAGAGGCAGAGCTGGCCTCTGCAACCCCCGACGTCACCTTTTTCCCGCATTTTTTCCTGAACCTAAATTTCTAGATTGGATTTTTTTATCATGTTACAATAAAATGACATTATATTTCTTAATCTCAAATTACAAGTGGTCGATTTCTTTAGTCTCAGCGCCTCCCCTACCAGGCGGTTGCTCTTTTGGTTCTAAAACATTCTCGTCTTGAACCACATTCATTCACCCGCGAGTTCTCTCCTCTCCCTCCAATTTGACGCGACGTAGGTGGAGTCAAATGGCGGGAATTTTGATTGATCAGTTCGAAATTCCCGACATCCTCCACGCCCCAAAATAAGGAGCGATGAAACGTCCGTCAATTGGACAAGGCTGGACTCGGGGTGGGGGGAGTGACTTACTCCGAGACTCTGTTAGGCTTGCTGCGTAGCGCTCCGCAACGACTCGAACAGAGTACGCATAATGTACAACACACAGCAATGTTACCCCGGGGCAATAAACACAATCAATAATCTACATGTAGCCATACAACAGTTCAAATTAGGCAATGGGCCTAGCAAATGAAATGTACTCGTGTATAATACACATAAGGAACAGCAGAAATTAGTGGTAATGTACACATACATATTACAGAATTCAAATGGCAAAGCACGTAGGCAATGGGCCTAAAACAAACCAAAAATAACAATGGGAATGCATACATGAAAATTCAAATGCAAAGGCAATTAGGCAATGGGCCTAAGACAATCAGAAAATGGCAATGGAAATGCATACATGACAATTCAAATGCAAAGGCAATTAGGCAATGGGCCTAAGACAATCAGAAAATGGCAATGGAAATGCATACATGACAATTCAAATGCAAAGGCAATTAGGCAATGGGCCTAAGACAATCAGAAAATGGCAATAAAAATGCATACATGACAATTCAAATGTAAAGGCAATTAGGCAATGGGCCTAAGACAATCAGAAAATGCAAAATATAGCAATGGAAACGTATTCACACAATACCAAGTTCAGTCTGCCTTTACTCACATTAATCGATACTTTTATAGCGCTGCTTCATACAGGCTATTACTTGATGGAGTACAAGAGGGAGGGGCTGGTTCTGTGCAACGCTCTGTCTGTACGCACGAGAGACCATCCCGTCCCCGTTCTCCACGCCCTACGCACTTCCAACTTCCGCAGATTCATGCACACCTCACAAACTCTACCCTCCCTTCCTTCCAGATAGGACACTCCCCTTTTTCACTCATTGTTTACAGCTACGTTTTATATATCGTCACCTTTCAGCAGACAGTCCATCAGTTCTCGCTGTTTCGCGGCAGCCCTTCTAAATGGCCGTGCAGAACGTCCTTGTGCGTTCGTCTGCTCTGATTCAGTTTCATTTTCACTTCTCTCACTAACTGCATAGTTTTCACCTTTATCGTCGTTGTCGTCCGTTCCTGTGGCTGGTTGTTGAGTTGTCGTAGCTGTTGCCATATCCTGGTCATCCCCAGACGTCTCCACTATCCCTGGCATTCCTGCTGTCGAACTGTACGCGCCCTCTTCTCCGTTATCGCCGTCGTCGTCTTCTCCTCCATCGTCATCCTCAGAGGGGGCTATTTCTAGGGGAACCAGGTGGCTGACAGCTCGCAGCGACTCGACACCCTTGAACAACACTTTAGCCGAACGCACGACTCCGTCGTCGTCAGGATACGTCTCCACGACACGTCCAAGAGGCCATGTAGCTCTTTTCTTATTCTCTTGTTTAACTAGCACGATGTCTCCGGGGTGCAGCTTGGAGGGTTCCCTGGACCGACAGTCGTGCCGGGCTCTCAAGGCACTCAAGTATTCCCTTCTCCATCGTTCTCGGAAGGCCTTCAATGAATCTGTCAGTCTTATGTAACGATCACGTAGCTTCCGAGAGGTGAAGGTTGCGATGAGATGGTCGTCCGGCAAGATTGGTGCCATGAGGTGGACTTGGTGTCCTTTTAGCAAATGGGAGGGGGTGAGGACTTCATCCTCGCGCTCGTCACCGCTGTACATAAGCGGCCGATTGTTTACCACTGCTTCTGCTTCTTTCACGACGGTTAGCACGTGGGCGTCCGGCAGGTACTTCTTTCCGAGGGCTATCTGGAGGGTCCGTTTCGTTACTCCTATCAAACGCTCGAAGAACCCACCTTTCCAAGGTGCACGGGGCGTCTGAAACCGCCACTTTATGCCAGTTTTCCTCAAGAACTGCTGGACTTCATCTTCTTCGTAAAGTCTCTGCAGGAGGTGGCTGGCAGCCTTGAAGGTTTGATGGTTATCGGACATGATGAGCTGCGGGGCACCATGGGTGGCACTAAATCGTCTTAGTGCTAACACGAATTCTTCTGCTTCCAAAGAGGGACAAAAGTCAAGGTACACGGCTCTGCTAGCCATGCAGGTTATGATGAGTATATATCCTGGCCGCGTTTCGGTCTGTATGGCTGCTGTGTGGTCCACTCCGACCGCTGTGAAGGGTTTTGTGAGGGTGATCCTTTCCTTTGGGAAAGGGGGGTGGTGGTGGCTGTTTCGTGAGAGGTTGGAAGGCTAGCTTGCATTCGGGGCATTGCCGGACGGTTCGCTTCGCAATGGAACGTAGACCCGCCATCCAACATTTCTGTCGAAAGATACCTATTAGAGTATTCACCCCACAATGCAAATGTAACTGATGTAAATAATTTAAATACATCCCTACTAAATGCCCTATGGCTGGCAAGAGAATTAACTGATCAGTTTCTCCTACGTGGGACACTCGTCCCCTGGTGCAGATGAGATTATCTACTAAGACTAGATTCAATTGTCTGACAAAATTAGCAACTTCACGAGGGGGTCTGACTCCGCCCTCTAAGTAGGCATAAACGGTAGGCAAATGATGTTTTTGCTCTAATTGAACAACAATACTGAACGGATGCCGTTCTATCTTTGTAAACTTTAAAATTAGTCTGACTACTCTCAACAAGAATTGGAACCCTACTTCCCTTTTCAGGATGTCCCAAATCTCGCCTGGGGGGGTAGGACATATCTCCTCCCTTAACTCTTGTACCGCCGCTACTACGTGAGTTTGATGTAGTGGATCTTCCTCCTTGCAAGGAACAGGCCTTCCCGTGGTCCTGAGGAATTCTGGACCGTTCCTCCACAGGGAGTTAACTTGCAATTGTCGAGTCGTTGTACCTCTGGATAGGATATCGGCAGGGTTCTGATGACTAGGGACATGGTTCAGACTGAAACTACAAACCTGCTGAATAAAAACAATCTCCGCCACTCTGTTAGAAACAAACACATTTTTATGAGACCTGGCATCGGGAGATGCTACACATGCCAACGTTACCTTGCTGTCAGTCCACATTACTATTTCCCGTGGCTCGATCAGTTCCTTGAGTGTTCTTGCTAGTCTGCTGCCTAACAACAAGGCCAGTAGCTCTAGCTTGGGGATCGTCAGTTTGCTCATCCCTTTCAGAGTGATCCTCATTTTGCTTGTAACCAAACTTACCCGTTTGCAATCATCCCTGGTATATGCCACTGCTCCATATGCCTTACTGCTGGCATCGGTGAACACATGGAGTTCTAAACCCCTTTTTCCTATCGATCTTTGAAAGGTGATGTCGCTCACCGCTTTCAAATCATTCAACAATTCACTTGCCTGTTTAGACTTTTCTTCTCCTAACACGTCATCCCAACCTACACTATCCTCCCATAGTTGTTGGAGGAAAAGTTTTCCCTTTACAAATAATGGGCTTATCAAACCTATCGGATCGTAAATGGAGACTAACAGGGAAAGTACCCTACGCTTCGTAGGCACCCATCCCTCCCCCAACTCACAGATCCTTTTACTTTCTTTCACACACAATCTGTCCACGTCCCGGGCCCATCGCAGCCCGAGCACGTTCACACTCACAGGCTCACTCCACTGTTTCTCGCTATCGAAGGCCCAGTGATTGCTTGCCCACCCTTCCAAGGGCATACCCGACCCTTTCAAGATGTTATTAACAGACTCATGCTCTTGCCTCATATGTTCTAAATCCTCAAATGTGGCCAGATAGTTATCGACATAAAAAGATTTTACTAAATCTGGCCGGCCTTCCTCTTTAAAATGACAATTTAATATCTGTTGCAGCAAAAATGGACTAGCTGTGATGCCGAACACCACGACTCTAAAGGCGAAGGTTAGCGTTCGACCAGCTGCCTCGCGCCACATAAATCGTGTGTATTTGGCATCACGAGGATCTAACAAAACACGATGGAATGCTTTACTTATGTCGGCTAACATGGCATATCGGTTCAACCTGAACCTTATGATTAAACTATATACTACCTCTACCAAATTGGGCCCAGGTAAGAGACATTCATTCAATGACTTACAACCCTTTGACTTTGCCGAGGCATTGAACACGATTCTAAGGGGGGTGGTACGGCTGTCTTTCCTGACTCCAAAGTGCGGCATGTAATAACCTTCCACTATGGGATTTTTCACCTCAGATATAAAACCTGCTTCGATATATTTGTCTATCACTCCCTGATATTGTTCAAAATATTTCCTATCCTTTCTGAATTTGGTCTGCAACGACTCTAACTGCGCCACAGCGTTACAATAATTTGTTTCTGGCCTAGCATCCGACCCGAATGGTAGGCTAACCTGATATCCCTCAGGTTTCTACACAACGCTTTGCGATATCTTTCGCATGGCCTCGGCCTTTCGAACAGTATATTGCTCAGATGGGGCGATGCCAACACGGTCTAAACGCCACCACTCGTCTACATCACACAGATATGGCTCGTTCGTGATTCTGCACACTCTCGACGTTCTTATTTGTTCGACCTTTTCCCCTTGGAACAGCCACTGTGGCACCTTCCCGTACGGGGACATACCATTATGCGTCAAGAAGAGATTTATCCCATCTATTTTTTCAACACCTATAATAAAATAGCTAAAATAATCAGCCCCAACTAATATGTGCACGTTCTTCATGGTATCTGATTGGTTTGCTGGATCGGCTAAAGTGACTCCCTTGCTCAACAGATGCTGTCTGACCTTTACATAACCTGCGTTATGTATCGGGACGTCCACGTGTTCGTGTGCCACTAACTTCATACGCACGATTCTTTTCCCCATTTCAACCCTGCAACTTACTACATCGTATTGTCCGCTTATTTCCTCGGAACCAAACGGAGCTATATTTAAGGAATAGGCGGACTCGCTTACTACCTTGCTTTTGTTGAATACCTGCCATGGCTGTTGGCAAGATAGTGCATGGGAGGTCCACATCAGACCTCTGCGCGATCTTTGCGCTTGTGCATGGTTTAGCCTCTACTTTAGTCTTGGGTGGTCGGGGGGAAGTTTCGGGCTGCTGAGGCGTCGCATTCACTACGGGGCGGGACGTCGTTGTTTGACTATTACTATGACTAGGGATCGATTGCGGTCTACCTGCATCGCAAATTGCAGTGTGATGCTTAGCATTACAGTTTCTACAGGAATTTGAAACGGGACATTTATCGCTACGATGACCTGATTTCGTACAATTAAAACAAAGACCCCTTTTCAGCAAAATGCGACGTCTAGCAGCTACGTCAGTCACTTGGCGACATCCGTGAGGCGGGTGCCGTTCGCTACAAAATGGGCAGGAATTATTGTGGATGGGATGGGTTTTCGGTCTTACACTACTGTCTGGTCTTTTGTCACTCTCAAGACTCTCGCCTCTCTGCAACGCATCGTCTTCTAGCATTCTCACAATAAAGTCTATTGCCTCAAAAAACTCGTCCAACGTATAGTCACATTTTCTCAAATGCTCGACCACTTTGGGGTAGAGCTTTCCCTCTTTGACAGTTTTTGATTAATGAGGCTCATGACCATGCCCTGGCCAATGTCATTGGTACTCAGTCTTTTGATTTGTTCAATTATGATGGTCAACTCAAAACGGAACCTTTTGAGTTCTACTGGGTTTAGTGACGGCACAAAGATGTTGGCTAATTTACGGTGCAGAATCACGAGTGTCTGGTGCACGTTGCCATATTGCTTATCTAATAGGTCTAATGCTACACTATAGTTCGCGGCGGTTACACTTAGAGATTTGATGATTCTAAGTGGCTCTTTGCCCAACGTCCCCAATAAATAAGTAAATTTAGACACTTCGTCTAAATCCGCTCTTCGATCCACGTGGATTGTGAAGAGCTCACGGTACGTTGCGTACTCTTGCACTTCCCCTTCAAACGTGGGGAGAGGCAGCGGCTTCAACCTGGGGAGGGCAACATTCCCCGTTGAAGTGCTCTTCATTTTGTCTATCCTATTATACAGTAGGGTAGAAGCGCATGTAGCTTCACCTAATGTGTGCCTGATTCGGGCTTCAATACTAGACTCTAGTTTCACACACTGGCTTTTGTATAGCTCTCTTAGCTGTCGGACCTCTACCTGCAACTCCGTTACCAAATTCTGGTAAACGGACTCAGAGTAGGTCTCTAATAGAGCTCTTTGCGTTTCGCTAAGTAAGTCGTTTATTAGGCCCATCGACGCCTCGATGTGCACGATCGTGGCCACCGCCATCTTAATTAACTTTACTTTACGTTTGGGGGGGGGTTGGCAAAGCAAGGAAAGAAAGGTAATTTTACGTTAGGAAGGGACTCAAAGAAACTGACCCACGTGGGCGATCGCACATCGGGACGTAGACGACCTTTAATTGTTACTTCTCTCCCACCCTCAAAAGCTCATATTCTAATTTAGTCCTGTCCGGCTCTGGGAAGCGCTTGTGATCCGGTTCGAAGGACCAAATGTGGCGAAATTTCACCGGTTTACTAAATTGCCCGATGTACTGGGCGGATCACAAGGCCTTAAGGGCTAGCCTCTCAAAACCATTCAGGAAATAAGTAGAATACGGCTATATTTTAACAAATTTATTATAAAAATAAACATCTAATACGAGAGAAATACAAAAAATAAACCTTTACTCAACATACAAAGAGACACTTGACTTAATGAACATGTGCGTTACTGAAAAAAACCAAGTCCGCACCGGACTCAAAATTAAGCAAAAGTAATTAAACATTTAGTAAGTTACCTCGATAAACGCCTTACCGAGACCTTTTTACGTATTTTACAAAACAGCTCTGATCCCCTGGCACAAGGATTGATGAAATATTTACAGATACAAATTTTACACAACTCTAGCAAAACCTATATGGAAACCGACCTGGGTACACTAAGGGGGGAGAGAGAACAATTAGGACTTACTGTGGTTGGGGACGTCAGATCAAAGAGGCAGAGCTGGCCACTGCAACCCCCGACGTTACCTTTCTCCCGCATTTTTTCCTGAACCTAAATTTCTAGATTGGATTTTTTTATCATGTTACAATAAAATGACATTATATTTCTTAATCTCAAATTACAAGTGGTCGATTTCTTTAGTCTCAGCGCCTCCCCTACCAGGCGGTTGCTCTTTTGGTTCTAAAACATACTCGTCTTGAACCACATTCATTCGCCCGCGAGTTCTCTCCTCTCCCTCCAATTTGACGCAACGTAGGTGGAGTCAAATGGCGGGAATTTTGATTGATCAGTCCGAAATTCCCGACACCTATACTAATCGATTTACATTGGCTGTCAATTAAAGCGAGAATTAAAATTGAATATAAAATATGTACAGTAACCCACCAAGTTATCAGAATTGGTCGTCCATATTGCGCAGCCAACAAGTAGTGTTGCCACGAGAATAGATATATGTACTGTAGGGCTCCAGAACCTTTAAATATGTGACAACCGAGACTATATAATAAGCTCCCACAAAACATTTGAATGATTGAAGACATTAAGGCTTTCAAGAGGAAACTGAAGACTCTTATTCCGTGAGTTGTATAACAGTGGCGATTTAACAGTAAATAAACAATACGGGATATGAAATGTTAAATACTCTGAACAAACAAGGTAAAAACGACAGTGGAGGTCCTGTAAAGTGTGAGGTTCCCCTGATGTATGGGACCGGAAAAACAGTCGTCTAAGTAAGTAAAGTACGTAAATAACCTGCAAGTAAAGGGAGAGCAAGTAGATCAACGAGTATAATTTGCATTTTTTTTTTTACTTTAGGGCTCATTTAGATGAACATTAAATGTTAATTTTCTACATTCTCAGTATGCTTAAATGTTAAGACTTCTCTGAAAACTAACCAATCCTGTGATTTTCAACCAAATTTTAATTTCTCACCAGGTTCTCGCCTTGAAAATGTCCGACTAGTTGGCTACCACCTTAAGGTTTAATTTAAGGCCTGTCCAGAAAAGGTGATCCAACAATCGGCACATTTGACAGGCAAAAAGTAGATTGTCTGAACGTTCGGCAATTAAAATCACCAGTGGTGGCCATGGTTGATTCAACTATATCATAGAAATACATGTTTATGAAAAGTAAACCTGAGCAATTACTAGAACAGTCACACGGATAACGAAATTGAAAGCCATTACTGCATAGATTGGGAAACAGTATTGTACTTCAATACGATGGATGACCAAAAATCAATACACAATATAACCAATTTAGGTGTGATTCCAGAAAAGATAACCTGCAAAAGTCAAGAGCTAGGAGTAAATGTTTACACTCCTAAATCATGGGAATTCCATGACCTGACCTGACACTTCACTGATAGCGATACAAGATCTTGTCAAAAATGGACAAATATCACTATACCGATGATACCGACGACTTGTATGCGGATAGCTTACATCTGACACTAAGGAACATAGCCTCCCTCTTATAGTAAGATCTAATTTACATCAAGAAAATTTATTCACTTCATAAAAGTTCAGCCAATGGTGTATAATTTCGGTGTGGATATTTTTACGTGAACTTTTTTCCAAAACTATCATAACTGAAGTGTTATATGAAGGGGTAACCGGAAATTACAGGGCTGATGTGGACAATAAACTGGAAATTATAGGGCTAATGTGGACGATAAACCAGAAATTATAGGGCTGATGTGGACAATAAACCAGAAATTATAGGGCTGATGTGGACAATAAACCAGAAATTATAGGGCTGATGTGTACAATAAACCAGAAATTATAGGGCTGATGTGGACAATAAACCGGAAATTATAGGGCTGATGTGGACAATAAATCGTGTGGACCTTGGTAAAAACAAACATTAGAGAAAAATCGACTAACAAAGCATAATGAGGTTCATAGTAGCCCTTTATCATATTCATATGTATTGTGTAAAGCTACGGTGGCATCATCGGGCAAGCTGCCCTGCCCTATTCATCAAATCATCGCTCGCTGTGTGGACAACATTCACTGGCAGGTCCGGAAAAATGTGCTCGCCATTCGCACTGTACGGTGAACAAGCCCGCCCATCTGGCCAGGCCTTTACACAACCAAATTTCTAGCAAAAATCTCTTCCATTCAGATGGGATAAAATTTATCAATTTGAGCTACTTGATATGGTGCTGGGGCCTGTCAGTATGTTCAGCTCCCAAGTTAACTGGGATAAACCATAGTTACGCTACGAATGTCAAGGTAATAAGAGGCTTGATAGTGGAAATGGATGTAAAGGAAGATTTTATGAAGATCATTTTACAATCTAGTCAAAGCTGAAATATAACTTCTAGAATACTGTGTAGTATTGAGCCTTATGAATGAGAAGGCATGACTTTCAGAATTGACTGCATACCTATTATTTCATGTCTGGGAAGATCTGAATGCAAAGGATGGTCAGTTAGAAATATTTTAAGCAACATAAAAACCAAATGAACAGTGCAGAGAATAAAACATTACCTAAATCAGGAATTAGAAACTTGATAGACCACAAGTTCTCCTCCAACAAAATATGAGATTCAGCAGTTAAGAATAGATTTATTAATGAACAATCTTGGAGGCCTTCTCAATAAGAACATTTTTGTACAATTAAAGGGTTAACAGACCTAATGTTTCTCGAGTGCATTTGCTGTAAAGATTCTCGACCAAAATTTTTATTAGTATAGAGGTAAATTGGTGTTCAGGCACCACTTTCCTCTACCTACCATCATACCTTGAGTTTTGTTACTGTTCAATTTCCAATAGCGTACAAATTTTAGCAATATAAAGCAAGTGCAGCCAAGGACCAAAAGAATACTATACTGCAAGAGACCATCCAAAATGTTGTTAAATGTTTTTAAAATATCCCATTTTCATTGTTCATTACTTATGTTAATTTCCTTTCATCACTGTTATTTTTCCCTGTTGGAGACCTTGGGCTTATAGAATCTTGCTTTTCCAACTAGGGTTAAAGCTTACCTAGTAATAATACCTAAAGCACAATGTTGTCCCTAGAATATATAGTGTGGTGCTGGGACTTATTAGGTAATTCAGCAAGCACATTCACTAGTTCTATTACATCCTTCAATCCAATTTGAGATTCTAAATTCTATTAGAAAAGTGTCATCTTAAATGTTCCTCAACACAACATCCTAGTCAAGTGCCCAATTTTCTCATCTAGTCTAGTAAACATTTGGTGTGGGGCACTGGAATTTTCATGTACACAATAGTAACCACAATGAATAATTGGTTTGAGGCAAGGGGTCCTTAATTACATGAAATTGGCATTAAAACTTACAACACAAGGTCATATTGGGTTTTCTTTAAATACTAATGTCAAGCTGTGCCTTAGACATTCATCTTAACTGAAAAATTTGCACCATTAATTCTTTACAGGCATAGCACTCAAAAGTATAGTTTAGGGAGGTAAGTAAGCCTACATTTCAGTTACTGTACTTGACTGGGACTTGCTTGTGCATAGGTGTCAGTGAAGTCCTTAAACAGCCACACAGCAAGCCAAGAGCTGAAATTCATGACAATCTTGGAACCAACTACTGTACTACACTATTTTAATTTAAACTTACTGTGAAAGATTTATGCATACCAACTGCACCCAGAAAAATATTACACTGGTTTCTCTAAATGAAAGTAATTTCTATATATGAAATGCTGTGCAACATATAGAAGAAAAATAGGTTACATGAAAGGAGTATTAAAAAGATAAAATTACAAAAAACAATTTAATTCCATACATACAGTATCATTCTTCACTCACACATCTTGTAATTTCAACAAACAATTTACCTGGATGAAGTACATGATTTCAAAATTAACACTCGTGTAAAACATCCAGAAATACCGGGATTTAAAATACAGTACCAGAAATAAAAGGACTAGGTGGTGCATTACTTCGGGTTTTGTACTTAATAGCGATAGTGATCGGGTTTGAATGGTCCGTCAACGGGAAGTCCTAAATAGTCACTCTGGGTAGCAGAAAGTTTGGTCAACTTCACACCCAAGTGATCTAAGTGAAGACGAGCCACCTCTTCATCTAACTTCTTTGGCAAGAAGTGGACGCCGACGGGATACTGGCCAGCCTTGGTCCATAATTCAATCTGGGCAATGACTTGATTGGTGAAAGAGTTAGACATGACGAAAGATGGATGACCCATAGCACATCCCAGATTTACAAGACGGCCCTCAGCAAGTAGAATGACGTGATTTCCAGACTTGAGTAAGTAGCGGTCGACTTGAGGCTTGATGTTAACTTTCTCAACACAGTTATCGTCCAGCCATTTGACATCAATTTCAATATCAAAGTGACCGATGTTGCAAACAATGGAGTCATCTTTCATGGCCAAGAAATGTTCGCCAGTAATGATATCGCGACAACCAGTGGTAGTTACGAAGATTGATGCTCCCTGCTTGATGGCATCTTCCATTGTCGTTACCTGAAATGAAATACATCAATTTAATTTCATGAACAATAACAAAGCCCTCCATTGAGGGCCTAGTTTCTAAACTCAAATCTAAAATGTCTAGGCTATTTCAACATCCTCTTAATTCTTACCATTATAATGTACATTAATACAAAAATCTTATAACTGTTCAAAAGAAATATAGAAAATGGCAGTCTACAGAAAATTATTAGAAAAATTCTAGTCCGTAAGTAGACAATTAATACGCTGCATGGAAGCTAAACTTAAGGTATGTTAGATTCTTACTATTATGACAACTCTTACACATATCAAACGGAAAAAATCTCTTAGGCAAAAGATAGCTGGTCTTACTTGACCACATATTCTTGGTACACTCAGCACTTGATAAATACCAATTTTCATTATTTGAAATAACTGTATATACAAAATCAAAACAGTATCTGAAATTAAGCTGCCTCACATAGGCCATAAATCAATTATTTTTCCTAACAAGGAAATAGTATAAATTATTCATATCTTTCAGCTTAAATTTAACTATGTCAATAAATGACTGTACAAGTACTTGAAAAATAAATTTCAATGTATATTACCTGGTAACCTTCACATGCTGCCTGGAGAGCATTAATTGGGTCAATCTCTGTGATCAGGACACGGGAGCCAAAGGCCCTGAGCGACTGGGCAGATCCCTTGCCCACATCACCATACCCTGCTACAACACAGGTCTTACCAGCCAACATTATGTCTGTAGCCCGCTTAATACCATCGGTGAGAGATTCACGGCAACCATAGAGGTTATCAAATTTACTCTGAAAGAAAAAGAAAATAAATTACCAGCCACAAATAGAAGTTGTTTGCATTATTATATTTTTCAATGTACAGTATATACTGAAAATTATTAATACATATTTCTATGTACACTAAATCACTAAACATTATCATCACATATTTCTCTGTACAAAAGATCGCTGAACAAATTTATTATACACCGAAGGTAAAACAATACCAGATTAAATGAATATTTTAGTTTAAATCATTAAATAATCGTAATTCCAATGAACATCTTTTAAAAAACACTAACCTTGGTAACAGAGTCGTTGACATTGAAGGCAGGGACTTTCAACTTGCCCTCTCGCATCATCTTAAACAAATTGTGAACACCTGTGGTGGTCTCCTCAGAGAGGCCTTTAATTTCTGGCAGGTACTGAGGGTATTTTTCATGGACCAGGTTGGTAAGATCACCACCATCATCAAGGATCATATTCAAAGGCTGCAAAAGAATTGAACAAGGTTAAGTGCATATGTAGGGGCATCAGATGAACAAGATTAATGTTAGAACTTTATCAAGGATCAGCACAGACATTAAAAGGAGGAACTCCCAAGAGTGGGATGGGGAAGGGAGGTTGCCATATGTTGAGGACCTAGTGTTGACAGCAGGATCTAAAGGTGTCGGAAACTTTAAGGTGGGAAAAAAAATAAATTTCCGTATGCAACTAGTGACGGGAAAGGAGGCAATGGAAACTTCAAAGTGAAAATCTCAATGTCCACAAAACGTAACAGATATTGCCAGAAGTGCTCTGGAGTACAAATTCTACATGGATAGATATTCTAGATGCTCAAAATTGCAAAACAAGAGCAAATGGGGGAAAAAGTTAAGTGGTGATAGATGGGCAGGTTTTAGAATAGGTAAAGCAATAGCATCATCCCAAAGACGCATTAGTCTGTGAAGCCAGAAATGAGAGAACTTACCAGACAAATTACATACTAATGTGAACTTACAATGTTAAGATGTATGGGTAGAGTATGATGAAGATTTTAAAGCTGTGAAAAAAGGCAGTGAGGACGAGGGATGAGAGAACAGTTAATCCAATAAAACAAATAAAAATGACAGGGAAAAAAGGAAACAAATGAAGACATGATTGGTATTCAGGAAGACAGCCTTGAGCCCACAATAGAAAAGTAGACAGAAATTTTCTTTCAATAGTCTAATGAAGTAATACTTAAACAAGATACCTTTAAAATGCACATTTTCAGGGTATTTTGGGATTTTTTTTTTTTGGTGGAATGTAACTAGACCTATTGTACAACATTATGAATGTGGGCTATGAGAGATTAGCAGTGGTTTTAGAAATCATAAAATAAAAAGATGCAAACTTTGGATTGAACAGGGGAGACCAGTACAATGGCAAATGAAACAAATTTGAAAAAAAAAAAAAAAAAAAGTCAGACGTACTTACCTTATCACCAGGAAATAGGATTGTCTGTTCAATACACCAGATGTATTCTTCATCTGTTTCTCCCTTCCATGCATACACTGGCACGCCAGTCTTGGCGATAGCTGCAGCAGCGTGATCTTGTGTACTGAAGATATTACATGAGGACCACTGTACTTCAGCACCAAGTTCTGTCTGCAGATTTAAAATTAAAAATAAAGAGTAAATGTTAAAATGCACATAGGTTAGAAGAATTGGGCAACAAAATACTGCAATGGATTTATTTCAAATGAGAGTTCTCACTTAAACTCACCAGGGTTTCAATAAGAACAGCAGTTTGAATAGTCATGTGCAGGCACCCAGCAACACGAGCTCCCTTTAGAGGTTTCAGAGTACCGTATTTCTGACGTAGACTCATCAAACCTGGCATCTCCTTCTCTGCCATGACTATCTCCTTGCGGCCAAAATCGGCCAGGTTGATGTCAGCTAGAAGGAAAAAAAATATGAATTCAGTTAAAATATCAAGGTTACTCTCAAGAAAAGGATAAAATTACAGAACATGGAATTACACTACATATCCTTTTAAAAGATGTAAACTCTAAACACCAAAAAACCCATAATGATATTCATCATTAAAGTAGTAACCCACAGCACTGAACTACTCTCTGGGTAGTCTAGGCAAGATATCTTATACAATAATGGTAGTTTCATCGTGATAAAAAAAGAACTTTCTACGATTAAATAAAATGACTTGGCTATTTTCAATGTACAGTACAGTACCTATTAAATTCTCAATAACCTTGGAAATGCAGAAGATAATTAAACACAATGGAGAGAATATCTTTATCAGGAGGAATGTAGAGAAAAAGAGCACGAACAATCGCTGGATATATTAATGTACAGCATCTCATCAGAGCCCGGGTATGGTTAACACAGAAATCAAAAGTCAAGAAAAGATTTCAGGGTAAAAAGACCATAGAAGAATACCTCCTCTACTAATATAAGAAAATATCACTAATAACTCTAATAATACATGATCTTAAGAATGTTTTATTCATCCACATCTGTTGGTCACTATGTCAATTACACTTGCAAATGAAAAAAGTTCTTATTTTGTCAAGTCAATCTGTTGGATGGGAGTTTGAACCCGCTATAGCTCTAGTGTTGGTAACCTCATCATCCTTCTGAGCTAAGGATGAGATGTCTGAGGAGACTATAGGTCTACCTGTCGAGTCATTAACAGCCTTTACCTAGAGCTCTCGGGTCATACCTTGATGGTGAGGGGGCATGGGCATCAATTATTAATATATGGCTAGTCTAGTTCATAGCCCTGTCTCTTGCTTCTGTCAATAATGCAAGATCTATAAACCTTTAAGCTATTAAACAAAAAGAGGATTGTCAACCCGAATAGCTGAAGGTCAATGTAACAGCAGGACCAATGGTTTGTAGGGGTGTATGTATGACGACGAACATTCTCCATAATTTCCCTTTTCCAACACTACAGTATCACTAAGAATACAGCAGTCTAAGGGGGGGGCGGGGTCGAAGATGGGCGTCGGCAGCCACGTTAGGTAAGCAGACAAGGGCATGGCTGTTAGGTTAGTGTTCTATGCAAATGTTTCTATCCGTCATTATACAAAGGCTCCAATTTGTATATTTTGAGAAATAGAACAAACATATAAAAAATTTAGGTATTATTTTATTTATGAACATTAATAATGTAGCGTATTTTAACTTATTTCACTGTGTTAAGGAAGTGTTTTGTAGTATTTCTGTATAATATCTGTCAAAAATGCCTAGTTCTTATAAAAATCAAGAAAAATGTTAGCAAGTTCACCTGAAAAAGTTTAAGTCCAATGTTATCCTTTTCATGGTCACGGCCAGCTCTGTAAATCTCATTCTACTAGGTGGTAAATTTACCTTCTCAAAGCGTAACCATAGAACCAATCTGTTTTGGTTGTTGGCTTCACCTTTCAACTTGTGTTATTGGAAGTAATTTTATGACGTCTTAATATTTGCCTTCTACACCAATCATCAGTATCTTGAGTTTGTTCATTTGTTATCGACAACCACTCAAATCACCTGTTTCATCTCTTGTGGCTTAACTCTTATTCATTTCAGCCAATAACAAACTTTTTTGGAATTATGTAATACTTTTGACGTTTTGGCATTCGAAGACAGGTGCTTCAGGCCACTGTTTTGACAATTAGCCAATCTACAAACATACCTGATTCTCTCCAAAATACTTTGGTTTGTCACACTTTATGTAACTGGCTGTCAATTTATGACGTTTTCATTTTTAACCAATCAGAAAACAAAACGGTTCCAACAGACCAAGGATTTTCTTTTCCGCCATCAGTTTAAAGGTATGGATAGTGAAATTCAGTTGTGTGACTCTTGTGAGCTCAATTATTTTCGGGTAATAGGCAAATATCATGGTGGTGCATAACCCGAACATGCAAAATATGCATATGATTTTTTCCGTTAACATTCTGAGTCACCTTTGAGTGTTCAGTGTCCTAAGTGTCAGAAACCATTACTTTTTAGGGAAGATAAGCATATTTGGTATATTAGTTCTACTGTGGTGATTGCCAAAACAAAGAAACGCCAGCGATGTGGGTATCAAGTTTCAGATTACAAAGGTACCTTTTTAGATGGTACTCATCTTCCTGCTTGGAAACTATCATTGGGTCAATAAATTGTGGAACCATCATACTGTAATAGATTCTCTTAAAATTAATAGAGCAATCAGTGTTGACTAGTGTAGATTTTGTTGTGAAGTTGCTGAATATTATTTTGATAATCAAGAACCAATTGGTGATGGTGTTAAAATAGAAATAGATGAATCTCATTTTGGCAAACTTAAATTTGACAGGGGCCGTCCTCTCAGTGATACTTGGGTTTTTGGGGGGATCGAGAGGGAATCCAAGAATTTTTTTATACTGCCTTTAGTGGAGCCTTTGCCTCGAGAACGCTCAGCTGAAAATCTTATTCCTTTAATCCAGAAATATATTAAGAGTGGCCCGTGTATTAATAGTGACAAGTGGCGTGCGTATAATAAGCTGTCATCTTTGGGTAATATACATAACACGGTGAATCATTTGGAAAACTTTGTAGACCCTGATAATTCATTGGTACATAATCAAAATATTGAGAAGACTTTGGAGGGATCTCAAAGAGTGGATCAAGCGGCCTGGAAATCGGTCAATATTTTAAGCAATATACATCTCTTTTATATTTAAAACAATACCCTGAAAATCAGCGACTACATTGTTTTTGTAAAATTGCTGCATTGCTGTACCCTCCTCAAGGAGAGGCCACGGCCCAAGAGGCCACAGGAAGCGGAGGAGGAGGAGGACCAGCAGCCCCATTGTTCAGGCTTATAAGACAGTAATGGTAAGTATAATATTTATTTCTGTAGTAATAGGTACCGATCAGGTATTATTTTAGTTATGGACATTAATAAGGTATCAAGAAAAACGTTAGGTTAGGGGGCGTGGGGGACAAGGCCCCCACCAAAAAAGGGGGGGGTGGGGCGAAGCACCTGGATGGCGACCATCCAGGTGCAGATATAATCAATGACAGGTTCGGTTAGTGCACAACTACAGTACAATGTGACGTGCAATAACTGGTCATATAGTGCATTTGTATGCCATTTTCTCATGTAAAATTCTTGACTCGGGTTTTCCCATTTCGATGTTTTTATGTATTCAAATTCAGTGTATACCTGTATACAAGTCCATTTTTATGTTTGTTATATTTAGGTTTTTCCCCCCCATTTTGCCCTGTTTATACCTACTTTGTCTCCCCCACCCAAAACCACGGTTCCCAAGGAGGTTCCCCAGATTGTTATCTATAGGGGAGGGGTGGTGGAAGGATAAGTATTCATTTGCGATGGAAATAAACCTCAAAATCATTCAAATCACATCATAATACAACAGGAAAACCTATATTTTACGTTGAAAGCAATTAATGTCCATAAGTAAAATACCAAATTTTATATATTATGTTTTAAAAAATTTCCATCACAATCCTCCACACAGGGTATTATAAGACAGATTGCCTAATTTTGAGTGTATACACATACTACAGGCATAAAAGCCTTAAGTAAATAATTGTCATTAACCAAGGAGACAAAGATAGAACCTTGCACGGTTACCAATAAACAGGCAAATCCGTCAATATACTACTCCTAAAGAGTTGTGGGATCCTTTGACTGGCCAGACAGTACTACATTGGACCCTTCGCTCTGGTTACAGTTCACTTTTCTTTCCCTACACATACACCGAATACTCTGGCCTATTCTTTACAGATTCTCCTCTGTCCTCATAAACCTGACAACACAGATTAACGCATAACTGCCCCACCCCCAAAACCACACTCTTAACCTGACATGAATATGTATTCTTACACATGGAACGTCTCATTATCGCTTAAAGAGCACAGGTTAACATATACTCTCATTATATATACATACATATATATATATATATATATAAAATCTTTAACTAGTTCTCTTGCTTAAGGGTACACTTGGGCACACTTTCTACCCAATTGCTCTTCCTCTCATTTTGTTCAAGTTTATATAGAAAATATTCACTTTAATGATGTTTCTGTTCTTAAAATATTTAATTTTTCCTAGTTTTCTTCCCTCGTTGCGGCCCATGGGCTTATACCATTGGGCTCTTCCAACTAAGGTTGTAACTTAGGAATAACAACAATAATAAGAAATAAATGTGCACATACTTGATATTGCAACCATGTATACTGTGAGTGTATGTATGTATATGAATGTATGAATATGAATGTGTGTATGTATATATATATACATATGAGAGAGAGAGAGAGAGAGAGAGAGAGAGAGAGAGAGAGAGAGAGAGAGAGAGAGAGAGAGAGAATGTATGAATATGAATGTGTGTATATATATATATATATATATATATATATATATATATATATATATATATATATATATATATATATATATATATATATATATATATATATATATATATATATATATATAGGAGAGAGAGAGAGAGAGAGAGAGAGAGAGAGAGAGAGAGAGAGAGAGAGAGAGAGAGAGAGAGAGAGAGAGAGAGAGAGAGAGAGAGAGAGAAATTTAAGGGGGTACCGGAAAATGGTAAGACCAGAATTTGAAATTCCAGGGAAGCTCATTATAAAAGAACAAACTCCTTAGTAATGTTTACACGTAACATGCCTATGACAGCCCAAGTTACATACACAGGAGTCAATAAAACAATGTTTTCAAAGAATTGTTTTTTCCCGCTCTATAACCAGCGTTAAGGCCAGACTATCATAAAAATGGAATACAAAGTTGCCAAGTAACTTTACCACAAAGCGGTTTTAACCCATTTTACACTGTAACAACGTCATGCCAGCACACTAAACCTACTAAGTATGTATGGGTAAATCCTTGAAATGTAATAAAAAGATAATGATCTGCATTGCATAATCAACGATCACGATGTGGCAAGTTCTTTGTTTACAAATTAAAGAGCAGACGCTCTTGCGACCGGCGTGGTCTGCCATGCGTAGATTTGACAGTTCATAACACGAAGAACAGCAAAGATTACACGCGTAAATAACGCCTTATTTCACAATAACTAATAAGATAAAGCCACTTTTACATGTAAACACTTACCAACTTTATAGGCGGGCTTCGAACTCATCTTGATGTGGAGTAACGCACAAGTGATCACTAGTAACTGGTAACTACTGAAGGGCCGCTTTTATCGGCTCACCGGCTTTTATACTTCTGAGCACAAACGCAGTTTCCAACTAGTTTATTTCGAGTTTACTAGCGTTACATGAAGCTCGCAGATATGAGTTTTGTTGAGGTTAGATGCGTTTCTTTTATTCCTTATAATTCTCAATTTTGTTGTGCAATACTTACACATTATATAAATTAAATAGATTAATTTGCTAAACTAATTTATGATAAAATTTATCATGACAGCACTTAGTATTTGGAATAATTTATATCTAATTGTAATGAACATACAGCCTTCAACTTATGGTATGCAATGTTTGTGTCAAAATATCAGTTGCTTACAGGTTTTGGATATAAGAAGAATTATTATCAAAATTAATTATAATTTGAATCAAAATTCCATCTGTAAATATTGGAATGTTCCTCGGCGCATCGATTGTTTTGTATTCTGTACCATGGCAAACAGTGCCATGAAGATTGATAAACATATGTGATGACAGCGATGTCCGTTTCCGATATTATATGCTGAAATTACGGGGATCAAAAAAACAAATTTGATTTGCTGTTATGTTCAAGTTTCCTTTATCAACGTGGTTGTTTTCAAAAAGAGTCTTAAATATATAGCTCACAAATGATAACATATGCTCCAAAATATGCGCAGCGTACGCATTCAAATAAGAAAAAACACCATGAAAGAGTGCCAGATTTGCAGTACGATACACATTTTGACCCAACAACATCTCATAATAGGTGTTAACTTTCAACAATGAAAAACATACCTTACTTACAATACGGGCTGCTTTTCTGGTCCTATACAGCATGGGAACCTACTATCTATAGGGACTTCACATTTTATCATGTTCGTTCCAAAGCATTCAACATTTCACACCGCATATTGCTCGTTTATTGTCATTCAAATCCACGCCATCGAAACACGTAGAATAAGTTTTAATTTTCCTATCACAATAATTCGACTGTTGAAATATACAAACGCATGCATGTTACTAACCTAAATAGCAAAAAAGAAAATTATCTGAAAATACTAATATTTATTTTTCAAAGTTTTTATATTAGAATTTGTATACGAATAAGGGAGAGAGTAATAGTAATAGAAAATGCAATCATACGCAAGATATGGGAAAAAAATAACTGATTTAGAAATATTTCTCACAGGAAACTAAAAAAAAAAATCATATTTCCCTTGCAAGAAACTGAAAGTTTGTGTGGCCTCATAAACTGGGATATAAACGTCGTGCTAAACAATCCTTTACGAAATAATCCATGCACAATTGTAATTACAGCTGCAATACAGAATTCTTGTGGAACTGTGTCACACAATGCATCAATTTTTGACAAATAAAACAGTATATAAAACAGCATAAACTTTCGTTATAACGTATAAGATATTATTATTATTATTATTATTATTATTATTATTATTATTATTATTATTATTATTATTATTATTATTAGCTAAGTTACAACACTAGTTGGAAAAGCAGGATGCTATAATGCCCAAGGACTTCATCAGGGAAAAATAGCCCAGTGAGGAAAAAAACGAAAATAAACTACAAGAGAACTAATGAGCAATTGAAAAGAAATATTCTTAAGAACAGTAACACCATTAAAACAGATCTTTCATATATAAACTATAAAAAAAGAGATATCAGCCAGTTCAACATAAAATTTGCTGCAAGTTTGAACAACTGAAGTTCCACCAATTCAACTACTTGGTCAGGAAGATCATTCCACAACTTGGTCACAGCTGGAATAAAACTTCAAGAATACTGTGTAGTATTGAGCCTCATGATGGAGAAGGCCTTACTATCAGAATTAACTGCATACCTATAGTCAATTCTTTTTAGTGAGGCAGATTTGCACCGACTCGCTGGGGTGCCATTTTAGCTCGGAAAAGTTTCCTGCTTGCTGATTGGTTAGACAAGATAATTCTAACCAATCAGATAGCAGGAAACTTTTCCGAGCTACGATTCAGTGCAAATGCGCCTCAATAAAAACGAATTGAGTATAGTATTACGAACTGTAGGTCTTATTCAAATTTATGCACAAAATAGAGCTGTGGAAGTTCGTGGACATGAAAGCTACCTTAATAGGGAATTTTTTTTTTCCTGGAGTCACCTACTGTTAAACGAAATAACTCCTTAGAAATAAAAATAAGAATCATTCAATAAAACTTGAAAATCTCATCTAAGTAATTTCCAAATAGAATGATTATAACTGTTGTTAGAAATATGGTATCAGAAATTCCCTTTGAAGTTTTTGTAGTTATAGATGAAAGATCTATTTTAATGTTACTGTTCTTAAGTATTGTGTTTTAATTGTTCATTGCTTCTCTTGCAATTTATTTCTTTCCTTATTTCCTTTCCTCACTTGGTTATTTTTCCCCTGATTCTTTGGCCTTATAGCATCCAGTTTGTTTAACTAGGGTTATAGCTGAGCCCATAATAATAATAATAATAATAATAATAATAATAATAATAATAATAATAATAATAATAATAATAATAATAATAATCTCAACTGTAGGATAGTTACATAAATTGCAAATCATAGAACATTTCTCCATAACCCATGTCTGGTAATAACTAGTTTTCACCAGATCTTACCAGATAGCATCAACTAATTTTCTTATCAACTGTTTTTTCGTATCAAAGTCAAGGAGTTTGCTGTTCATTTTAACTGTGCATGACGCTTGTCAATAATTTCATTTCTTTGGATTGACAGACACATGTATGTACATATATATATATATATATATATATATATATATATATATATATATATGTATGTATATATAGATAGATAGATAGATAGATAGATACATATATATGTTGAGATCTTATCAGTGCACATAGTTTTTTATGATAAAATATTCATAATCACCAAAACTAATTATACCTTTAATACTTACTAGAAATACATCACCAATCGAGCTGCAATAGCATTTCAACGAAAGAATAGAACACAACAATCAGACAATAAATAGAAAATAAAGCCAACAATCACAGGTGGAGATGTCTCGAAGGACAGTCCATCACAGCTTGAGTATTTAGGCGTGTTGTGTCACACCCGTTAAGTCATTTGGTCCCTCGACGGAAATACCCTGAACATCTTGAGAACTTTTAAAACTGTAATTATTACTTGGCTCCCGAAGGTACTAGAAGAGTTGGAAGATCCAGGCCTACATGGCTGAGGATTATGAAGCGTCAAGTCGGAGATGATGAATAGAGAAGTATCAAGTTAAAAGCTCAAGATAGAGACGGCTGGCGAAATCTAACAGAGGCCCTTTGCGTCAAAAGGTGTAGGAAGAGAGGATGATGATGATGAATTATTGCTCTCTTGACCCAATGATGAGGCCAGGGAGCCCGATGAACGTCGAGGTATAACTGGGGGAAAGGTAAGAGAGACTTGATATCCATTTGGAAGTAGGCTAAAAAGTAGGTGGCAATAGAGATCTTAGGAACATTGTATATACTCTTGTGTAATGCCTACAGTACACCCCGTGAAATACTGATGGCACTCACCATCTACGGGTGTTTTTGACGACCGTTCATCTCTTTAATTAATATCTCTCCTGGAATGGATAACTTCTGGTGATTTGAAAAAAAAAAATCATCTTTAAGAAGCAATGTTATAATTCAATTTACAAACACGGGGAACTTCTGTTTAAATTACTTTTTTATCTTTTATTTCTATAGCTTAATTTAAGTGAACTTCATCTGAACTTTCATTTTTTTTTTCATTTCAACTTCTTTGGCATTGAAGAAGAATCTTAATAATTTATTTTAATCTCTAATGTTCCAGTGACAGAATTTGAAAATGAGTCCGCGTTATTTCAGACAATTCCATCTCGATGGTCCAAAAGGGTAAAATATGAACTATCTACCAAATACGTATTCCCACTGCATTCTTAATTTTGTATTTTACCCAATTCAATCTTGAGTTTCTTTCGTGATGCTAATATCATTTGATAGACATTTAGTTTTAATTCTTTTCCGTTTCTTCATTGGCATCTACCCCTTCTTCATAAAACTAGTGATCAATTTTTATTTTTCTAACGGATGGCAATTCTTATTCTGGTAGCAGGTTGGTCAGGTCACCAACCATCCGTTGAGATACTACCGCTAGAGAGTTATTGGGTCCTTTGACTGGCCAGAAAGTACTACATTGGATACCTCTCTCTTGTTACGGATAATTTTTTCTTTGCCTACCTACACATACCCCGAATAGCCCGATCTACTCTTTCCACATTCTCCTTTGTCCATACACCTGACAACAAGGAGATTACCAAACAATTCTTCTTCGGTGGCTATTTTCCTCTTGGTAAGGGTAGAAGGAACTCTTTGGCTATGGTAATCAGATCTTCTAAAAGAAGAATACTTCAGGATCAAACCATTGTTCTCTAGTCTTGGGTAGTGTCATAGTCTCTGTAACATGATCTTCCACTGTCTTGTGGGTTGAGTTCTATTGCCTGAGGGTACAATTGGACGCACTATTCTATCTTATTTCTCTTCCTCTTGTTCTTTTGAAGTTTACATAGATTATATATAAAAGATATATTTCAATGTTGTTACTGTTCCTATGATATTTTATTTTTATTGTTCATTACTTTTCTTGTAGTTTATTTCCTTTCATCAATGGACTATTTTCCCATGTTGGAGCCCTTGAGCTTATAATATCCTGCTTTTCCAATTAGGGTTGTAGCTTAGCTAGTAGTAGTTGTAGTAGTAGTAATAATAATAATAATAATAATAATAATAATAATAATAATAATAATAATAATAATAAAACTTTCATAGATTAAATAAAAAAGAGCCGTATAGTGCAGCGCTGTGAACTCCTTTGGAGAAAATACAGTCAGAATGGTGAATGAGACCTGCCTGCCTCCCTCTGGTTACAGGAAAAAGTTACTGCACTGGTAATCAGACCTACTATTTACGACTAAAAGTGAGATTTCAGTCAGCAAATAAACCCATGGAATACATTGTAAGGCTAAATTCCACAAGCTGATATGCACTCACCCTACGCACTTTATATTATTAATGTTTCTTTCTTCGTTATCTACGATATCTCTGAATCTTACATCAGGATGACCCTCCGCTTACAGATAACAGGGGGCTGCCTAAATGAAAACATTCAACTGTTCACATTTTTATTTTATCTCCAAAAACAGGATACACAAATAGAATGAAAAGTATCACAGAATTTCAATCATAAAGCGATCAACTAAATCCCATAACTAATATGGAGACTACAACATATTTCTTTCACAGACTAATTTCACAGTGTTTTAACTGGTTGGTTGGGTTGATGGGGGCAGTTATGCGTTAAGCGGGGTTTACACGGTCAAACGGTTCGCCGAACACCGTTCGACAGTCAAGTGTCTGAAGTGATGTTTGAACGTGTGAACGGGGTATTTGGTTGTTAAACACGTTCGTCGAACGGTTTGAAGAAAGTCTGTTTTCGCCAAACTTTTGTGGGTGGGGCTTCATTGTTCACAAACCTTATGCATTTGTGGCTGACTCTCCCTCTTTGACCCGTTTGACAAGCAGGTTCGACAACCCGGTTCGACAAACAGTTCGACCGTGTGAACCGCGCTTTAAACCTAAAGAGTCTGTGTTAGTGATGTTCCACCTTCTTGCGAAGTCGGAGTTGAGGGTGACGATGGGGACAAAAGGCTTCTGTCGAAATGGCATATAAAAAGAGGATTGGTGATGGGCCAAATGTAATGACTGATGGGAGTAAATTTAATGCACTGTAAGTTTAGAAGAATAAAAGTATTGCAGGCAGAGTATGTATGCCGGGAGAGGACATTGGAATAAACAAAAATGTCACAGAAATTTTAATAAGGTAATTATCTGGCATTAAAATGTCTTCACTGCATAAGAGACTTGTCTAGTCAGATTACTGGAACCAAAAGAACAATAGCATATCATGACGTCAGAGACTCTCATCGAAGTAAAAGAAAAAAGCAAATCATGACTTAATCTCACTTGTCAGCTAAAATCAGTCGAGAGAATAATAAAACCAGTACCAAAAACAGCAAGAAGATGAAACTATCATAAATTTTACACTATCAAAAGAGGAAAGTCTACAGTCTATTGCCAAAGGAAGGTCTGCATTGTGTGAAATAGGGAAAATCTTCTCTCTTATTAATCCAGGACCAGTAGAGTTCCTATAAAAACAAAACAATATTAATTTATTTCAAAATCATAAGAAGAAAAGTTTATATGTGAGCGAAGGAAAACGAACTTTCTGGTGGATTTACAAATGGATGAAAGGCACAACAGAGGAAATCTTGTAGAAAGGAAGCATTGCACCGACAATGATTAAGGTCAAAGTAATTGAGAATATTGATGCTGGCTTAATAATCTTCTTAAGGTGTCACAAGAGTGTTATTTCTGGAATCTTTGAGCGTCTTGTTGCATCAAAATTTCCCACTTGTGTTCGATGCTGCCAAAGCGGATGTTATGCATTTTAATGCTCGTGCAAGACTAACTCAATGAGCATGAAATTCATCAGAATTTAAAGCACATCTTGGCAGCAAAGATGAAAAAAAAAGAAGAAAAAAAAAAGGAGCAAGTGGATTATTGCCTTAAAGGGGTATCACACAAGCATGTTTTCTGATATAATTCAGCATCTTACTGCCAAATTCTTCCAATCAGTGTCTACCATTTGCAGAGTAGAAGTTACTTATGTCTGCACTCAGGAGACATCACCTTGACAAATATGTGCAACTTCCATTTTCTCTCTTGTGATAAAAAAAAATGGCTAATTGGTTTAGCAACATTCTTAAGGGATGCCAGAAAACGTAACCATTAGGCACTGCCTGATTGGTACATGTTCAAATCTTATAAGTTGTTTTAAAGTTAGCTAAATATAGTTCATCAAAATATCCTTACCAATATTTAGAGGGTAAGATTACCAACATATAACTTACACTTTTTCACTCCATTGACACATATCCACTACATAGTTTTATCTAATAGTTTCTAACAAATTCAAAACAATCATCCTTAGAATAATATTTTCATTTGCTATAAAATATAATGGTAACATGTTTCAGTACTCTGAAGAAATTTGAAGGGTATCACATGATCACATCCACTGGCATCTTTTAGCTCTGTGGTACCAAACTTTGCGTCTGTTAGCCAATATTTGCACCTTGGTTTTATCTTCCACGTAAGTGACGAAATTGAAGCCATATGTGTTCGTTAAAATGGTGGCCACACAAGGCTGAATGCGTGCAACTTCAATTTTGCCACAAGTTTAGAAAAAAATACACGTGGTCATTACCAGCTACTTGGTACAGAGTTCAACACAAGAGATGCTAAAATTTGCCGGTAAATGCATTCCCTGGACACAGCCTTTATTCTTCGGGGTATTACACATACTATAAAACGGAAGAATATAACACATGTTGATAATGAATAAAAAATATAGGCATTTCAGTAAATGATAAAACTTCTTTTATTAAATAAAAGTGATCATAGAGCATTTTGGCATTCAGCCTGTAATTTGTGATACTCTATTTGATAATGTTATAACATGTTATATAATTTCATACCTGTTTAAATATAAACTCACATCCCTGCTATCATATATCTTACTTGGGTTACAGAAAGGATAACACGCACATTTAAGAGAAATCTACACATTGAGTTATTTCTTTATTCAATTATTTTTTTTATAAAGTTACGGACAGCAAAGTTCATAATTGTATACGAAGACGCTATGCTATGTTTGATATGTACTCTGCATTGATTGTGAAATTAAGAGGAGGATAATTCGCCAACTGCAGATTGACTATACTGAAAGGCTCTTTGGTTACAGGAAATATACGGTCATTTTCATTGTTGTTTGGTTTCTGGTTGTTCACTGTATATATATATATATATATATATATATATATATATATATATATATATATATATATATATATATATATATATATATATATACACGTGTGTGAAGCAAATATCTCAAAAGGTAACACAAGCACTTAACCAGTACTGTTTATTGCAGAGTATATGAACTGTGTTTAAATACGAAGTGTCTTTCTTCTTTCAGTAATTTAGCAATGGAAGAGACATTACACCTTAGGAAATTAGCTTCAAATGATAGTCTATTCGATAAAGAAGAAAAAAAACTTCCTTTTCTTGTAAATTAAAGATCTTCGAATGACTGACAATTCGAAAAAAAAAAATACTTCATTTCGTTAGTAGATCAAAGATATCATCCTAGCATCTTACAACATATCCCGACTTGAAAGCGTAGGGTACAGCAGTAGGCCTTTAGATGCTTGTATGATGAAACTGATAAGAACAGAATGAGATCAGAGAAGTTAAATAAATATGTCGATAAATAAATAAAAATAAATAAACATATCTTACAAATAATAACAACACTATACATTTCAAATTACATAACAGCAAATTTGCCAGAGGTAAAAGATCCTTCAGCGCAAAACCTATCGCTTTCATAGTTTCTTGGTCTTTAAAGTGACCTACTTAGTTGAATGGCTCCTTTCGCATTTATCCGAAGTGTTTATCCCACTGACAATGTCCTATTTCAGCTTGGCACTGTGTGAAATTACTAGGCTACCCATATAGCCTATGTGGTAGAAAAAATTCCTGCCTGCATGGTGTCGCTCAAGAATCTAAATGAGAATATTGGTTTCTTTTAGTGAATGGTCGACTTGTTATAAGCAGAGATTGTGTTGTCATGATCCCAATGTTATGATTTCAATATAAGGTGCTGTAAAGTAGTCTATGGAAAATAGATTAATTTTAAATTGTTTGTCTTTCTTTTAATTGTGTTTTGTTCTGCGATGTGTCTAAAGTATGAAATACGATTAGAGCTAATTTTTTTAAACCACTTAATAACGTTAACTGAATTAATCTGTATTTGCTTAATTTCACTTCTGATTTTGCGTTCGTCAGGCAATATTTCTGCATCGTGGTTTCTTATACAAATAACAACCCTCCCCTTTAATAGGACATTGCACTAACTGCAGTACATAAGCATCGACATTTCTATACAATTCATCAAAGGCCACAGGAAAACTCGTAAAGAACGAAGTGGAATAGGGAAAGCTATATCATCAGCATAATATGAGGAATCCGTTTTTTTTTTCACACCAAAGACAGTTATTAAAGCTGAGAGAGAGAGAGAGAGAGAGAGAGAGAGAGAGAGAGAGAGAGAGAGAGAGAGAGAGATTTAAGCTCTCGTCTCACTTTAATGTTTAGTAGAAGTTATGATACGTGATTTCACATTTTTATCCTCACATGGTTATTATGCAGATGATCCGAAACACATAGAAGTCACATGATAGAGATTGGTATTTGAACCACACATTTTTTTTTATAAAAGAGAAAAGCAGCACAAATCATTCATTATACACAAGAACTTACATCAATGACTCACACCTAGGGTTTAGTAAGGGATAATGAACAGTCTGGACTAAATATGAGATCGACATGACGGAGCAATATAGCTCGCACACACGTTAGAAAAGTCAGCCTAGTTGAGTTAATATACCTAGGCCGTGGTTAAGTCAGTACTACTCAGTCTCTTGCTGGCTCAGATTGGCGTTTCAAGTTTAATCATTGGTATTGTTTTCCATTTGCTCACAAAACACAAAGGAAACAAAATTACAAGCTAGTTTACCAGCTACACGAGCTCTCTAAATGTATTCCTAAAACTGGTTTTCACTTTTCTCAGTCCTCAATCCTCATTCCAATACTGTTGTAGTGGGGCGTTCCTTGCAGTTAGTATAGTTTTACAAATGTAGAAATAAAAAAAAAAGCCTCAAGTGTCTCCTATTATATGTAGCGAGTGCTGCAATATAAGTCAAGAATCATATCAACCTGGTTTTACTTTATCAGTAAAAAACGAAAAGTTCCATCCTGCCTCCAAATGCTGTTATTCGCACATGCACGGATCGTTTAAAAAGAACGAGCCATCAACTAGCCTGCTTCTAGTGGAAGATATCGGGATAAATCTTCGTTATACTTTGTCCCTCATATTTCTAAGCAGATTAAATTAATCAGGACACAGTACCCAACATTTCAAATAACACATAAACAAGTTACTGCAGGGCCATGAAAAGAAAAGAACAAAGTTACTTTTCCCAGCTAAATATTTCATATGTCATGGCTTGCGCAAATGGAAACTATTATGTTTATCACAATGACCCTAATAATTTTAAAACGCAATCTATAATAATTAGTAATTAATTCCTATCTTAATAACAAAAATAAATAGACAATGAGATAATCCTTTTAATCACGATGGCTTTGGATTTGCACGGGCCTTTGTTCATAAACAGCTTACAGGGAAACAAATCTATAATGCCATTGCTTATGAATATGAATTACCAATCTCTAGTTTTTATATAAAAGAAAAAAATGTTCATATATGTATTGTGGCCAACTCACCTTTTTCACTCAAAGGTGAGTTGATTACCGGGTATCATGCCTTGCCATGGTCTCACTGCTAAATAAAATACGTACGAGACAAGAATTGGCGTTTACCTTTTAATGCTGAGCAGGATTAATAGACTATTAGCCTAATCCTGATGCTGAGAAACGCGCAGGTCGTAAGACGAATAATGCTGACGATTTCGACATAGACAAAGGCCGTAAGGTAACACAACTTCGTATACAGAAAATAGAGAATTGTGGGCGTTACAAGTGAAGTGTGTGTGTCTGTGTGTGTGTGTGTGTGTGTGTGCGCGCGCGCGTGTGAAGACATAGCCCATAGATTTCTTACCCCATATCCCCTATGGGAGCAATATCAAATGTTTACTTTATAAGATTTTAAGGAGACATTGTTACATGGATATCTTCTATAATATATATATATATATATATATATATATATATATATATATATATATATATATATATATATATATATATATATAGATAGATAGATAGATATGCCCACAAGGATGAACATTGAAGACAACGTTAACAATTTGGTCAACTGCATTACTACATGACGACTCTGGTTTTCATACTTTCTGTGGCTTAAAAACATAATACAGTACAGTACACGCAAAATTCGTCTCGATAGGGTTAAATAGTTTTGCATCTTGTTTATCTTTTGCACTCTTGACATACATTTAAGAGATAAGTGTTTTATGGTATAATGATAGTTTATATAAGATATCACACTAACAAGAATCTTGACAATTCTTGTTCTTAGTTCCCAAAACTTAGACATTCTCCCTTACCACACTGACTAGATTAACATAGGGTGGCTATATTCTAAACCACCTAGAAACGTCTTTGTAGGTTTCGAAAGAGACATGCTTATATAAAACATATATTATATTCAGCTAAGCTTCTCTTTTCGGAATTCATTCAGTCCACGTCTTAATTCTCTATACAGCTCTAGCGTTACCATTTATCTTCTTCTCCCTGGGCGTTTTCTGCTAGTTCTATTTTGTCCCTGGTAGCTATGGTGCAAGGTTTATGCATCGGATCATATAAAACCTCCTGAAATAACTGAGGTACAATCAGAAAAGTTGTTAAATTTATACTGAATTCAACACCAGAAATAAATTCTTGTTTTTATTTCAGCTCAAAGTAGTAATGCCATTAAACATAAACCTCCTCAGGCTACTTGATTAATAGCTATCAGGTGTTAGTAATAGTCAAGCTTGTAACTAAAGTCGTTGGCAAGATTAAGGTAGGCTAATGTACAGTTTGTAACAAGAGGTTACATAACATGTGCTAGTTATGCTTAGATTGTTATAGAGAAAGGTCGCAAAAAAGGGAAATACCCAAGTTTGCAACCCGCAAAAGGTATACATAGTGAACCATTATTCTTATCATCATATACCTGGAAGCCACAACTAAACATGAAGCAACCTACCCAACCAAAGACAAAAGAACTTGCAGAAAACTCCCCTGTAGACCTACCCACACACAGACTACACAGACCGAACTCTGTCCTGGTCCTGCTATGCTCTGGAAGGAGTTACTGGGAAGGAGATACAAACTCTTCCAGCTCCTCGAATACTTGAAGTATACCAAAATGAAGGTCTCGAAGTTGGAGCGAAGGGAAACTGACGTGCCAGTCTATAAGAGGTTCTCCCTCGTCTCCGGAAGCTTGAGAGAGACCAGCCCTCCGAAGAGGAGGACCGCGGTGGTAGTTAGCATGGGGATGGCGCGGCTGGAGTAAATGAACTGGCCGAAGCAGAGCGAGCCCAACACGCCTGCTATCCTGGAGGCAGCGCTCAGGAAGCCGTAGGCTGTAGTCCTGGAAAGGTGGAGAGAGAAAAAAGGTAATGATAGCAATATCCTAATTTCTATATTAAACGATAGGTCGAGATGTGGTCCTGAGAGAGAGAGAGAGAGAGAGAGAGAGAGAGAGAGAGAGAGAGAGAGAGAGAGAGAGAGAGAGCATAACAATATTAATGACTCGGAAAGGTTACGAAGCAATCTCAATAACGATAACAACAACAACAACAACATCAATAATAATAATAATAATAATAATAATAATAATAATAATAATAATAATAATAATACAGTAAATATTATTAATAAAATTGTAGCATTACAGAGAGAGAGAGAGAGAGAGAGAGAGAGAGAGAGAGAGAGAGAGAGAGAGAGAGAGAGAGAGAAATCTTGGAAGAAGACTACTGTCGTAAATGAACCTTTTACCTGATATGTGTGGGAAAGGCTTCGGTCGACACTATGTCCAGAGCATTCCACCCCGAGATGAAGATGAAATTGAAAACTGCTTCGAAGACGATTATGCCAATTTTACTATCGAGGAACCAGATGAAGAAGGCTGCAATTGCCGATAAGATCATAGACGTACCTAAGGGAAAGAAGATAAGACTTAACCTTTGAACACGGTAATTCAGGGTTTCCAGGTTTTCTAAATGAGAAAAGACCAACTTCTAATCAACTAAAGCTTTAAAAGGCCAACCCAATGATAGAAAACGGCCAAAAAAAAAAAAAAATAGCATTTAAGGCCAACCTTTTTCATATTACTAAAAGGGAGTAAATTTAAAAAAAAAAAACACCAAAATTGAAGATTTTGGCCTAAAAAAAGGCCAACCTGGCAACCTTTTATTGGAATTGGGATACAGGGCTGAACTATGACAGAATCGTACGTTAGGCCTAGTTACCAATAGGGGAAGGTAGTTATTTCCAATCAATTACGGAAAGGCCTGGGGAGACTGATAGAGATAGCAGCTGCCACGAAAAAAAGTCAATCACTCTAAGACACAATCACTGATATCTAGAAATTTATGTTTATGTAAAAATGATAATGTATACTGTAACCATACTGTAAAAATTTAATTAAACACTTATTATCGATAAGATAACAAAAATATCTAGAAATTTAGAAGTAAATGATAGTACGTCTTTGATAGAGACACAAGAGTTGTCAAGGATGATAACACGGGCTTTGAAACAGTTCATTCGTAAGTTATCAGAAATCTCAAGGTTGTGATACGGTACATGATAAGATCGAAGTTACGTTGATTAAACAAAATGAACTAAATTTAATTGTATCACGGAATCTTACGCGAGTCTTGGCATCACAGGGGCGTAGATAAATTTACTTTTCTCTCTTCTATTTCAAAAAAGATTCGAAGGTAATAACATGCATGAATTTAGTCACCCAGAAAAGATTCAAAGATATTAGTTTATATAATCTTCATAAGAATTACCATTGAAAGGCAATCTCGAGTAAGTTTTTTTTTTTTTTTTGTTAACATCGATTTCCATGATAGAGTAAGGAATTATTCTAATTATAAGTAAATATTTACATTATATATATATATATATATATATATATATATATATATATATATATATATATATATATATACATATATACATTTATGAAGCTGGTCTAGTGTAGTGTAAATAATTTATTAGTGTATTTTCTTTATGTACTTCATTTGTGGTGAATAGCCAACCTGTAAGGTGAGTTCCTCTCATCTGGATATACGTTTTGTATGTGAATTACGTAAGACTTTCGTCATTAATTTGATTGTATTCTTCATTCAGCTCAGTATATGTAAATTTACATTATTTTTAAGAATTAACTTTTTATTTCACGTATTTTGTTACGGAGTCTTTCGTAAACTGTTTAAGAGTGTTAAATGACCCTACGAGGTGTGAACGAGGGCTTATGTAATTTTCTTTTATGTTTTCATGAGGTACTGCGTCATGTTTGTGAGAAAATACGCAGTTTTTATATTTGCCACATGTTTTGGAAGGTTCTCGAAAACCCCAGTGTTAGATTTTATCTTTTTTTTTTTTATTTCTGAGAACGGTAGGTGGGCGGAGCAGCTGAGAGAGAGAGAGTTGCCTGAAACCAAGGTTCGTCCCCTGAATTTTTCATCTAGTTGGTAACTTTGCCGTCGCTAGGTGCCAGCCACCAAGCCACGAGAATAATCTATTTAGAATAATCTAGAAGTTGCTAAGTTCATATATAAGCGACCCCAGAGATGCACAGCAGCAGAAGAGAACCAGCTTGTCCTGTGAAAGAGCCAAAGTACATCCTCTCTCTCTCAAAGTGCCCATAGTATGTCCTCTCCAAAGTAATTTTATGACCCAGCGTATATCGTGTGTAGTGTGTTAAAACGTTGCTGTAAATTTGCCAGAAATTCAAAATTTACTGTGTTGTGGTGAGTGCTGGCATTGTGTAAATCTTTGTAACTGGCCCAGGGAGATTTATGTACAAACGTAAAGTATATTAGTGTTAAGACTAATCAATTGTGTAAAAGTTCATTTTCAGTGAAACAAGTGATTGTATAATTTTCATAAGTATTAGTTTCTTTTGTCTAAGTTTTGTTCAGACTTGATATTTCGAGTAATTTATTTTTTCATGTAGATTCTTTCAAAGTGTTGTAATTTTTATAGAATATACTAATTTTTGTAAAGAGTGTATTATTTCAATCACAAGTTTTTATTTCAGTACTCACTCGTACCCCTGTTAAAGAATAGAAGTGAGGTTGTTTGAATACAGTAGTTCTTAAAAATAATTATCCAGTTTTGTTTTGAGTGTTCTTAAGAGATCTTTGGATATTCAGTGTTTTTATATATTGCTGTCTGGAAGTTATATAACTGTCATAGAGCTCAGGTATTAATATTTTAAAGTTTAACAGACTTAGTGCAAAAACAAACAGGTGAGTTTGGAACTTGAGGCATTGTGTAGCTTCCCAGCCATAATATATGTATAATATTATATTTTGGTTCCCAGACATAGGACCTTAATATAATATATATATATATATATATATATATATATATATATATATACATATATATATACATATATATATATATATATACACACATTTATATTCTTATATTCTTACGTAGCTGGTCTACATTAAAGTAGAATATTTTATTCACGTATTTTATTTGTATATTTAAGAGAAGTATAGCCAGCTCATAAAGTGGGTCCCACTCACGTAGAATTGAATAAATGTATGTAAATTATACGAGACTATCGCCATTCATTTAGTTATATTTTCATTCAGTTCCGTACATGTAAATTTACGTTATTTTAAAGAATTAAATTTTAATTTCACGTAGTTTTGTTACGAAGTCTTATGTAAACTTGTTAAAAAGTATGTATGACACACACTGGGGATTGCATCATGTTCCCACGTGATTGGAAGTTGCAGGAAGGTTCTCGACTAGAACATACTCTTTTTTTTTTTTTTTTTGATATTATGAGAGGAGGTGGGCGGAGTTAGCTGACAGCATTGCCTCGTCAAGCAACGATAGTAACCTAATTCCATAATGCCAAGTTGGCAACCTTGACGCCGCTAGAGCCATGTCCCTACGCTAAGCGAATGCTTTACTAGAAATTAAAGAGTGAATCAAGATGATATATATATATATATATATATATATATATATATATATATATATATATATATATATATATATATATGTAGCACCAACCCATGCTTAGGAACGAGAGATCCAGCCTGACCCTCTGAAAGAGCCAATGTCCGTCAGTCCTCTCTCCAACATCTATCCAGCCACTACATTTTCCTCTCTAACATGCACAGTGTTTCCTCTGAAACATGAATAGTGATTTCTCTCCAATGTATACCATGTATAGAGTTGTTTAAATGTTGGTGATATTATCGTGTGTTTAACTCAAAAGTGAAGTGTGTTAATGTAGGTAAATTTATATTGTAAAATTCTTATGACTGGGCCTGTGTAATAAGGTTAAACAGTAAAGTGTATTTATTTTGCTTAACCGTTCGGTAACCTTGTGTGAACCCAAAGGACGGAACAGAAACAGTTAAGTATATGTAATTGTAATTCTGATTTATTTTCTATGTGTTAAAGTGTCATTTATTCATTAGTTTTCATAAATTAATTTCTAGTGAAACAAGTGATTGTATAATGTTTTTTGAAGTGTCATTTTTAGATATATTAGTCTAAGGTCTAGTTCAGATTTAAATTTCGATTGATTTTATTTTGGTATTATTTTTTTTAATTGTTATTTTTTTATAGAATATACTTATTTTTGTAAAGTGTGTATTATTTTGAACACCAATACTTATTCCAGTGCTTTGCTCGTATCCCCTGACTAAGTACCGAAGTAAGAGGTTGATTTAAGAATAGTTCCCGTTAAAAGTAAAGTAATCACCCAGTTTGGTTTTGAGTGTAATGTAAAAGACCTTTAGATATTCAGAGTTCATATATATTATTGTCTGGGAGTTGCGTATTATTCTAAGAGCTCAGAGGTTTTCCCTTGTGTATCAGATTATATAATATAAAGCAGATGAGTTATGGTGATCGGGAATTTACGTAATTCGCTATTCGTAATATAATTTTATAAATATATATATATATATATATATATATATATATATATATATATATAAACATATATATATACATATATATATATATATATATATGCATATATATAATTATGTGAACATAATATATACATATATATATATATATATATATATATATATATATATATATATACATATATATATATATATATATATATATATATATATATATATATATGTATATATATATATATATATATATATGCATATATATAATTATGTGAACATAATATATATATATATATATATATATATATATATATATATATATATATATATATATATATGCATATATATATAATTATGTGAACATAATATATATACAGTATATATATATATATATATATATATATATATATATATATATATATATATATATGTATATATATATATATATATATATATTTATATATATATATATATATATATATATATATATATATATATATGTGCGTATGTATATAAACATATATATATATATATATATATACATATATATATATATATATATAAATATATACACATATATATATACTGTATATATAAAGTGTAAAATCCACAGGAAACGTTAAAGTGAGACACCAGGCACCAAGTGCCTTTATATATTACGTACACTTCTCCAGGGTACAGAGTCACTTTGTACCATGAAAAAGTGTACATAATACACGAAAGCGCTTGGTACCTAGTGTTTCACTTTCATGTTTCTTGTGGATTTTACATTTGAATATTTGCCACGTGCAGTTTTGTGACTGATAAGTTATGTGTGTGTGTATATATATATATATATATATATATATATATATATATATATATATATATATATATATATATATACACAGCAAATTTTCTTAGCATGTAAATCCATTGTCTTCGTTTCTTTCCCTTGCTTTGCTTCGTTTGCAATCTCTCGGGACCCATTGTGTTATTCTTTTAGTTCATATATCATCTGTCCTGGTTATGTCCTGCACATGCCCATATATTTTTCTTACATGTTGTTAGAATACTATGCTCTACTTTATTTGTTCTCGCATCCATGTTGCTCTTTTACTGTCTCATATTGGGATTCCCGTCATTATTCTTTCCATAGCTCTTTGAGTTGTAACTAGCTCATGTTCCAAGGCTTTAATAAAACTCCGTTTCTGATACATAATTAATACTGGATGACCATCTCATTAAATACTTTTTTTTTTTTAGAGAAAGTGGCATATACTTTTCATAATATCTTTTTGTTTACCAACAGATCTTCATCCCATGCTTATCCATCTCCTTAATTTCGGTCCTATGTCCGTAGAAACACTTACTGTCTGGTCCAAGTACGTAAATTCATGAACTCGCCCTTAACCCTTAATTGTCATCTCTTTATTTTCAATGAATATTATCTTTTTTATGCTAAAATTTATTTTCAGTCTTACATTTCTGCTTCTCTTGTCAAATCTTCTACCATCTTTAGAAATACCTTCCATATTCACTAATTAGAACCAAGTCATCTGCAAATCTTGAGTTGTCAATGTATTATTGTTAATTCTTACTTTTTCTTAATCTAAATTCTTAAAAACTTCCTCTAGGCATGCTGTGAATAATTTAGGGTAGGGTCTCCTTGCCTAACTCCTTTTCTCAATTGGAATTTTCTCAATAAATTCATGTATTTTAGGATTGCTATAATACCCATTTGTATATCTTCCAGTGTACTAACATAAGCATCATCTATTCCTCGTCGTTGAAGAGCTTTCATGACTTAAAGATTTGACAGAATCAAAAGCTTTCTCATAGGCTTTGATTGCTACAAATTGTGGTTTGTCATACTCTGTTGATATTTCCATTAGCTGGTTAATTACATGGATATAGTCAGTTGTTGAATACCCCCTTCTAAAACCTGCATGCTCTCTTGGTTGATTAAAATAGTTTTTCTTCCCTTTTGCTAAATACGATTTTTGTAAATATTTCATATATTACTGAGAGTAAACTAACTGGGCCGCAATTTTTCAGGTCTTTTGTATCTCGCTTTTTGCGAAATAATTTTTTCAAGTCGACCGTATAGAGCAGACTTGCAAACATTTGATGTAAAAATCACCGAGATTTACTATTATGAAATATCCTCCATCTACTATTAAATCGTTTGTTAGGCCTTTCTCTTCTGCTTTGTCTCTTTTCATGCCTTTTAATGTTTTCTTTTTTATTTCTTACTTATTCTGTTACTTTGGGTACCAGGCTCATATGTTTCATTGTTGTAATTGGTCACATAAATTCGTCCAAAAAATATTATTTTTTGTTGCTATCTTCTGTCAGTTTCCGGGAAATCGCATCTAAGGGTGTTTCCTCGTAAAAATATCTGTAGAGGAGGTCCCCCACCTTAACAGTAACGGCCACGGTCTTCTTAGGTCAATGATAGGCCAATCGTCAATATAAAGCAGTTGAGAGAGAGAGAGAGAGAGAGAGAGAGAGAGAGAGAGAGAGAGAGAGAGAGAGAGAGAGAGAGAGAGAGAGAGAGAAGCGGCCACCTACAAGATTCGGATGCTGCTGATCTCTGCAAATGAATTAGAAGAGACGGAGTATACCTATAGCTAGAAGAGCCAATGTTCTTTTATTTAGGTGAAGTGTGGATGTTGCATTAAGCTATTCAAGATATATGACAATTATTTGTCAACATTTATTTTCATTAGTACGAATATTGATCGTGATGTTTGTAAGGAAATTTGGTGCTGGGCATAGAATTGAAGATGATAGTTTGGAGGGACGAAATTGTAAGCATACATGATTATAATGCCTCCGGGAGTAATGAGAATATAAAGAAAATTTTCTTCTATCCAAAAGTTTATTTCAAAGGAAGAGTTTCTTCTGCAACGATATCAAAGCCGGTTTAAATCTTTGCCAATAGATCACGAAAGGTTTCCCCTTTATTACACTTTTGATTCGATGGAAAGGTTTACAAAGATGATAGGTTGTTGGATATTAAGGAAGGTTAATCGAGAATTTTTCATAGTATTAAAAGGGTTTTTCAAATAAGTCACAAATAAACTATGAGCAATAGAAATGGTCATAAGTTAGGCTGGTCCAGAGTTTACAATCAAATTTTTATCATTATTTCTATCGATTATATGATCGACTCCTTGGCCGGGCAGAAATATCTATCATTAAAGAAATTTCCCTAAGCGTTTGAGATCCACAGGCAGAGCGTATATATATATATATATATATATATATATATATATATATATATACTGATTGTGTATCACTATATAACACAATGGCATTTGATATCGAATTCTACCCTTAGGAATGTCTATCCACTAGAAATTCATTAATGATAAATGCTTCTAGCTGAGCAAGGATTCGAACCTATGCCCTGAGCCGAAACAATGCCTGCATGGACGACTTTACCGATTGAGCCATCAAGAGAGATATAAGATCACTTCAAGTCCACTGTACATGATCACCATCATCGTCTCCTTCTACGCCTATTGACGCAAAGTGCCTCAGTTAGATTTCACCAGTCGTCTCAATTTTGAGCTTTTAAATCGGTAATTCTCCATTCATCACTTCTACTTCACGCTTCATAGTCCTCAGCCATGTAGGTCTGGCTCTTCCAACTCTTCTAGTTCCTTGTGGAGCCCAAGTGAAAGATTGGTGAACTAACCTGTCTTGGGGAGTGCAAAGAGCATGCCCAAACCATCTCCATCTACCACTCAGCATGATCTCATCCACATATGGCACTCGAGTAATGTCTCTCCTTGTTTTATTTTCAATCCTGTCTTGCCATTCAGGAATCTGTTCTTAGACTTGAAATCAGACTCCCCAACGTCAGAGCCTTTTCAAAATGTAGCTCGCCCCCTCCCCCTCGAAAAACCGCTCCTACCCCTCTGCTTCAGTAACTTACGGTTGTGATAAGTGAATCGACAAGAACGGAGGCATGTGGGACTGCACCAAGATGAGCCTCAATTACATAGAATCAATACGATGAAATACTTCAAAAGCGTTTTACAGGAATCTTACCATATTATTATTATTATTATTATTATTATTATTAGTAGTAGTAGTAGTAGTAGTAGTAGTAGTAGTAGTAGTAGTAGTATTGTTATTATTATTATCATTATCATTATCATTATCATTCCTTATCATTATTATCATTATCATTATTATTATTATTATTATTATTATTATTATTATCATTCCTTATTATTATTATTATTATTATTATTATTATTATTATTATTATTACTATTATTATTATTATCATTATTACTTGCTAATCTACAACCCTAGTTGGAAAAGCAGGATGCTATAAGCCCAAGGCCAAAGGCTCGAACGTGGAAAATAGCCGAGTGAGGAAAGGAAATAAGGAAATAAATAACCAGCAAGAGAAGTAATTAACAATTAAAATAAAATATCTTAAGAACATTAACAACATTAAAATAAATTTTTCATATATATACTAATAAAACTTCAAAAAACAAGAGGAAGAGAAATGAAATAGCATAGCGTGCCCGAGTGTACCCTCAAGCAAGAGAACTCTACCTCAAGACCTTATTTCATTTTGGGAGATTGAATGAAATAGTATCACGTATCTTTACAAATGGATTTGTTAAAAATTTATAGGTACTTTGATGCCCTTATGTGCGCTCGTGGTAGGCTAATTCAACTACTGTTATAATTTTACTATGATAAGGATACCATTTGTTGCAGTTATTACCGTCATTACAAACGAAAGGTGAAAATGAGAGTAGTTAAATTTACGTAACTTTATTACTATTATAAATATTTGATAATCTTAAGTATAATAACAATACGCATTTATGAATTAGGTATATAATAGTTTTCAAGAACAGCTACCACACTCTACGGATATTAAACTCCCCATTTGGAAAATGGCCGTACGAACTCTGACTTGCACCGAGCTGGGTATATAAAAAAAAGATGCCTTGACCCTCTATTTTATTACCAAAAGTATTGATTGTGTAAGTTAGTAACAGTAACAACGCCATTATATGGCGATTTGATCAATTATTACATAACCTGAAACATATTCGCAACTATCTCTAACAAACATATATATGAATTTGGGTAAATTTAAAAAAAAAAAAAAGTGACAAAGATATGGCTAAATAAGTTACTTGAATTAATAGAAAACGCACAATAATGAGGATTAAGAGTTGCTGTATGAAATTATTTATCTTCAAACATCCCAGTTACTCGGAATTTCACACGGTCGATCAGCCCCTTCTCGTTTTTGAGCAAAATCGATTGCATTCGTTTTAACGAGAGCTTGTTATAACATGGACGAAAAGAGAAACTCACTACAACACAATTTTCCATAAAAAAAAAGAAATATTTCGATCAATAGCAGTAGTAATAATAATGATTATCTCTGAAACGGCCACAATACCATCCCACCATCTCGGTATCTTCCCCAGAAAAGAAAAAAGAAGAGGAAAGCAAAGCGGAGATAAACGAAGCCCAGTCCACTCAACTGTACTCTGAAAATCTCATCTGTAAGGCATAAGGTCCTTCGGTAGCCCTAGACCCATGCTGCCCTATGGTGTAGCACTCTACTGTAAGTACACATAAACAAACCGCGGGTAACCGGGAAGAAAGTAAACAACTCCAGCTTTACTCACTCATGATGCGGATTCTGCCAATCCTATCCATGAGAAGAGAAGTGACGAGAGTCCCTGGAATGATGGTCAGCTGACCGATGAGGTTCTCCTGGAACACTTCCTTGTAGTGGATGTTGTAGTCGAAGTCCAGGTTACATCCAGGAACGAGGGCTCGGAAAGTATTGTTGCTCAGGACGCAGTCTTGGAAGCGGTAGTCATAGAAGTCCGTGTCTACGAATGTGTTATATCTAAGCTCGCTGTACCTGTAAGAAAATTAAAGAAATGTTTGTAGATACAGATAAGCGATCAATCGTAATTCTTGACAATTTAGTGAAAACGGAAGAAAAATATACCAAAATGTTTAAAATTTGAAATAATTTCTATCCTAATTTCTTTATTGATAATATAAAGAAGCTTGGCTAGATGCATTTTTTTATAAGAATTAGCTAAACAAGACATTTTTTCCTCTTGATCCCTGAACTTTAAAGCCGGAGACAATGACTTTTCTAGGTCAACTGAGTAAATACCTTAAATTCACATAATAGTTACCTAAAAAAGGTCTTGCTTGACCTAATGTCCGAAAAGAGGCAATCTCGAATGGTGCAGTTGATGAAGAGGACGTGATTGAACACAGCCTTGGTGAAGTTGACCTGGTTGAAGATGCTGTCTACATAATGCACGTTGTCGTAGCGGCTCTGGTTGAAGACTTCGTCCAGATAGACTTTGTCTGTTTGCATAAGGATATGATTAAGAGCTGTTAATTAAACGAAGCTTCTATACTGTGTAGACGTCATCCAAAATAGACCTTGTTCACACGAGAACATGGTTAAGAGTTTTTACTTAATAAGACTTTATTTAATGAGTAAGAAATTCGATTTATAATCTCTAATTGATAAAAATCGTGGCTGAAACCCCTTTCGCACATAAAAATATTTTTTTTTGAAAAATACCTATAATAAAAATAAAAAAAATAAAAAAATCTAAAAATTAATATTCTTTATCATGGCTATAAAAAGATGTGATTTTACTAATTTCGGTGATCTAGAAAGTCTTGAAAGCAACAACAACAACAACAACAACAACAACAACAATAATAATAATAATAATAATAATAATAATAATAATAAAAATAATAATATTAATAATAAAACTTACCGTAGACAATCTCAGCATCCTTATCGTAAGCTTCACTCTTCAACAGCTTGATGTATTCCGGGAACCAAACGGACAGCCCGTAGAATCTATAGGGAAAAATTATATATCTGTAAAATGGGCTTCGATCTACCATCAACAGCTGCTTTCAAAATATCTTTGTAGACACTGCTATGGAACATGGGAACCATAAAATGAGTTTCTTACTGAAATATCATTCTTGAAATCTTGAATCTTTTTCGTTTGTTATGTATAATCAATACTTTCATCCTGGAACTTGATCAAATTGGTGATAAATCTTGTTCTTTAGTAAGGGATGATACTAAATTAGTGATAAAATTTGGACCTTTCCATACAAAATTCTGTAGACATCTACAATGAAAATATCCTGTTCTCTCTCTCTCTCTCTCTCTCTCTCTCTCTCTCTCTCTCTCTCTCTCTCTCTCTCTATACATATATATATATATATATATATATATATATATATATATATATATATATATCAACCACGAATGGCATTTAATACCGAATTCTATCTTGGGAATATATATCCACTTAGAGTCTCTGCTGGCATGGTTTCCAGCTGAACCGGTGGGGGTTCGAATCTCCACCCGGCCTGAAGCTGTTTCCATATAATGAATTCCAAGTGGATATATATTCCCAAGATAGAATTCGGTATTAAATGCCATTCGTGGGTGATATTTACATCGATCAAAATCACGTGTGCTTGTGATATATGTTCATATATATATATATATATATATATATATATATATATATATATATATATATATATATATATATATATATATATATATATATATGTATATATACAACAACAAATGCACCCGTTACTATTCCACTGCAGGACAAAGGCCTCAGACATGTCGTTAATCATGTCTGGGGTTTGACCCTTTTATCAGCACAATGACCATTGTAGATTGATAGTGGGACACTTTAGTCTGATACCACATAGCAAACCAACCTAGTACAGGGTGACCCTTGCTAGTACAGCTTTATCTTGTAGGAAAGATAACTATACACAAACCCTTTTACCAGGAAGGGATACATATATATATATATATATATATATATATATATACATATATATATATATTGCATGCATGTGACAGACATTTAATAAAGTATGTGAGAAAGGTCAAAGGTCAAGTTCGAACTCACCCAAACGCGCAGGTGAACCAGATGACTAGCAATATTAAGGTCGTTTTCAGGTAAGGTGGAAGAAATAGCTGGAGGAAAAGGCCCCAAAACTGCAAAAAAATATATAATAATAATAATGATAACGATAATAATAATAATAATAATAATGATAATTATAATAAATAAGAACAATCTGGTTGGTGTTGTTATATGAAGACATAGGTTAGTTCATTAGCTAATAATAAAAGATTTAAGGGAAAAAAAAAGAGACGTTGTTGATGAAGCTTATGATGAAGTTACTCAGTTTAATTTACTCTGCAGTTCAAAAACTAAAAACTAGCTTTCTTGATCTCTATATTGATAATTTTATTGATATTTTGCTCTTTTTTTTATTAGTAATCAATTACAGATTTCGTTAGTAAATATAGAAGCTAAAAAGGTATATGGAAAGGTTTATTTACGATGGCTACAAAGCGTTATGCATAAGATTTTAGGCTAATATTGTGGAGCCTTATGACATAAAATTAACAGATTTAGAAGCACCGAGGCTGGATGTCTTATGATCATTAGCATTATGCAATTGAGCAAAAGCATAAATGTACCTGTTCTTTACCTGATTTGAACATCCCCTAGTTATTATAAGCTCTTAAAATCTAGTGTTATTTATTATTAGGACACTTTACCACCCATAAAACTTTAAAGAGCAACACAGGTTTGAATGAAATTAAGCCGGAGTGACCTATATTATTCACCCGGCTCCAAAACGGATCCCTCTAAATAATCCACCAGCAAACAAACGGGGTAAACAAGATAGAAAACATGGACAGTTTAAATTCAACTAATTGGAAAATAACGAATATAAACCACCAGTGACCAGTCCTACCTGATCGAGACCGTAGGAGAGGTCAGTGATGAAATTCTTGCCCACCCCTTGAGGGGCAGCGTGGCGCAGCGGCCTCTGAGTACCTGATGGAAGCTCCAGCTCTGACAGTTGGTACTCAGCTCCTGGATTGTGGGCGTTGTTCCATTTGAAGATTTTCTGGAATCAGAGATTTGAGAGATAGAACATATTCCTTGTGGAAATAGTAGTAAATGTTTAAATACAATTTTAGTATCTGTAGCCAAATTAGTTGTATTAATACTAATTATGAAGTATAAATTTGGTCGCAGTGAAGGCTTTAAGGAATGTTCTAGAATTATCTATAATAGTGGTAGTAGGATGAACATAGATTATCAAAGCAGCGATTAATAGCATCAGTAGTGATATAGACAAACTCCAATATATTCCAATAAACAAATCTTTAGGCTACTTTTGTTTTTTTCATGATAGAATCCATTTTTGCTCACTGCTCTCGTGAAGTAACGACCAAAAATTCCCCCGCGTCAACTCGGGAAAAGAAGACTAACCTTATAAACCATGATGGCCTCAACGTCTCTGCCCTTCTCTAGTAGGAACCTTGGAGACTCTGGCATGAAGTACAAGCCAGTAACAGCCGCGAAGGATGGCAGGGAACAAACCACTAGGAACACGCGCCACGAGCTGAAGTGGTGTTGTTCATCCAACACTACTGTGATGCCTGCAAGGAGAGGAAGCGAGTGCTTGTCAAGAGGGTTATAGGTCTACTTCTATAATAATCAATAGACGATTTACTTGAATCTTTGCCATACCATTGTTTGTAATGGTGTATTAGATTTACTTTTAGTATAGATATTGAATAATTTATTTCAGTTACGGTAATGTTACTTTCTAGTGTTTTCGGTAACTTTTTATGGCATCTTTTTTTTTTCATGTTGATGTCAAAATTATTTCTAGTTAATAATACTGTATGCAAAAGTTGAATTGTATTCTGCATAAGTCAGTGTAACCTAACGAAAAATCCTAGTTTCTGCGTTAAAAAAATATGGAAAACAATTTTTATAAGCTAAAATTGTTGGAAATAAACTAGATGTCAAAATAGAGATTGCACTAAAACTTCAGGAAGGTAATCTTTTATGATTTTGGAAATAACCTTTTTCTAAATTAAGATATTTTATCATATAATAGTTATGCTTTGACAGCGGGACAGCGGTATAAAACATGAACAATAGAACAGTCTGGCAAAATATCAAGAAATTCAAATGTTTTTAAATGTATAGACTTCAAAACGTTGTTACTGTTTTGAGAATGATTTATTGTTAATTTGTTCTCATCATTTATTTATTTCCTTATTTCCTTTCCTCCCTGGGCTATTTTTGCCTTTTGGAGCCCTTGGGCTTATAGCAGCTTGTTTTTCCAACTAGGGTTGTAGCTTGGCTAATAACAATAATAATAATAACAATAATAATAATAATAATAATAATAACAACAACAGGAGTTCTTAAATTGTTTAACTGAATTTCAATAGCAATTTAACCTGGCTAATGTTAGATGAATAATTTAAACAAAATTCATTTGCTAATTCCAGAAGCCGGTGGGATGGGCTATCACTGAAAGAGAGAGAGAGAGAGAGAGAGAGAGAGAGAGAGAGAGAGAGAGAGAGAGAGAGTTGGCCAAGAATGCAAGACGTCCCAACAGGATTTCAGAAATTGTTTAACTGAATTTCAATTGCAATTTGACCTGGCAAATGTTAGATGAATAATTTAAACAAAATTCATTTGCTAATTTTCGAATCCGGTGGGTTGGGCTATCATACAAACACACACACACACACTCAGAGAGAGAGAGAGAGAGAGAGAGAGAGAGAGAGAGAGAGAGAGAGAGAGAGAGAGAGAGAGAGAGAGAGAGAGAGTTGGCCAAGATTGTAAAACGTCCCAATACCAGTCTGGCCTTTTGCTTAGGCCCCTATCTCTCTCACCCGTCCTTGGGATGATGGCCCAGGCCATAAGGGCCGTGAAGACGCCCCCGATGGCCCAGAAGACCAGCAGCCAAGAGAGATGGCGCCCGCGCTCAGCTCGACTCACGAACTCACAGTAGTAGGCGAACACGATGGGGATTCCTCCGCCGATTCTGTAGAAGAATTGTGTTACGTCACATATCAATGAAATCTTGACGAGTTTTAACATTCAAATGAAGACACAGGAATTGGTTACATTTCCCTCCCATGTTAAAATTGATCTGGTATCCATGTCTGAAATTGATTATGTACACACACACAAATGTACAACTAAAATACATGCACTCTCACACACAAATGATATATATATATATATATATATATATATATATATATATATATATATATATGCTTACATATACCGAGGCACTTCCCCCAATTTTGGGGGGTAGCAAACATCAGACAAATGAAACAAAAAAGGGGACCTCTCCCCTCTACGTTCCTCCCAGCCTGAAAAGGGACTCCATCGAGTTCGGCTGGTACTGCTAGGGTGCCACAGCCCACCCTCCCTCGTTATCCACCACAGATGAAGCTTCATAACACTGAATCCCCTACTGCTGCTACCTCCGCGGTCATCCAAGGCACCGAAGGAAGCAGCAGGGCCTACCGGAACTGCGTCACAATCGCTCGCCATTCATTCCTACTTCTAGCACGCTCTCTTGCCTCTCTCACATCTATCCTCCTATCACCCAGAGCTTCCTTCACTCCATCCATCCACCCAAACCTTGGCCTTCCTCTTGTACTTCTCCCATCAACTCTTGCATTCATCACCTTCTTTAGCAGACAGCCATTTTCCATTCTCTCAACATGGCCAAACCACCTCAACACATTCATATCAACACTAGCTGCTAACTCATTTCTTATACCCGTTCTCACCCTCACTACTTCGTTCCTAACCCTATCTACTCGAGATACACTTCATCTCAAACACATTCAATTTCTGTCTCTCCATCACTTTCATTCCTAACAACTCCGATCCATATATCACAGTTGGTACAATCACTTTCTCATACAGAACTCTCTTTACATTCATGCCCAACCCTCTATTTTTTACTACTCCCATAACTGCCCCTAATACTTTGCATCATTCATTCACTCTCTGATGTACATCTGCTTCCACTCCACCATTTGCTAAAACAACAGACCCCAAGTACTTAAACTTATCCACCTCCTCAAGTAACTCTCCATCTCTCCATTCAACATGACGTTCAACCTCGCACCACCTTCCCTTCTTGTACATCTCATAACCTTACTCTTACCCACATTAACTCTTAATTTCCTTCTCTCACACACCCTTCCAAATTCTGTCACTAATCGGCCAAGCTTCTGTTCCGCGTCTGTAACCAGTACAGTATCATCCGCAAACAACAACTGATTTACCTCCCAGTCACTGTCATTCTCGTCTATCAGTTTCAATTCTCGTCCAAGCACTCGAGCATTCACCTCTCTCACCACTCCATCAACATACAAGTTAAACAACCACGGCGACATCACACATCCCTGTCTCAGCCCCACTCTCACCGGAAACCAATCGCTCACTTCATTTCCTATCCCAACACATGCTTTACTACCTTTGTAGAAACTTTTCACTGCTTGCAACAACCTTCCACTAACTCCATATAACCTCATCACATTCCACATTGCTTCCCTATCAACTCTATCATACGCTTTCTCCAGATCCATAAACGCAACATACACCTCCTTACCTTTTGCTAAATATTTCTTGCATATCTGCCTAACTGTAAAACTCTGATTCATACAACCCCTACCTCTTCTAAAACCACCCTGTACTTCTAAGATTGCATTCTCTGTTTTATCCTTAATCCTATTAATCAGTACTCTACCATACACTTTTCCAACTACACTCAACAAACTAATACCCCTTGAATTACAACACTCATGCACATCTCCCTTACCCTTGTATAGTGGTACAATACAGGCACAAACCCAATCTACTGGTACCATTGACAACACAAAACACATATGAAACAATCTCACCAACCATTCAAGTGCAGTCACAACCTCTTCCTCCAACATCTCAGCTCTCACACCATGCATACCAGATGTTTTTCCTACTCTCGTTTCATCTAGTGCTCTCCTCACTTCCTCTATTGTAATCTCTCTCTCATTCTCATCTCCCATCACTGGCACCTCAACACCTTCAACAGCAATTATATCTACTTCCCTATTATCTTCAACATTCAGTAAACTTTCAAAATACTCCGCCCACCTTTTCCTTGCCTCCTCTCCTTTTAACAACATTCCATTTCCATCTTTCACTCTCTCTTCAATTCTTGAACCAGCCTTCCTTACTCTTTTCACTTCTTTCCAAAACTTCTTTTTATTCTCTTCATATGAATGACCCAACCCCTGACTCCACGTCAGGTCAGCTGCCCTCTTTGCCTCATTTACCTTGCGCTTTACTTCCATATTTTTCTCTCTATATCTTTCATACTTCTCTACACTATTACTCTGCAGCCATTCTTCAAAAGCCCTCTTTTTCTCTTCCACTTTTACCTTCACTCCTTCATTCCACCATTCACTGCCCTTCCTCATGCTGCCTCCAACAAACTTCTTGTCACACACATCACTTGCAATCCCAACAAAATTTTCTTTTACTAACTTCCACTCCTCCTCTAAATTACCAGTTTCTCTTACTTTCACTTCGTCATATGCCATTTTCAACCTTTCTTGATATTTACTTTTTACCCCCGGGTTTTATTAGCTCTTCAACCCTCACTAGCTCCCTTTTACATCAACCTACTCTATTCCCCCACTCTTTTGCTATAACTAATTTTCCTTCCACTAAAAAATTATTAGACATACCGTTAGCCATTCCCCTAAACATGTGCACGTCTTTCAATCTTCCAAACGTTCTTTTAGTTATCAACACATCATCCATTAATGCCCTTTCTACCACTCTTCCATTTGCCATTCTTATCCATATATACTCGTTTTTATCTTTCTTTTTGAAAAAGCTAGAACTTATCACCATCTCTTGCTCAACACACATATCTACCAGTCTCTCACCACTCTCATTTTAACCTGGTACGCCATACTTCCCAATGACACCTTACTATATATATATATATATATATATATATATATATATATATATATATATGTATATATATATATATATATATATATATATATATATACACACACACATACGTGTGTGTGTGCTGCAATGATAATATGATTCATCTCCCAAATCTTGAAATATTTTCTTCATACCAAGTATGCCTTTGAAAATACTCACCCGATGCCCGAACAGAGCCTGGTAGTCATGAAGATGCCGTAGGTGGGCATGAAGGCTGTCATGACGCCGAAGAGGGCGTTGACGAAGAGGGCGGACAGGAGAGACCTTCGGCGTCCCACGTTGTCGCTCAGGCTGCCCCAGATCATAGCTCCTATCATCATGCCTACGAAGGTGATGGCGGCTGGAAAGAGGAGGGGAGAACAAATGAGAGAGAGAGAGAGAGAGAGAGAGAGAGAGAGAGAGAGAGAGAGAGAGAGAGAGAGAGAGTCAATTGCTAAAATTACATTAATTTTGTAATTTAGAACTAAAACCTAATCATGATACAGTAATCAGTCTCTTATGATTCATATTTGATCCATTGTTGTATTTTGCTCCACAATAATAATGATAATAATAAAATAATAATAATAATAATAATAATAATCAGTCATCCATATATTCCATATATATCAATTGAAAATAATGTAAATTGCATTAAAATTATATAAAATTTGAACCAAAACCTTTCCACACTTGAGGGAGAGCTATAACTACCACAATAAATCTCAATGCGCTTCAAATGCTAGCTCTTGACCTGAGTTTATGGGAAAAAGTGACCATGTCCTTACCAAGCCACCCTTTGTCCGAGCCAGACATACATAACTCCACTTCTGCCGAAGGGATGACGTAGGCCACTACGAACAGCTCGATGGTGTCCGCCGCAAGGCCTAGACCTACCACCAGCAGTAGGAGTCTTTGGAAGGCTCCCGTCCCTGCCTAGAAGGAAGAAGAAGAACACTATGTTTATCTTTAGTAAACGTAAGTCATTAGTTAGGTGAGCTGATCTACTTAATTCATGCCAGAAGATGTATGGAATTTGGACATTCGAAGTACAATTGGTAGAAAATTCCCACAATTGCACTATGGAGACATTAGAGGAGGTTGAAAAGAAAGATGGAGAAAATAAAATGGTAACGGAGATAAAGTGTGGGTGAAGCTCGTGGCGGAAGGGACGCTGCAAAGACCATTTTAGTAATGCTTACAGTGCACCGTGTAAGGTACGCTCACATCACTACCTTCTTACAGTTAAAAGTACTGAAGGAATGAAGGGGTTAACTCATAGGATAAGAAATAAAGAAACAAATAAGAAGTCGTTTATTGTAGATAACAATTATAAATAGAATACTCCATTGAATATTTGAGTGCCAGTTTCTTATTAAGAATTCGAGTGAGGATTTTTTCATTGAAATATAGTATTTTTCTATTAAAGTCTTGTGTATCAATTTTTAAATATTCTAATGCCAGGTTTGAAAGGATTCCTAGTGCCAGCTTCTCATTAAAGTCCTGAAAGCTAGTCCCATCAAAATACCGAAAGCTAGTCAGATTAACATACCGAAAGCTAGTCCCATCAAAATACCGAAAGCTAGTCCCATCAAAATACCGAAAGCTAATCAGATTAACATACCGAAAGCTAGTCCCATCAAAATACCGAAAGCTAGTCAGATTAACATACCGAAAGATACAGTAGTCCCATCAAAATACCGAAAGCTAGTCAGATTAACATACCGAAAGCTACAGTAGTCCCATCAAAATACCGAAAGCTAGTCCCATCAAAATACCGAAAGCCAGTCAGATTAACATACCGAAAGCTAGTCTCGTCAAAATATCTAATATTTTCTGTAGGAGGTTTTTTATGTCTTCTAAATCCTAAGTTTCTTGCTAAGCCTTGATATGAGTTCGCTCATCAAAATATTAGGTGTTATTTACTTACAGAAACACCGAGAGTCACTTTCATACTGAATTCTGAGTAAACCTAACAGTTACTTTAAAAATTCTTAATGCCGGTTTTTTTTTTTTTTTTTTTTTTCTTTTTTTTTTTTTTTTATAAAAATTCTTAATATCCTTTCTTATCGAAATCTCGGGTGCTAACTTTTCTTGGAACTTGGAACAGAAATGAATCATGTGACCTTACCTGCTGTATGGCATCCTCGTGGAACTGTGACAAGAGAGGGGCGTCACTTTCGACGTAATCGAGCTCGTCCACAGCTTCCATACCACTGTCTCCCCCTCTACCTCCACCTCCTCCTCCCCCACCTCCCCCTCCTCCTCCTTCGTTCTCCCTCAGCATGCCGCCCTCTGACATGTAGCTCCTTCCACCGCCGCTGCCGTGACGGACCAGTGAGGCCGACTCCAAGCCGTCTCCTCCTCCGCTCATGATAACCCTGAGGAAGAAGAGGAGTTGGATGAGAATGTAAACAAAACCACTGGCTATCTCTTACCTTGTTCGGTGCAAGAAATTCATCTGAACATATAATGAATCAGTAATGGAAACTAAAAGGAATATAGATATAGATGATTGAATAAATAAATGCATAGATAGATGCAGATGACGAGTATGAATGAAATGCGGTGGTTTTAGAAAAAAATAGGACAACACTCACTGTGCGTAACTTTGTCAAAAATGAAATTGTTAGCAGAGACAAGACTCTGGTCTTAATTTATTAATAGGATACATACATATATACATACACACATGCATGCAAAAATAATTTAGTGTTTCTGGTCAATTTGTTTATTTTTGCGTAGTTCAGCTTTAATCACATTCCTATGGAAGCTGAAGATGCTAAAGCTTATATTATCTGAAGAAATATTCAATAATAATATAAAAACCTCATTAAAATGACAGGCAATTCTCATTTGACTTTTGGAAAGAAACTTACAGAATAGAAGCTGGAAAACTTGCCATGTTCTAATGACGAGACCCTACACCCACTAAATACGGAGTGCCAAAAAGGCAAGGAGCACGAGTGTTTTATAAAATAGCATATCATGCAGATGATAAGATAGATATAAGCAATGCTTGATAATACTTTCTCGCGTGGGAATCTGTCCCTTGTTTGATATTTATTACTAAAAGAATTGTAGCATTAGATTACTCATAGATAGTATAAGCTACTGTGTGAACCCTCAGAGAAGCGTACATAAGCTTAGGTCCCTTCCACAGGAGAGCCAAATGCAGGACGGACACTGATTTGCCCGTAATTCTCTCGTTTTGAAAGTGTTACCAGATCAGACAGTCCGATGCAAGCAGTAAGCACAGGCAGGAGAACGTATGACTTGGGCCAGACGTCGATACTCGTGATCGCAACCTATACCACAAAATTGGTACCAATGTCTACCCACCATGCATTTGCCCATTGTGTTGAAGGGGCTTTAGAATTAAAGAAGTTTAGTGATGTTGACATTTCCCCCAAGATTAACCCCTTTCCATATAAAATGGAAACCTGGCAGATGTGACAAGTGAATTAAGTTATTCTTGATTAAAGATTGGCTAGTGAGCTGAGAAACGTGGCACGTCGCTAATCATAGGCTTATATCAAACTTATGCAGCTACACTATAATTGGAACTTAAAAAAGAAAAGAAAACATAAATAGACAGATCTTTGTTTTTTCTGTTCTACTCCTGAAAAGTCATGGGCCGTTAGATGGATTCATTCGTAAGAGAAATTGTAATGACTTGATAAGAAATATGACTGGAATATATATATATATATATATATATATATATATATATATATATATATATATATATATATATCGTTTTTTTATTTTGAGGCCCTTGCGTCAAGAGGTGTAGGAGGAGATGATGATGATGATGATATATATTTCACCCAATCTCTCAAAATGAACCTCACTAATCTGATCAATCCAAGATAAATCTAAAATAACATGGGAGTTTATACAATTAAACACTTGTGTTATTTCCTAGTTACGAATGAATATAAAGTTACTAAAAGATTAGTGTGAGGAATGGCTGGCTGATACGAGGCCGAAATTCCACTATAGCATCACACCAGTGGTACTTAATTGTAAGCAATGCTTTGAAAAATAATCGTCCATTTCAGAAACATATGCGCAATGATGTATTCCTCTCAACAATGCATATACAGTATATATATATATATATATATATATATATATATATATATATATATATATGTATATATATATATATATATATATATATATATATATATATATATATATATATGTATGTGTGTGTGAGTGTGTGTGTATTTATGCATGTATATATACTGTATGTGGGTTACAAGTCTTGGAAATTTTAAAGACGTAAAATCATTATTGCATTTAAATTCTTGTGCTCAGAAAGTGGTAAATCTGGCATTTTTAATAAAATAATTCGTAACTGAAATGAGAATCCAAAAACAATTTATGTACTTTGACCCTTATTTGTATCTTATTCAAAAAGTAAAATTGATTCCTAACACTACGATTTGAAGATGATGAACTTACCAAACAGAAACAGAATTGTTAGAATTCGGAACTAAGTAAGTAGGAGCATTCCTTGCAAGTAACTGACCAGAATCACTAGAGACCTGGCTTGTTGGCAGATTACTCAAGACAACATCGGGGTTATTTGATGACACAGCAACGCTGTCCTCTACCTCTCTCGGGGAGATACCCAAGACTTGATTATTGAGACCTTCCTCTGCCAGGTGGCAAGATGTATTCACAGTGCTTCTTTGAGAACAGGGAGAATCATTACTAACTCCTCGTCTAGTGGGAGTGAAGTGGCACGGAGGAACTCTGAAAGATCTGGTAATGTTTCTCTCGGTATCCGACGAGATGCTTCCAGGACCGAGTTGTTCTTCCAGACTCTTAAGTATGTTATGGTAACCCTTTCTTTTCAAGATTTCGATCAGTCCCTTTCTCGGAGGCTGTGCATTTTTCGACGGAGGCTTTCTCAGGCACTGTTCGGGCCTCCTCGACAAAGGCCTAACGATACGGGGAACTGCTGGGCAACTTGGCACTGGAGTTACACTGGAAACGGGCGGACATGAGGTAGTAGCAGTTGTTGGGGGAGGGTCGTCGATGCGAGCTTGTTCCTGAATGTCACACATGATGTCATAGAGACAGAGCGTCGGAGGTTCTGTGCCATCTCCTAAGTCATCGGTCAGTGAGAAAGAGCTCTGTAGTGAACTGCCTTCAGAAGGGAAGCTGGCGATCGAGGTACAAAAGTCAATAAGCCTCCTCTGGGCTAGACTGTCCAGATTTTCAAAAAACACACCCTGCTCGGGTGGGGTGAAAGGTGAAGCATCTATCAGTTGGGCAGAGGAAACTTGGTGGAAATCTTCGACGGCTTCGCCGAATATTGGAGGCGATTCAACGACAGGGTCGATCCTACTACAGTTATTGTCATCGTTCTTAGTGGATCCATCAGATATTTCGGCATCTGCTTTCTCCAAATTTTGTCCTGTCTGCCAGACATTGGGTTCATCTTTTGTGCTACAAGATAACAATGAGTCGTCACCAGAAGACCCTGGCTCGCTTTCGTTGATTCCACTAGGTTCTTCGGAGCCAATTAAAATCCCTACCACAATTCCTTCTTTCTTTTCACTGATTTGCTCTTTTTCTGGAGAATCATCACTACCAACTGCCTCCAAAGTTGCACCAGAAGGATTTTCTTTATGTTCTTCAGCCATGTTTGCTACCACATGAAGTTTTCTAATATTCTCACATGTTCAATCAGTTTATCGTTAGCGAGCAAGAACATTGATGGAATTGTTCAGAATAATTGCTGCTGTATAGTTTCATCGAAATAAAAGATTTTCACATCGTTTTATAAAAAACAAAAACAAATGAATCACAAGTTTCAGCATACAAGTGCATGTCTAAATTATTCCTTATACATAGTGAAGGAAAAGCATTATTTGTTAGTGATAGCACAATATACCTATTTATTCCTGTCCCACCCATCCAATTTTTTTTTACAGAACGCAATAAAATAAAAAAAAGAAAATTAAAGCACATCAAAATATCTTCAAGATGCTTACTTCTTAAAATAGTTTCTGTGTCATTCTTTTTCGTCTATTCTGCACCTAAATGTGTTATGGGACAATGATTCTTCAAGAGATTTAAACTGCTCATCTATATATATATATATATATATATATATATATATATATATATATATATATATATATATATATATATATATATAGGTATATATATATATATATATATATATATATATATATATATATATATACTGTTTATAGGAGCCTTTGTAGGGTGACGGCCAGACCCCGTAGAAAACAGGAATATTCTGAACTGTGGCAGTCGTTCTAAAAACGAGTTTCCTTACCTACGAATACGACGGGAGAAGCTAACTTAAAAACCCACCTAACCTATGCTGAAAGCTGTGTCCTTACCCAGGGGGGCTGCGCCCCCCGGACCCCCCCCCCCCCCTTCCCCCATTACACAACAGTTTCCTTACCTACGAATACGACGGGAGAAGCTAACTTAAAAACCCACCTAACCTATGCTGAAAGCTGTGTCCTTACCCAGGGGGGCTGCGCCCCCCCGGACCCCCCCTTACACAACGTATTTGAGATCGGTAGACCGTTTCCAAACGTTTTTATTCTATACAAGATAACAGTCGGAGCGATAATAAGCAAATTAGGACGCTTGGCCGTAGCGCTACAAACTTCCCCTGTTTATATTATATATATATATATATATATATATATATATATATATATATATATACATATATATGTGTGTGTGTGTATATATACACATATACACACACACACACACACATATATATATATATATATATATATATATATATATATATATATATATGGATAAATATCAACACAATATCGTGCTCAAATAGAAATAAATTTCTACCTCATACTTGAGATCAAACGCTAGCCCCTTCTAATGAAAGGCCAGGTCGCTTCCAACCATGTCATGAGAGGCCATAAAAGGAGTCGGAACCTAACTGCTTATCTGCAGTTCAGGATTTCCCTAGCGAGACATCAGTCTCATACCAGCGTGTTTTCCCCGACTTCCCGGCCCACCATGTGAAACAATTGATAGTAATTCATTCAAATTACCCCTAATGAGTCATATATATATATATATATATATATATATATATATATATATATATATATATATATATATATATATATATATATATATACATATAATTCTCTGAAACAAGATTAATTGAATAATGTATATATGTTTATTCATTACTATTTATTATTTATTTTTCATTCTGTCTATCGTTGTTTACTTACGACCTTTATTTACCAACTCAGCAATAGATTTTTATTAATCATCCTTTTTAGTTAGTGCTAATAAAATACTTGAATTTTCTATTTAACCTTTCTATTCTTAAAACTTTTTATTATTTTTTTATTGGCTTAAAATCATTAATTTACTTTTACCATTCATGTATTGTTATGCCTCATATTTAATCTTATGTACAATTATCTGTTCATATATTTCTTTTCTTTTCCAGGTATTTCACAAACTAGTTTCTCTATTATTCACCTATTCACTAATTTCATCGTTCATCAAATAATTGTATTCACGCATTTTTTTGCAATCCTCAGTTCATTTAACTTTCTTTTCATCATTTGAAGTAATTCTTTCTTAAACGCTCTCCTGCCCATACTAAAAATACTGTTTCTTCTCTTTAACAAAGACATATAATGAGACTCTACCTCTTTCAACCGCAGTGGCGTGAGCGAGCTTTGTAACGTCTTAATAACATGATGAATATTATGTATATCCTTTAGTTCCAAAGACGCTAGAAAAACACGCGCTTGCCTCTCACGCTTTTACGGTATTGTTGCAGATTCTTTTTCTTACTAAATACTTAGTAATTAACCTGAATTGTTATGTCCCCTGGTATTAAATTGGGATATGGAGGGGCAGAGTGAGCTAGGGCTTATTGGTGAAGTGTTGGTGAGGTTGCTAGGAGTATTAGACTAGAACTTGTGCGCGCATCATAGGTAGTAATGTTCGATGTAGCTATGGACTAGTAGATGTTTGGATAATGATTAATCTTAGGATTTTAGTGATATATAACTTGAATTTTCTTTTTAGAGAGGGGTTTAATTACTTAAAAAACGCTCTACCGATTTAAAGCAGGTTTAAGTGAAAGTAAATTCAACAATATAATTAGAGTTATATTAATATTCTTTAAAAAACTTCCTAACACTAATTCTACTTATCTTTTCTCTGCCTGGTTATTCTTACTTTTTTAATTTGCTTCGTGTATGTTTACTTATTCCCATTTCCTATTCGACATATATTTATTTTGTATATATTTCATTTCTTTATTGCGTTTCTCCCTCATCTCCCCATTTCATGAAACTTACATTTACTCATTTCCTTCTCATTTCCCATACTTTCTTCCCATTGCATACGACCTATATTTCCCGCTTCCCTCTCATGTCTCCCTACATACATTCTCCATTTCTTCCCCCTCCTCCTCCTCCTTCGTCTATCCCCTCCACCCTAATGCGTGACCTCGGGATGATAGTTCAAGGTCATGCTCTTTAGGTGACCTCGTTCCCTCACGCGAGGGATTTCGATGTATAATCATAGGGAAACGGCAGGAAGGAGTTGAGAAGAGGGGAGGAGGGAAGGAGGAGGCGGGAGGGGAAAGAATTGAAAAGGGGGAAAGAGGAATTTTCCAGGTTGTATTCTTCTTAATCTTAAATGCAAATATGGCATCGCTTTCAGAGATTATTCAGTTTGTTAATCAAAACAATACGAGTATAAGAATTATAATATATACAGATGCTCACGCAAATATATATATATATATATATATATATATATATATATATGTTTATATATATATATATATAATACAATATATATATATATATATATATATATATATATATATAGAGAGAGAGAGAGAGAGAGAGAGAGAGAGAGAGAGAGAGAGAGACTTTCTTCTCATTCTTATATCAGAAACTTTCTTCGTCATCATCTTCTTCTTCTTTTGATACAAGAGACACGACCAACAAACACGCAAACTTAGTCGTCCCTTTGGCCGGCAATCTCGCTTCTCCAAACTGTTCTGGGCAATGACGAGATAATCGCATATTTGATAGATTCGAGTCATAAAAACGACCGGATCTTGTTGATTTACAAAAGACACTCTCTCTCTCTCTCTCTCTCTCTCTCTCTCTCTCTCTCTCTCTCTCTCTCTCTCTCTCTCTCTCTCTCTTTCCCCATATGCACTATTCACGCTGGAAAATTTCACAGTAATTTAGACGTGTATAAGATTTGAATAGAAAAATTCTTGTTACTTCGCATTCTGTTAAGGAACAGAAAAGCCGAGTTATCGAAATATAAGATTGTAAGCAATAGGAAAGATGGCCAAAGCTAATGTTGAAGTCCACATCTGCGTTTACCTGTGTCCACGTGTGAATGTGCTCACACATAAAGAATAAACATTGCCATTTGAATCTCACGCTTTTTCCAAATACAGAATGCTATATTGTGGCCTGATTGGTAACGTCTCTGCCTGGTGTTTGCCAGACGGGAGTTCGAGTCCCGCTCAGAATCGTTAGTGCCTTTAGTGTCTGCAACTTTATCATCCTTGTCAGCTAAGGATAGGGGGTCTTGAGCCTATATGTCTATCTATTGAGTCATCAGCAGCCATTGTCTGACCCTCCCTAGTCCTAGCTTGGGTGGAAAGGGGATATGGGTGGAGAGGGGGCTTGGGCACTGATCATATAATATATAGTTGGTCTCTAAAGCATTATCCTGGTTGCTAGGGCTATGCACTGGCCTTGCCTCTGTTATTCATGAGTGGCCTTTAAACCTTAAACCTATAAATGCGTTTTTTTCTTTCTTAGTCACGCTTGAATCACTGACCTAAGTGATAACAAACCAACCCCGTTCCTTATAATTGGTATAAGAAGAAAGATATTTCATAGATTGTTTAGACCTAGAGATATGTTTCTAGTGACAACAAAGACCTAAAGTATCATAACAAACATGCACGAGACACGTAAAGTGGCTTGGTCTCTCGAAGCTCGTTCGGAATTAAATCTCTTGAGATTGGTGTTTTAACTGACTGACAGATATTCCATATGTATATTGTATCTGGTGTAAATTTGGGATACTCTTCAACGAATAACATAGGTCGAGGATTTGATTACAATTCACAAATCTGTTCAGAAAGAACGAAGATTTGACTACAATTCACAAATCAGTTCAGAAAGGTCGAAAATGTGATTACAATTCAAAAATCAGTTCAAAAAGGTCGAGAATTTGATTACAATTCACAAATCTGCTCAGAAAGGTCGAGGATTTGATTGTAATTCACAAATCTGTTCAGAAAGGTCGAGAATTTGATTACAATTCACAAATCTGTTCAAAAAGGTCAAGAATTTGACTACAATTCACAAATCTGTTCACAAAAGTCGAGGATTTGATTACAATTCACAAATCAGTTCAGACAGGTCAAGGATTTGATTGCAATTCACAATCTGTTCACAAAGGTCGAAGATTTGATTACAATTCACAAAATTGTTCAGAAAGGTCGAGGATTTGATTGCAATTCACAAATCAGTTCAGAAAGGTCGAGGATTTGATTACAATTCACAAATCTGTATAGAAAGGTCGAGGATTTGACGAGAATTCACAAATCAGTTCAGAAAGGTCAAGGATTTGATTACAATTCACAAATTTGTTCAGAAAGGTCGAGGATTTGATTACAATACACAAATCAGTTCAGAAAGGTCGAGGATTTGATTATAATTCACAAATCTGTTTAGAAAGGTCGAAGATTTGACGAGAATTCACAAATCAGTTCAGAAAGGTCGAGGATTTGATTACAATTAACAAATCTGTTCAGAAAAGTCGAGGATTTGATTACAATTCACAAAACTGTTCAGAAAGGTCGAAGATTTTACTACAATTCACAAATCAGTTCAGAAAGGTTGAGAATGTGATTACAATTCACAAATCAATTCAGAAAGGTCGAGGATTTGATTACAATTCACAAAACTGTTCAGAAAGGTCGAGGATTTGACTACAATTCACAAATCAGTTCAGAAAGGTTGAGGATTTGATTACAATTAACAAATCTGTTCAGAAAGGTCGAGGATTTGATTACAATTAACAAATCTGTTCAGAAAGGTCGAGGATTTGACGAGAATTCACAAATCAGTTCAGAAAGGTCGAGGATTTGATTACAATTAACAAATCTGTTCAGAAAGGTCGAGGATTTGATTACAATTAACAAATCTGTTCAGAAAGGTCGAGGATTTTATTACAATTCACAAATCTGTTCAGAAAGGTCGAGGATTTGATTACAATTCACAAATTTGTTCAGAAAGGTCGAGGATTTGATTACAATACACAAATCAGTTCAGAAAGGTCCAGGATTTGATTAAATTTCACAAAACTGTTCAGAAAGGTCAAGGATTTGATTACAATTCACAAAACTGTTGAAAAAGGTCAAGGATTTTGCAAATCAGTTCAGAAAGGTCAAAGATTTGATTACAATTCACAAATTTGTTCAGAAAGATCGAGAATTTGATTACAATTCACAAAACAGTTCAGATAAGTCGATGATTTGATTAAAATTCACAAAACTGTTCAGAAAGGTCGGAGATATGATTACAATTCATAAAACAGTAGAAAAAGGTCGAAGATTTGATTACAATTCATAAGTCAGTTAAAAAAGGTCAAGGATTTGATTAAAATCCACAAATCTGTCCAGAAAGGTCGAGGATTTGATTACAATTCACTAATCTGTTCAGAAAGGTCGAGGATTTGATTAAAATACACAAATCTGTTCAGAAAGGTCGAGGATTAGATCACAATTCCCAAAACAGTACAGAAAGGACAAAAATTTGATTGAAATTCATAAAACTGTTCAGAAAGGTTGAGGATTTGATTGCAATTCATAAAACTGTTCAGAAAGGTCGAGGATTTGATTATAATTCGCAAAACAGTTCACAAGAGTCAAGGATTTTATTACAATTCAGAAATCCGTTCAAAAAAGTCGAGGATTTGATTACAATTCCCAAATCAGTGCAGAAAAATCGAAGATTTTATCAAAATTCCCAAATCAGTCCAGTAAAGTCGAGGATTTGATTACAATTCACAAATCATTTCGGAAAGGTTGAGATTTGATTACAATTCACAAATTAGTTCAGAAAGGCCGAGGATTTGATTACAATTCACAAATCTGTTCAGAAAGGTCGAGATTTGATTACAATTCCCAAATCAGTTCAGAAAGGCTGAGGATTTGATTACAATTCACAAATAAGTTTAGAAAGGTCGAGGATTTGATTACAATTCACAAATCAGTTCAGAAAGGTCGAGGATTTGATTACAATTCAAAAATCAGTTCAGAAAGGCAGAGGATTTGATTACAATTTACAAATCAGCTCAGAAAGGTCGAGATTTGATTACAATTCCCAAATCAGTTCAGAAAGGCCGAGGATTTGATTACTATTCACAAATCAGTTCAGAAAGGTCGAGGATTTGATTACAATTCACAAATCAGTTCAGAAAGGTCGAGGATTTGATTCCAATTCACAAATCAGTTCAGAAAGGCCGAGGATTTGATTACAATTCAAAAATCAGTTCAGAAAGGTCGAGGATTTGATTACAATTTACAAATCAGTTCAGAAAGGCCGAGGATTTGATTAAAATTCCCAAATCAGTTCAGAAAGGCCGAGGATTTGATTACAATTCACAAATCAGTTCAGAAAGGTCGAGGATTTGATTACAATTCACAAATCAGTTCAGAAAGGTCGAGGATTTGATTCCAATTCACAAATCAGTTCAGAAAGGCCGAGGATTTTATTACAATTCACAAATCAGTTCAGAAAGGTCGAGGATTTGATTAAAATTCACAAAACTGTTCAGAAAAGCCGAGGATTTGATTATAATTCACAAATAAGTTCAGAAAGGTCGAGGATTTGATTACAATTCACAAATCAGTTAAAAAACGCCGAGGATTTGATTAAAATTTACAAATCAGTTCAGAAAGGTCGAGGATTTGATTACAATTCACAAATTAGTTCAGAAAGGCCGAGGATTTGATTAAAATTCACAAAACTGTTCAGAAAGGCCGAGGATTTGATTATAATTCACAAATAAGTTCAGAAAGGTCGAGGATTTGATTACAATTCACAAATCAGTTAAAAAACGCCGAGGATTTGATTAAAATTTACAAATCAGTTCAGAAAGGTCGAGGATTTGATTACAATTCACAAATTAGTTCAGAAAGGCCGAGGATTTGATTACAATTCACAAATTAGTTCAGAAAGGCCGAGGATTTGATTAAAATTCACAAAACTGTTCAGAAAGGCCGAGGATTTGATTATAATTCACAAATAAGTTCAGAAAGGTCGAGGATTTGATTACAATTCACAAATCAGTTAAAAAACACCGAGGATTTGATTAAAATTTACAAATCAGTTCAGAAAGGCCGAGGATTTGATTACAATTCACAAATCAGTTCAGAAAGGCCGAGGATTTGATTACAATTCACAAATCAGTTCAGAAAGGTCGAGGATTTGATTAAAATTCACAAAACTGTTCAGAAAGGCCGAGGATTTGATTAAAATTTACAAATCAGTTCAGAAAGGTCGAGGATTTGATTACAATTCACAAATCAGTTAAAAAACGCCGAGGATTTGATTAAAATTTACAAATCAGTTCAGAAAGGTCGAGGATTTGATTACAATTCACAAATTAGTTCAGAAAGGCCGAGGATTTGATTACAATTCACAAATCAGTTCAGAAAGGTCGAGATTTGATGGCAATTCACAAATCAGTTCAGAAAGGTCGAGGATTTGATTAAAATTCCCAAATCAGTTAAGAAAGGTCGATGATTTGATTACAATTCACAAATCAGTTCAGAAAGGTCGAGGATTTGATTACAATTCCCAAATCAGTTCAGAAAGGTCGAGGATTTGATTACAATTCACAAATCAGTTCAGAAAGGCTGAGGATTTGATTACAATTCACAAATCAGTTCAGAAAGGTCGATGATTTGATTATAATTAACAAATCAATCCAGAAAGGTCGAGGATTTGATAACAATTCACAAATCAGTTCAGAAAGGTCGAGGATTTGATTACAATTCCCAAATCAGTTCAGAAAGGTCGAGGATTTGATTACAATTCCCAAATCAGTTCAGAAAGGTTGAGGATTTGATTACAATTCCAAAATCAGTTAAGAAAGGTCGAGGATTTGATTACAATTCACAAATCAGTTCAGAAAGGTCGAGATTTTATGGCAATTCACAAATCAGTTCAGAAAGGTCGAGGATTTTATTACAATTCCCAAATCAGTTAAGAAAGGTCGAAGATTTGATTACAATTTTCAAAACAGTTCAAAAAGTCGAGGATTTGATTACAATTCACAAATCAGTTCAAAAAGGCCGAGAATTTGATTACAATTCACAAATCAGCTCAGAAAGGCCGAGGATTAGATTATAATTCACAAATCAGTTCAGAAAGGTTGAAAATTTGATTACAATTCCCAAATCAGTTCAGAAAGGTCGAGGATTTGATTATAATTCACAAATCAGTTCAGAAAGGTCGAGGATTAGATTACAATTCACAAATCAGGTCAGAAAGGCCGAGGATTTGATTACAATTCACAAATCAGTTCAGAAAGGTCGAGGATTTGATTATAATTCACTAATCAATCCAGAAAGGTCGAGGATTTGATAACAATTCACAAAACAGTTCAGAAAAGTCGAGGATTTGATTACAATTCACAAATCAGTTCAGAAAGGTCAAGGATTTGATTATAATTCACAAATCAATCCAGAAAGGTCGTGGATTTGATTACAATTCACAAATCAGTTCAGAAAAGTCGAGGATTTGATTACAATTCACAAAACAGTTCAGAAAGTTCGAGGATTTGATTAAAATTCATAAAACAGTTCAGAAAAGTCGAGGATTTAATTACAATTCACAAATCAGTTCAGAAAGGTCGAGGATTTGATTATAATTCACAAATCAATCCAGAAAGGTCGAGGATTTGATTACAATTCACAAAACAGTTCAGAAAAGTCGAGGATTTGATTACAATTCACAAATCAGTTCAGAAAAGTCGAGGATTTGATTACAATTCACAAAACAGTTCAGAAAGTTCGAGGATTTGATTAAAATTCATAAAACAGTTCAGAAAAGTCGAGGATTTAATTACAATTCACAAATCAGTTCAGAAAGGTCGAGGATTTGATTATAATTCACAAATCAATCCAGAAAGGTCGAGGATTTGATTACAATTCACAAAACAGTTCAGAAAAGTCGAGGATTTGATTACAATTCACAAATCAGTTCAGAAAAGTCGAGGATTTGATTACAATTCACAAAACAGTTCAGAAAGTTCGAGGATTTGATTAAAATTCATAAAACAGTTCAGAAAAGTCGAGGATTTAATTACAATTCACAAATCAGTTCAGAAAGGTCGAGGATTTGATTATAATTCACAAATCAATCCAGAAAGGTCGAGGATTTGATTACAATTCACAAAACAGTTCAGAAAGGTTGAGGATTTTATTACAATGCACAAAACAGTTCAGAAAGTTCGAGGATTTGATTAAAATTCACAAATCAGTTCAGAAAGGTCAAGGATTTGATTAAAATCCACAAATCAGTTCAGAAAGGTCGAGGATTTGATTACAATTCACAAAACAGTTCAGAAAGATCGGGAATTTGATTACAATTCACAAAAAAGTTCAGAACGGTCGAGGATTTGATTACAATTCATAAAACTGTTCAGAAAGGTCAAAGATTTGCTTACAATTCACATAAGAGCTCAGAAAGGTCAAGGATTCATTACAATTCCCAAATCAGTTCAGAAAGGTTGAGGATTTTATTACAATTCACAAAATAGTTCAGAAAGGTCGAAGGTTTGATTACAATTCACAAAACAGTTCAGAAATGTTGAGATTTTATTATAATTCCCAAAATAGTTCAAAAAGGTTGAGAATTGATTACAATTCACAAATTAGTTCAGAAAGGTCGAGGATTTGATTACAATTCACAAATCAGTTCAGAAAGGTCGAGGATTTGATTACAATTCCCAAATCAGTTCAGGAAGGTCGAGGATTTGATTACAATTCACAAATCCGTTCAGAAAGGCTGAGGATTTGATTACAATTCACAAATCAGTTCAGAAAGGTCGACGATTTGATTATAATTCACAAATCAATCCAGAAAGGTCGAAGATTTGATTACAATTTTCAAAACAGTTCAGAAAAGTTGAGGATTAGATTACAATTCACAAATCAGTTCAGAAAGGTCAAGGATTTGATTAAGATCCACAAATCAGTTCAGAAAGGTCGAGGATTTGATCACAATTCACAAAACAGATCAGAAAGATCGAGAATTTGATTACAATTCACAAAAAAGTTCAGAACGGTCGAAGATTTGATTACAATTCACATAACAGCTCAGAAAGGTCAAGGATTCATTACAATTCCCAAATCAGTTCAGAAAGGTTGAGATTTGATTATAATTCCCAAATTAGTTCAGAAAGGTTGAGAATTTGATTACAATTCACAAATTAGTTCAGAAAGGTCGAGGGTTTGATTGCAATTCACAAAACAATTCGGAAAGGTTGAGATTCGATTATAATTCCCAAATTAGTTCAGAAAGGTTGAGGATTTGATTACAATTCACAAAATAGTTCAGAAAGGTCGAGGGTTTGATTACAATTCACAAAAAAAGTTCAGAAAGGTTGAGATTTGATTATAATTCCCAAATTAGTTCAGAAAGGTCAAGGATTTGATTACAATTCCCAACTCAGTTCAGAAAGGTCGAGGATTTGTTATAATTCACAAAACAGTTCAGAAAATCAGAAATGTCGAAGATTTTATTACAATTCCCAAATCAGTTAAGAAAGGTTGAGATTTGATTATAATTCCCAAATTAGTTCAGAAAGGTTGAGAATTTGATTACAATTCACAAATTAGTTCAGAAAGGTCGAGGGTTTGATTGCAATTCACAAAACAATTCGGAAAGGTTGAGATTCGATTATAATTCCCAAATTAGTTCAGAAAGGTTGAGGATTTGATTATAATTCACAAAACTGTTCAGAAAGGCCGAGGATTTGATTACAATTCACAAAACTGTTCAGAAAGGCCGAGGATTTGATTACAATTCACAAATTAGTTCAGAAAGGTCGAGGATTTGATTATAATTTACAAAACAGTTCCGAAAGGCCGAGGATTTGATTACAATTCACAAATTAGTTCAGAAAAATCGAGGATTTGATTACAATTCACAAATCAGTTCAGAATGGTCGAGGATTTGATTAAAATTTACAAATCAGTTCAGAAAGGTCGAGGATTTGATTAAAATTCAAAAATCTGTTCAGAAAGGTCGAGGATTGGATTACAGATCACAAAACAGTTCTGAAAGGTCGAGGATTTGATTACAATTCACAAAACAGTTCAGAAAGGTCGAGGATTTTATTAAAATTCCAAAACAAGTCAGAAAGGTCGAGGATTTGATTACAGTTCACAAAACTGTTCAGAAAGGTCAAGGATTTGATTACAATTCACAAAACATTTCAGAAAGGTCGAGGATCTTATTACTATTCAGAAAACAGTTCAGAATGGTCGAGGATTTGATTAAAATTCACAAATCAGTTTAGAAAGGTCGAGGATTTGATTATAGTTCACAAATCTGTTCAGAAAGGTCGAGGATTTGATTAAAATTCACAAATCAGTTTAGAAAGGTCGAGGATTTTATTACAGTTCACAAAACTGTTCAGAAAGGTCAAGGATTTGATTACAATTCACAAAACATTTCAGAAAGGTCGAGGATCTTATTACTATTCAGAAAACAGATCAGAATGGTCGAGGATTTGATTACAATTCACAAATCAGTTTAGAAAGGTCGAGGATTTGATTATAGTTCACAAAACAGTTCAGAAAGTTTGAGGATTTTATTACAATTCACAAAACAATTTAAAAAGGTCGAGGATCTTATTACTATTCAGAAAACAGTTCAGAATGGTCGAGGATTTGATTAAAATTCACAAATTAGTTCAGAAAGGTCGAGGATTTGATTAAAATTCCAAAACAGTTCAGCAAGGTCGAGGATTTTATTAGAATTCCAAAACAAATCAGAAAGGTCGAGGATTTGATTACAGTTCACAAAACAGTTCAGAGAGGTCGAGGATTTGATTACAATTCACAAAACAGTTCAGAAAGGTCGAGGATTTGATTACAATTCACATATCAGTTCAGAAAGGTCAAGGATTTGATTACAATTTCCAAAACAGTTCAGAAAGGTCGAGGATTTGATTACAGTTCACAAAACAGTTCAGAAAGGTCGAGGATTTGATTACAATTCACAAAACAGATCAGAGAGGTCAAGGATTTTATTAAAATTCCAAAACAAATCAGAAAGGTTGAGGATTTGATTACAGTTCACAAAACAGTTCAGAGAGGTCGAGGATTTGATTACAATTCACAAAACAGTTCAGAAAGGTCGAGGATTTGATTACAATTCACAAATCAGTTCAGAAAGGTCAAGGATTTGATTACAATTTCCAAAACAGTTCAGAAAGGTCGAGGATTTGATTACAGTTCACAAAACAGTTCAGAAAGGTCAAGGATTTGATTACAATTCACAAATCAGTTCAGAAAGGTCGAGGATTTTATTACAATTGACAAATCAGTCCAGGAAGGTCGAGGATTTGATTACAGTTCACAAATCTGTTCAGAAAGGTCGAGAATTTGATTACAATTCACAAATCAGTTCAGAAAGGTCGAGGATTTTATTACAATGGACAAATCAGTCCAGGAAGGTCGAGGATTTGATTACAGTTCACAAATCTGTTCAGAAAGGTCGAGGATTTGATTACAATTCACAAATCAGCTCAGAAAGGTCGAGGATTTTATTACAATTGACAAATCAGTCCAGGAAGGTCGAGGATTTGATTACAATTCACAAAACAGATCAGAGAGGTCAAGGATTTTATTAAAATTCAAAAACAGTTCAGAAAGGTCGAGGATTTGATTACAATTCACAAATCGGTTCAGAAAGGTCGAGGATTTGATTCCAGTTCACAAATTTGTTCAGAAAGGTCGAGGATTTCATTACAATTGACAAATCAGTCCAGGAAGGTCGAGGATTTGATTACAGTTCACAAATCTGTTCAGAAAGGTCGAGAATTGGATTACAATTCACAAATCTGTTCAGAAAGGTCGAGAATTGGATTACAATTCACAAATCAGTTCAGAAAGGTCGAGGATTTGATTACAATTCACTAAACAGATCAGAGAGGTCAAGGATTTTATTAATATTCAAAAACAGTTCAGAAAGGTCGAGGATTTGATTACAATTCACAAATAAGTTCAGAAAGGTCGAGGATTTGATTACAATTCACAAATCAGTTCGGAAAGGTTGAGGATTTGATTACAATTCACAAAACAGTTCTGAATCGCCTGATGATGAGATAAGATTTCTCGAAACTTATTGTGAAAAGATTTTAGACAGGCAACTAAATGCTCGTTTTTAGCCCAGACCAAAAGAAATCAATTAACTGTACCCAGAATATAGAAGACTTCGGAGTTTATCCACAATGAAAGCAATAAGCCATTGTCCTCTTAAAGAATGGAAGATTGTGATAATCGGGAATACAAAAGTCAGAAGAGATTTCCAAAACTTATTAGTAAAGAAAAATTAATCTATAAAATCAAGGGAATAAAAGCTGTTCTTGGTGAAAGGAATACACCTTACATACATTTATAGAAGATTGTTTAATTATTGAGTTTCTAACGAAATATATATCAATTTTTAAAGGATTGTTATAAATATGAACGATTAAATTATGAAATACTGTTATATATATATATATATATATATATATATATATATATATATATATATATATATATATATATATATATATATATATATATATATATATATGTATATATATAAATATATATATATATATATATATATATATATATATATATATATATATATATAGATACACACATACACACACTCATATATATATATCTATATATATATATATATATATATATACACGCATATATAGGCACAAATACAATGTATATATATACATATATATATACATATATATATATATATATGTATATATATATAGATACTGTATATATATATATATATGTATATATATATATATATATATATATATATATATATATATTTATATACATACATATATATACATATACTTATATATACATACATACATATATAGACACAAATACAATGTATATATATATATATATATATATATATATATATTTATATACATACATATATATACATATACTTATATATACATACATACATATATAGACACAAATACAATGTATATATATATATATATATATATATATACATATACTTATATATATACATACATACATATATATATATATATATATATATATATATATATATATATATATATATATAAGCTATACATTTATGAGTTTCAACCAAAAGCACTGTTATAAATATTCATAATTCATCCACAAAAAAAAACATACTTCAATAAATGAAGGATTAATTAATCAACCTTTCCAGTTAAATAACTTTCTCGCTGGAATAGTAAAACAAATCCAATAACTCCATCACTTGAAAACATTTAAATTTTCTTTAGCTATCTCAAAAATTTTGGAATTTCCTATGACCAAGAATACTAAGTCAGTTTTTGATCGTATCCAAAAGAATAAAACCTGTCTTATCCTGTCTCCTTCCTCGCTAAATCTAGTCCTTACGGAAACGTCCCTGCCTAGCGATCGTCGAACTGGGGTTCGCGTCCCGCTGTAGCTCGAAAGTTTCTTGTAGTGTCTGCAAACTGACCCTCTTTTTGAGGTAAGGAAGTGGGGTTTTGAGGAGCCTATTATACGTCTACTTGCTGAGTCCTCACCAGCCATTACCTGGCTCTCCCATGTCATAGTTTGGGTGGAGAGGGATCTTGTGAGCTGATTATATGTATATATGGTCAGATTATGAGGCATTGTCACTGTCCTTTGCTTCTGCCATTCACGAGTGACCTTTAAACCTTTAAATGAATGTTCACCCGAATAATGTATACAGGATGAACCACGCTAAAGTCTACGGTAACAAATATTCTAATTTAAGTTACGAGATCTTGAATCCTCATGTGAATATTAACATATAATACTTTTCTAACTTAATTTGATCAAGATATTTATAAAACCAGTATATTGCCAAACTCAGTCTCTTTCAGATATTTAGGAACTATCATTATTAGCAATGTATCATTAATTACAGAACTTAAGGAGAGATTAGGGTATGATAAAAACTGTTTGGAGGTCAAATCAAATATCAGTTCACAGCAAAATCAAAATATACATTTCATTTTTAAGATCATTATTAATATAAGGGCACCAGTTATGGTACAGCACTGCAACAACTGATGTAAAATATCCTGTCTCAAAGAATAAAGCATAGAGAAGGATTTTGTGAATCAAAGGGCAGCAGCTTATAACAGATGCGTCAATTCTTGAGGTGGCATGTGTGCCCAAATGAACTATATGGTTAGATTATCAAGATGGAGATGGATAGGGCATATCATAAGGGAAGATAAGTTAGTCCAGGATGTACCGCTGGGCAATAGAAGAAGTGATAGAGCAAGAGAAACGTGGCTGATGACAACGCGAAGGGAAGTTGATATCAGAGAGATGGTAAAAGGAAGAGACATATGGTGTGAATTCATTGAGGCCCTATGTATCCCCTGGGTACCAGAGGATTAAGATTAAGATAAGATAAGATAAGATAAGATAGAAGATATCATGGAAAATATAATTTTCAGCAGAAATAAATAAATAAATATAGATATATAAATATAATAGATTTTTATAAAATCAGTATAGTATTAAAACGTATTCTATAATACATACACACACACACGCACACACACACACACACACACACACACATATATATATATATATATATATATATATATATATATATATATATACATATATACTATTTTTCCTTGTTTCCTTTCCTCACCGTGCCATTTTCCCTGTTGGAGCCCCTGGGCTTATAGCATCCTGCTTTTCCAATTAGGGTTGTAGCTTAGCAAGTAATAATATATGTATATATACATATATATATATATATATATATATATATATATATATATATATATATATATACAGTACATATATATTATGTTAATATATATGTATATATATATATATATATATATATATATATAAACCGGTATATTCTTCTCTTGAGAAATTATTATAAGTTTTCTAACTTATTTTATATTAATACTTTTATGAAACCATTTATGAAAAAAAAATATCCATATGCATAGATATATACAGTATATATATGCACAAACATGTATATATATATATATATATATATATATATATATATATATATATATATATATATATATATATGTGTGTGTGTGTGTGTGTATAGTTATATATACGTATATATTTATACATATGTGTGTATATATATGTATATATATACATATATATATATATATATATATATATATATATATATATATTGCACATACACACATACACACATATATATATATATATACAGTATATATATATATATTTATATATATATATATATATATATATATATATATATATATATATATATATATATATATATATAGGAATGTAGATAGTTACTCGAATAGACAAACTTTTCTAGTTACCGTTTAAAATTATTTAAAAAAAATCTTTCCATTTTTACTAATTCATTCGAATTTGAAACTGACACGAGCTAAATTCATTGGTATCTTTCAGATTACTATAGGATTAAATTCTCATTTAAATTTTGCATTTTTTAATGAAATGGGAAACACGCGCACTTGCTAACAACCACACCCACACACACACACGCACACACACACACACATATATATATATATATATATATATATATATATATATATATATATATATATATATATAAATATATATATATATATATATATATATATATATATATATATGTATATATATGCGTATATATATATATATATATATATATATATATATATATATATGTGTGTGTGTGTGTGTGTGTGCATACGCACACAAAAATCCGCTTGCTGGCTTAAGCCTGCTCTATCTATTGTCAATTTTATTCTCTTAAAATTAATCTATTCTAAGAGTTTTCCACAATAAAAATAATAATAATAAGAATAATAATAATAATAATAATAATAATAATAATAATAAAGTCTTTAATCTATATAATCCGTTAAATCAAGATCCTTTTGGTCTGTAAGATCATTTTCGCTATCAGCAAAATGAATTAACACTGCCGTCTGTCTGTTTGTCTGTTTGTTAGTTTGTCTTTCAATCTGTCGGTATAACCTTCATTTCTCAGCATGTCTATTTGAAGCATATCACGTTAGACGTGGCCTATGAAACTCTTTAAAGGCTGCTCATGAATGCCAGATGCAAGAGACAGTGACATTGCCCTGGCAAGCAGGATAATGCCATAGAGACTGATCAGCACCCAAGACACCTCTCTATCTAAGCTAGAACCAGGGAGGGCCAGGCAATGGCTGCTGATGAATCAGCAGATAGACCTATAGGCTCGCCCAAAGCCACCACCCTTCGCTCACAAGGATGAGGAGGTTGCAGCCACTAAAGGAACTAACAAGTATGAGCGGGACTCGAAGCCCAGTTTGGCGATAACCAGGCATGGACGTTATAAAATAGGTAGTAGATTGGCCTGGGCACCAGCCACCCGTTGAGATACTACCGCTAGGAAGTTATTGGGTCCTTCGACAGGCCAGATAGTGTTACACTGGATCCTTCTCTCTGGTTAAGGTTCATTTTCCCTTTGCCTACACATACACCGAATAGTCTGGCCTATTCTTTACATATTCTCCTCTGACCTCATACACCTGATAACACTGAGAATACCAAACAATTCTTCCATCAAGGGGTTAACTACTGCAGTGTAATTGTTCAGTGGCCACTTTCCTCTTGGTAAGGGTAGAAGAGACTCTTTAGCTATGGTAAGCAGCTCCTCTAGGAGAAGGACACTCCAAAATCAAACCATTGCTCTCTAGTCCTAGGT
>NC_090763.1:26878116-26890616 GCF_036898095.1 Palaemon carinicauda | reverse complement strand
TGGCATTGATGGAGACTAAAAAAAAGGGAAAAATAAGATGAATTACAATGATTAACAGGACAAAGATTATGTAAGGAGGGTGTGGCTGGAATCCAGCACTCTTATTGGCTCACACCAGAGCAAGCTCATCAATCATTGGTCGATAGCAAGGCAGAGCTTGTTCCCTATTGGCTAGTGTGCCGTTCCGAGCCTCGCGTGAGGAGTTAGAAACCAGATTTTTCTTATGATTGCAACGAACGAACGAACGCCTTAGTTGTTAAAACGGACTCGGTTTTAATGATAAAAAGTTGATCTAGATCCTGCTGGAGTTTTGTCACCGAGGATATTACGTAAACTATAATCCTTAAATGGAGAACATTATATGCGAACATTTGCGTTGGTGCGGATGCATGTAGCTTCTTTTGTTTCTAAAATAACTTTTAAAAATACTTTTCGGGGTCTTATTATTTCTTGCGTTGTGTTTGCACTTTACATGAATAAAATATATTCCTTATCTCTTTACGTTTGTTCTGTACTTTTCCTTCACTAAAACAGTAGAAATTATAATAATGACAATAATAATAATAGCAAGAACAATAATAATACCATCAATAATTACTGAATTGTAGCGAAAATGGATGTAGAACAATGGACATTCAATCAAGAGAAATGCAAAATAGGATTACCACCCAAAAACAACAGTGAACTTGATCCCTGAGACTACTGGACATTTTGAAAGCACAGAGAAAGTTTCATTAAGATTGATTTCCAATCAATATGGGTATATGTTTTTTTAATTACCAGTCAAAAGGGACAATGAAGAATTAGATATCCAGTCAAAATAATTCAAAGGAACATTGGATTCCACATTGTGAAAATTTTGCATTAAAAACGGGGGAAAAAAAAACCCGGATTAAATGTTGCCTGGCATTTACCGTTTTAAAAACGGATATATTGACGTATAGGAGTGATATTAGGGTCACCAACCCGTAAAAGATAATAAAAAATACGGGTTAAAATTACGGTCGCCTGTATTTTACTGAAATACGGCTGAGAACAGTATATTTTTACGGAGAATTTCCGATCAAAATTAATTTTTTTTTTTTTTTTTTTTTTTTTTTTTTAACGGTGCAGCATGAATAGCCAAGGAGTATTTGAATCAGTATCGAAGAAACACGTATTTCAAACCAATGGGGTCAGATGATAACTGCGTTCTACTCAAAATGGGAATTTGGATTCATAGTCCAAAAAAATCAAAGCACTGGATTCATGGTCAAAAAAGTCACTTCCACACTGGATTAATGGCCTAAAGGACCGTTATCGCACTAGATTCATGGTCCAATGAACCATTGGAGCAATAGCTATCTGGTCCAAAAGACTATAAGAGCACTGGACTCAGGGCTGAAAGGACTGTTTGAGTACCAGGTTCAATGTCCAAAAGACATAGATAATGCTGGAATCATGTATCTTATGGCCGTTAGGTTAGAGGAGTTGAATCAATGATCCTAGGGCCGTTAGAGCACTGGACTCATGGATCCTAGGGCCGTTAGAGCACTGGAACCATGGATCCTAGGGCCGTTAGAGCACTGGACCCATGGATCCTAGGGCCGTTAGAGCCCTGGACTCATGGATCCTAGGGCCGTTAGAGCACTGGAACCATGGATCCTAGGGCCGTTAGAGCACTGGACCCATGGATCCTAGGGCCGTTAGAGCACTGGACCCATGGATCCTAGGGCCGTTAGAGCACTGGACCCATGGATCCTAGGGCCGTTAGAGCACTGGACCCATGGATCCTAGGGCCGTTAGAGCACTAGAACCATGGATCCTAGGGCTGTTAGCGCACTGGACCCATGGATCCTAGGGCCGTTAGAGCACTAGAACCATGGATCCTAGGGCCGTTAGAGCACTGGAACCATGGATCCTAGGGCCGTTAGAGCACTGGACCCATGGATCCTAGGGCTGTTAGAGCACTGGACTCATGGATCCTAGGGCCGTTAGAGCACTAGAACCATGGATCCTAGGGCCGTTAGAGCACTGGAACCATGGATCCTAGGGCCGTTAGAGCACTGGACCCATGGATCCTAGGGCCGTTAGAGCACTGGACCCATGGATCCTAGGGCCGTTAGAGCACTAGAACCATGGATCCTAGGGCCGTTAGAGCACTGGAACCATGGATCCTAGGGCCGTTAGAGCACTGGACCCATGGATCCTAGGGCCGTTAGAGCACTAGAACCATGGATCCTAGGGCCGTTAGAGCACTGGAACCATGGATCCTAGGGCCGTTAGAGCACTGGACCCATGGATCCTAGGGCCGTTAGAGCACTGGACTCATGGATCCTAGGGCCGTTAGAGCACTGGAACCATGGATCCTAGGGCCGTTAGAGCACTGGAACCATGGATCCTAGGGCCGTTAGAGCACTGGACCCATGGATCCTAGGGCCGTTAGAGCACTGGACCCATGGATCCTAGGGCCGTTAGAGCACTGGAACCATGGATCCTAGGGCCGTTAGAGCACTGGAACCATGGATCCTAGGGCCGTTAGAGCACTGGACCCATGGATCCTAGGGCCGTTAGAGCACTAGAACCATGGATCCTAGGGCCGTTAGAGCACTGGAACCATGGATCCTAGGGCCGTTAGAGCACTGGACCCATGGATCCTAGGGCCGTTAGAGCACTGGACTCATGGATCCTAGGGCCGTTAGAGCACTAGAACCATGGATCCTAGGGCCGTTAGAGCACTGGAACCATGGATCCTAGGGCCGTTAGAGCACTGGACCCATGGATCCTAGGGCCGTTAGAGCACTGGACCCATGGATCCTAGGGCCGTTAGAGCACTGGACCCATGGATCCTAGGGCCGTTAGAGCACTGGACCCATGGATCCTAGGGCCGTTAGAGCACTGGACCCATGGATCCTAGGGCCGTTAGAGCACTGGACCCATGGATCCTAGGGCCGTTAGAGCACTGGACCCATGGATCCTAGGGCCGTTAGAGCACTAGAACCATGGATCCTAGGGCCGTTAGAGCACTGGAACCGTGGATCCTAGGGCCGTTAGAGCACTGGACCCATGGATCCTAGGGCCGTTAGAGCACTGGACTCATGGATCCTAGGGCCGTTAGAGCACTAGAACCATGGATCCTAGGGCCGTTAGAGCACTGGAACCATGGATCCTAGGGCCGTTAGAGCACTGGACCCATGGATCCTAGGGCCGTTAGAGCACTGGACCCATGGATCCTAGGGCCGTTAGAGCACTAGAACCATGGATCCTAGGGCCGTTAGAGCACTGGAACCATGGATCCTAGGGCCGTTAGAGCACTGGACCCATGGATCCTAGGGCCGTTAGAGCACTAGAACCATGGATCCTAGGGCCGTTAGAGCACTGGAACCATGGATCCTAGGGCCGTTAGAGCACTGGACCCATGGATCCTAGGGCCGTTAGAGCACTGGACTCATGGATCCTAGGGCCGTTAGAGCACTAGAACCATGGATCCTAGGGCCGTTAGAGCACTGGAACCATGGATCCTAGGGCCGTTAGAGCACTGGACCCATGGATCCTAGGGCCGTTAGAGCACTGGACCCATGGATCCTAGGGCCGTTAGAGCACTGGACCCATGGATCCTAGGGCCGTTAGAGCACTAGAACCATGGATCCTAGGGCCGTTAGAGCACTGGAACCATGGATCCTAGGGCCGTTAGAGCACTGGACCCATGGATCCTAGGGCCGTTAGAGCACTAGAACCATGGATCCTAGGGCCGTTAGAGCACTGGAACCATGGATCCTAGGGCCGTTAGAGCACTGGACCCATGGATCCTAGGGCCGTTAGAGCACTGGACTCATGGATCCTAGGGCCGTTAGAGCACTAGAACCCTGGATCCTAGGGCCGTTAGAGCACTGGAACCATGGATCCTAGGGCCGTTAGAGCACTGGACCCATGGATCCTAGGGCCGTTAGAGCACTGGACCCATGGATCCTAGGGCCGTTAGAGCACTAGAACTATGGATCCTAGGGCCGTTAGAGCACTGGAACCATGGATCCTAGGGCCGTTAGAGCACTGGACCCATGGATCCTAGGGCCGTTAGAGCACTGGACTCATGGATCCTAGGGCCGTTAGAGCACTGGAACCATGGATCCTAGGGCCGTTAGAGCACTGGACCCATGGATCCTAGGGCCGTTAGAGCACTGGACCCATGGATCCTAGGGCCGTTAGAGCACTGGACCCATGGATCCTAGGGCCGTTAGAGCACTAGAACCATGGATTCTAGGGCTGTTAGCGCACTGGACCCATGGATCCTAGGGCTGTTAGCGCACTGGAATCATGGATCCTAGGGCTGTTAGAGAACTGGACTCATGGATCCTAGGGCCGTTAGAGCACTGGACCCATGGATCCTAGGGCTGTTAGAGCACTAGAACCATGGATCCTAGGGCTGTTAGCGCACTGGACCCATGGATCCTAGGGCTGTTAGCGCACTGGAATCATGGATCCTAGGGCTGTTAGAGAACTGGACTCATGGATCCTAGGGCCGTTAGAGAACTGGACTCATGGATCCTAGGGCCGTTAGAGCACTGGACCCATGGATCCTAGGGCTGTTAGCGCACTGGAATCATGGATCCTAGGGCTGTTAGGGAACTGGACTCATGGATCCTAGGGCCGTTAGAGCACTGGACCCATGGATCCTAGGGCCGTTAGAGCACTAGAACCATGGATCCTAGGGCTGTTAGCGCACTGGACCCATGGATCCTAGGGCTGTTAGCGCACTGGAATCATGGATCCTAGGGCTGTTAGAGAACTGGACTCATGGATCCTAGGGCCGAAAGCTAAAGCACTGGACCCATGGATCCTAGGGCTGTTAGAGCACTGGACTCATGGATCCTAGGGCCGTTAGAGCACTGGACCCATGGATCCTAGGGCCGTTAGAGCACTGGACCCATGGATCCTAGGGCCGTTAGCGCACTGCACCCATGGATCCTAGGGCCGTTAGCGCACTGGACCCATGGATCCTAGGGCCGTTAGAGCACTGGACCCATGGATCCTAGGGCTGTGAGAGCACTGGACCCATGGATCCTAGGACCGTTAGAGCACTGGACCCATGGATCCTAGGGCCGTGAGAGCACTGGACCCATGGATCCTAGGGCTGTTAGAGCACTGGACCCATGTATCCTAGGGCCGTTAGAGCACAGGACCCATGGATCCTAGGGCCGTTAGAGCACTGGACCCATGGATGCTAGGGCCGTTAGAGCACTGGACCCATGGTCCTAGGGCTGTTAGAGCACTGGACTCATAGATCCTAGGGCCATTAGAGCACTGGACCCATGGATCCTAGGGCTGTTAGCGCACTGGAATCATGGATCTTAGGGCCGTTAGAGGACTAGAATCAATGACCCTAGTGCCATTACAGCACTGGACTAATAGATCCTAAGGCCGTTAGAGCCCTAGGACCATGGACCATAGGGCCATTAGAGCAATGGAATCATGGATCCTAGGGCCGTTAGAGCAATGGAATCATGTATCTTAGGGCCATTAGAAAACTAGAATCATGGATCCTAAAGCCGTTAGAGCACTGAAATTATGTATCTTAGAGCCGTTTGAGGAATAGGATCGATGATCCTAGGGCTGTTAGACCACTGGACTAATGAATCCTAGGGCCGTAGAGCACTAGAACCATGGATCCTAGGGCCGTTAAAGCACTGGAATCATGGATCCTTGGGCTGTTAGAGCACTGGAATCATAGAACCTAGGGCCATTAGAGCACTGGAATCTTAGATCCTACGGCTATTAGAGCACTGGAATTATGGGTCCTAGGGCCGTTGGAGCACTGGAATCATGACTCCTAAGGCGGTTAGAGCAATGGAATAATGGGTCCTAGCGCCGTTAGAGGACTGGAATCGTGGATCCTAGGCTGTTAGACAACTGGAATTTTGAATCCTAAGGCAGTTAGAGCACTGAAATGATGGATCCTAGGGCTATTAGAGCATTGGAATCATGGATTCTAGGGTCGTTATAGCACTGGAATCATGGATCGTATGGCAGTTGGAGCACTGGAATCATGAATCCTAAGGCCGTTAGTGTAGTGGAATCATGTATCTTAGGGTCGTTAGAGGACTAGAATCATAGATCCTTGGGTGGTTAGAGCACTGGAATTATGGGTCCTAGGGCCGTTGGAGCACTGGAATCATGACTCCTAGGGTGGTTAGAGCACTGGAATAGTGGCATGACTCCTAGGGTGGTTAGAGCACTGGAATAGTGGGTCCTACAGCCGTTAGAGCACTGGAATCATGAATCCTAGGGCCGTTAGATCACTGGAATCATGAATCCTAAGGCCGTTAGACCACTGGAATCATGTATTTTAGGGCCGTTAGAAGACTTGAATCAATGATCCTACGGCCGTTAGAGCACTGGATTAATGGATCCTAGGGCAGTTAGAACACTAGAACCATTGATCCTAGGTCATTAGAGCACTGGAAACACTGGCTTTCCAATTAAAATGATATTATGAGCGATGGCTTTCTAATCAAAGTGGCCTTATGAGCATTAGCTTTAAAATCAGATTGGCCTTAAGAGCACTGGTATTCTAATCCTAATGGCTTTAAAAGCACTGGTATCCCAATCAAAAGGGCCTTAAGATCACTGCTTTCCCATCAAAATGGCCTTAGGAGCACTAGCTTTCCAATCAAAATGGCCTTAAGATAATTAGCTTTCAATCAAAATGGCCTTCAAGGCACTGTCCTTCTAATTAAAATGTCCTTAAGAGCACTGGCTTTCTTAACACAATGGTCTTAGAAACACTGGCTTTTCAGTTAAAATGGTATTAAAAACACTGGCTTTCCAAAAAATATATCCTTAAGAGCACTGGCTTTCCAAACAAAATGGCCTTAAGAGCTCTGGTTTTCCGATAAAAACAGCCTTAAGAGCACTGGCTTTCTAATGAAAATGGTCTTGAGCGCACTGACTTTCCAATCAAAATGGCCTAAAGAACACTGGCTTTCCAATCAAATTGGCCTTATGAGCACTGGCTTTCCAATCAAAATGGCCTAAACCCTTTTTTAAGAGCACTGGCTTTCTAATCAAAATGGCCTCCAGAGCAATTGCTTTCCAATCAAAATGACCTCAAGAGCACTGGCTTTCTAATCAAAATGGCATCAAGACCACTGGCTTTCCAATCAAAATGGCCCAAAGAGCAGTGGCTCACCAATCAAAATGCGACCCGAGAGCACTAGTTTTCTAATCAAAATGGCCTCAAGAGCACTGGCTTTCCAATCAAAATGGCATCAAGAGCACTGGCTTTCCAATCAAAATGGCCTCAAGAGCATTGGCCTTCTAATCTAAATGGCTTTATGAGCACTGGCTTTCCAATCAAAATGGACACAAGTGCACTGGATTTCCAATCAAAATGAACTTAAGAACACTGGCTTTCCAATCAAAATGGACTTAAGAACACTGGCTTTCCAGTCAAAATGGCCTCGAGAGCACTGGCTTTCCAATCAAAATGGCCTTAAGAGCACTGGCTTTCCAATCAAAATGGCATCAAGACCACTGGCTTTCCAATCAAAATGGCCTTAAGAGCACTGGCTTTCCAATCAAAATGGCCCCAAGAGCAGTGGCTTACCAATCAAAATGCGACCCGAGAGCACTAGTTTTCTAATCAAAATGGCCTCAAGAGCACTGGCTTTCCAATCAAAATGGTATCAAGAGCACTGGCTTCCCAATCAAAATGGCCTCAAGAGCATTGGCCTTCTAATCTAAACGGCTTCATGAGCACTGGCTTTCCAATCAAAATGGACACAAGTGCACTGGATTTCCAATCAAAATGGACTTGAGAACGCTGGCTTTCCAGTCAAAATGGCCTCGAAAGCACTGGCTTTCCATTCAAAATGGCCTTAAGAGCACTGGCTTTCCAATCAAAATGGCATCAAGACCTCTGGCTTTCCAATCAAAATGGCCCCAAGAGCAGTGGCTTACCAATCAAAATGCAATCCGAGAGCACTAGTTTTCTGATCAAAATGGCCTCAAGAGCACTGGTTTTCCAATCAAAATGGCATCAAGAGCACTGGCTTTCCAATCAAAATGGCCTCAAGAGCATTGGCCTTCTAATCTAAATGGCTTCATGAGCACTGGCTTTCCAATCAAAATGGACACAAGTGCACTGGCTTTCCAATCAAAATGGACTTAAGAACACTGGCTTTCCAGTCAAAATGGCCTCGAGAGCACTGGCTTTCCAATCAAAATGGCCTTAAGAGCACTGGCTTTCCAATCAAAATGGCATCAAGACCACTGGCTTTCCAATCAAAATGGCCCCAAGAGCAGTGGCTTACCAATCAAAATGCGACCCGAGAGCACTAGTTTTCTAATCAAAATGGCCTCAAGAGCACTGGCTTTCCAATCAAAAGGGTATCAAGAGCACTGGCTTCCCAATCAAAATGGCCTCAAGAGCATTGGCCTTCTAATCTAAATGGCTTCATGAGCACTGGCTTTCCAATCAAAATGGACTTAAGAACACTGACTTTCCAGTCAAAATGGCCTCGAGAGCACTGGCTTTCCAATCAAAATGGCCTTAAGAGCACTGGCTTTCCAATCAAAAGGGCCTTAGAATCACTGGCTTTCCAATCAAAATGGCCTCAAGAGCACTAGTTTTCTAATCAAAATGGACTCAAGAGCACTGACTTTCCAATGAAAATGGCCTTAAGAACACTAGCTTTCTAATCAAAATGGACTCAAGAGCACTGCCTTTCCAATCAAAATGGCCTTCAGAGCACTGACTTTCCAATCAAAATGGCACCCAAAGCACTGGCTTTCCAATTAATATGGCCTCATGAGCAGGGAACTTCCAATCAAAATGGACTCAAGAGCAAAAAAAAAATGTGCTTAGGAGGAGTGGCTTTCAATCACAATGGCTTTGATAGCACTGATTTTCTCTTTCCAAGAAAAATGGCCTTAAGAACACTGGGTTTCCAAACAAAACGGCTTTAAGAGCATTGTGTTTCCAATCAAAATGGCATTAAGAGAACTAGCATTCCAATCAAAATGGCTTTAAGATCATTATCTTTCCAATGAAAATGGCTTTAAGACCAATGGCTTTCCAATAAAAATGGCCTTAAGTGCATTAGCTTTCCAATCAGAATGGGGTTAAGAGCAATGGCTTTCCAATCAAAATGGTATTAAGAGCACTGGGTTTCCAAACAAAATGGTCTTAAGAGCATTGGCTTTCCAATCAAAATGGCATTAAGAGCACTAGCTTTCCAATCAAAATGGTTTTAAGAACATAGGCTTTCCAATCAAAATGCCCTTAAGAGCAATGGCTTTCCAATCACAATAGCCTCAAGAGCAATGGTTTTCCAATTAAAATAGCCTTAAGTGCATTGGCTTTCCAATCAGAATGGCCTTAAGAGCACTGGATTTACAATGAAAATGGCAGTTAGAGCAGTGAGTTCCTATTCCAAATTGTAATTAGACCTCTGTCTTTCTATTTTGAATGGCTTTTAGAGTACCAGCCTTCTAATCAAAATGGGGTGTGGAGCACAGAATTTCCATTGAAGCTTACAAAAGTACATTAGATTTCAGTAAAAATACTCGATTCAATATTTGAATATAAGTCACAACGACCAAATATCAATCTTAGCTTAGGGTTTCCAATTACAATGGCCACTAACCTTTATTCCAGGCTAAATGGCCACTATCACACTGGATTTTTTGTTATAATGGTCATGAGGTATTGGAATCAATGCAAGATGCCTCTTTAACGTGACTGAGAAAATTACTTTAAATGCATTAGGGTGCCTGGTGGATAGTAGATTTCCAGTTAAAATGGACATAGGTACATCTTTAACTCAAGATAGAGTAGGAAGAGAGAGTTGGTGTACGTTCGACTACTTGATAACATATCAGATAACGATACCTATGGAGACTAACGTCCTCCTCTTAATCTCAATGATGTTCTTGAGCCATTATCTCTCCGATAAGCTCGATAATTCAATGAAAATGAATGTAACATATACACAAACTCGATTTTATTCTCAATGAAAAAGTTAATTTAGTTTTAAAGATGTAATAATGTTGAACAAGTAAAAGCCAAGCAACCATTGAATGATGAGAAGAAATATTTGTCTAGATGTAAGGAGAAAGGATTAATGAGGTAGAATCATCTAAGTATTTAGGAACTATGATCTCCATACAGGGTCTTCAGAATTAGAGTTTAGTGAAAGATTGAAATAAGCAATCAGACAATGGCTAGGTTAAGTAAAATTTGGAAATCAAATCGCCTAAAATTGCATATGAAAATCAGACTATATATCAGTTTAGTGAGATCGGTGTTACTCAATGGACATGAGTCAAGGTATGACAATGAAACTTTTGTATATTTGAGAACAAAGCTCTCAGAAGGATATTGGGAGTTACATGGCAGGACAGGATTAGAAATGAAACGATAGGAGAGATTACTTGAGTGCCCTATGTGGATGAGATCATGATGAGGGGTAGATAGAGATGGTTTGGGTTGCTCTTCGCACTCCCCAAGAGAGATTAGTTTACCAAACGTTCATCTGAGCTCCACAAGGCACTAGAAGAGTTGAAGACCCAGACCTACATGGCTGAAGACTATGAAGCGTGAAGTAGGAGATGGTGAATGGAGAAGTATTGAACTAAAAGTTCAAGATAGAAACGACTGGCAAAATCTAACCGAGGCCCTTTGTGTCTATAGACGTAGGAGGAGATGATGATGAGATGGTCCTAATAAAATTAACTTATGAATCAGAAACTTGGAGCCTTACTGGAGCCTTAGAACAAAAGCTAATTACAACTCAAAGAGCCATTGAAAGAAAAGTGATGAAAAAAAAAAAGGACGTGTGTAGGACATATAATGAGTATCACGGATAATAGATGGACAAAAAGAAAGCTAGGGACCGAAGAGAAGACGATGGGATGAAGAGCTAAGAAAATCTATGGATATTCTCTAGCATAGACAAACCATAAAAAGACGCTAGTGGAAGGACACGTCTGAGGCCTTTGTCCTCACGTGGACTACCAACGGCTGATGATGATATATATATATATATATATATATATATATATATATATATATTGAAATGAATATATGAAAATATATCATTAATTAAAACATATGGAATAATCCACCTTTTATAAGAGATAATTCAAGAGAAAAGAAATTGGTAACGTTTTGTGAAACTAAACGATTCACATAAAGAAAACAAGTCAGAACTGCGACGGATTTAATTTTAGGTTAGATCGTAGTACCCCCAACAAATGCCGTGGGCGATGACGTATTAGTCAAAATATATTTTCTTATAGAAATTTAGTTTATATTGGCTCCTAGTATGCATGTATGTCCATAGCTAGATATATTAATAGATAGAGGGATGTACCTATTTGAATAGTTTTGGATAGTAAAAACTAGTTTTAAAAAGGGAGACCAAATAGGCGATCACTTTAAGGCCCCTAACTAGCCCAGATCTGATGAAAGCCATGGAGAAAGGGGGAGGGGGAGAAAGGCTTTACGAAGGTGTCACAGTAACCAGTTTTCTGCATTTTTTCAGCATCTTGGCTTTTAAACTTTGCACCAAGAAGCCAAGATTTTTTTTCTCTGAAAATTGGTGCCAAATTAAAGTCCTGCGTGATTTGCGTTTTTCAGGAAATATTTTCTACTTAACGGGAAGTTTAGCAATGTTAGAATATATATATATATATATATATATATATATATATATATATATATATATATATATATATATATATATATATATATATATAAAATTGTCAATACATTGCGTGTGTGACATTTTATCTGATTCTCCCATAAAGGGAAGATCTGTGAATCTAGTCCAGTTTTGCGTTGTAATGATCATATCTTTTATTTTCAAGATCAAATAACCTTCGGTATTTTCCCCTGCTTTAACAGTTAACAGCTGAAGTTACCATTCAGTGATATGCGTAGATGCAAAGCAAATAAAATAGAAAATGGTCGAGTTCAAGAATGCAATATCATTCAGTTTAGACGAAAGGGTGATTGGTACGGTACTTTTCTCACGTTTACTGGGCCGTGGATCACTTCAAGTCAAGTTATTACTACATCGCCCAAATGTAAATGGATACAAGCATCAGCTTGAGTCAAGTTGAATATCCAGAGAGAGAGAGAGAGAGAGAGAGAGAGAGAGAGAGAGAGAGAGAGAGAGAGAGAGAATACCTGAAACAATAGCAAAGCAAGCTTATGACCCTTTCCAAAAACATCCTTCCGCAAAAGAAATCAGTAACAAATTTTCTCCTTTGGGACTGAATATAAACTCCCAGCTGTTGACTGTATCGGTGTCTCGGCGTCCCCGCGAGGAACCAATACCATCGCAAGAGGAGGAAACGTCAACAGAGCTTTGTCAGGACGTCCCTGACAATCCCGGAGGAAATTGAAGGAATGTATTGACCAAACAATGAAGGATGGAAAGAGACGTTAAGAAGATCGGGAAGAGAGGGAGACAATTGTTGCTTTTTAGAAGTAGGAAGACGACCCTAAGGGAAGAGTA
>NC_090763.1:26868116-26873116 GCF_036898095.1 Palaemon carinicauda | reverse complement strand
CAGAAGCTCCTGGACCCTGTTGCAGATCAGTACTGCCTTGATTCTCTCGCTCGCGCCACATCCTAACCCCTTCGCCTCGAACAGAAAAGACAAAAAGAATTAATCTATCAGAAAATGCTATCACCGAGATATATTCAAATTGATAATGAATTCCTCGTATTGAATAAGAAAAAATAAGGCGATTGCACAAGCATTACTTAGCTGAATCTTATCAAAAGTTAAAAGTTTTTTTCTTTTTTTTTGACGATCTCAGTGCAGACTTTGAAAAGATGTGGCTAATATCAAGTGGCCTCCTACTGAGGTCCGGGTTTTCGTATTGTGGACTACCTCTCAACGAACATGGGAGGTAAGTGGCTTTAACCCTTTTTCTTATTTATTCATTTACTTGCAACGCATTTTAACTCCGCCAAGGAGGTTAGGTTTTCGAGACAGTTTATTTATTTTCTTATTTATTTATTTATTTGTCTGTGTGTCTGTGGACGGGATTATGTCAAAACTACTCGATGGATTTTGACGAAATTTTCACCACAACTGGATCTTAGGTCATGGACGACCTTATTGAACTATTGAATTTTGGAGATGATCCGGATCCGAATTCTAGATCCGGATTTCCATTTTTTTCACCATTATAACATTAAGAAAAGTTGGCGGATTTTGAAGAAATTTCCACCATAGATAGATCTTAGACCGGGAGTCCTGCATTTTAAACGACCTCCTTTGGCGGAGGTCAGAAATCTCCGATTGCTCTTATTTTGTGAATGTTATGATATTTGATAATGAATGTTACTCCCTTGCTCTTCATGAATTATAAGGAAGCATTTTAAGTCCACATTCATCATAGGAAAATTACTGACTCATCACTGGGATTTGTTGAATGTTGGCATCTGTTTTGAGTGGTTCTGAAATTAACGTTATCAGTGCAACAAGAAGAATAAGAGTCCAGAGTGTAAAATACATGAACCTATATGTATCAGATTATATACAGCCAAGCTTTCATCTTGAAAATAAAGATTATAGGCATAATTCTAGGCGTTTGACTTCGCTGATCTACTATACTGTATAGGCTAAGTTGGAAACGTATAAACAAAATCATTCTTATTCTTAAATTTTCCTTAAATATTTGTTTACGTAAAAATAATCAACTGCGTTTAAGCATCGCACGTAAATCACGACGATTTAAAATATCTATTATTATTATTATTATTATTATTATTATTATTATTATTATTATTATCATTATTATTATTATTATTATTATTATTATTATTATTATTATTATTATCATTATTATTATTATTATTATTAAGTAGGCATCTTACCTAAAAACGAAGAAAACTGAGTTGGTTTCAAGTTCAAATAAAATGATTGAAAAATTATGAATTGGGACTGGGTATACTAAGATGTGAAATCGAAATATCATCAGTTCCTTGAAAAAGATTACCTTATACTTTGCGTTAATATTATTATTGTTATACACTCACACACATCAACTCTCTCTCTCTCTCTCTCTCTCTCTCTCTCTCTCTCTCTCTCTCTCTCTCTCTATATATATATATATATATATATATATATATATATATAATATATGTGTATGTGCATTTATGTGCGGTATATACATATATAGCTGGATGTATTTGTATACACATATAAATATGTTTATATATACATACATACATATATATATATATATATATATATATATATTTATATATATACATGTATGTATATACGTATATAGTTGTATGTATATATACATAAATATATATATATATATACATATAAATATAATATATATATATATATATATATATATACATGTACAGTTTATACATATATAACTGGATGTATTTATATACACATATAAATATGTTTATGTATACACACACACACACACACACACACATATATATATATATATATATATATATATATATATATATATATAGTTGGATATATATACACATATAAATATGCTTATGATATATATATATATATATATATATATATATATATACATATAATTTTACAAGTATAAGATAATGAGGATTTGGGTATGTTGTATAAGATTTCCATAATGCTGACCATCCATTGCATTCAAACCTTCCTAGACTGTACGTAGTACTAGGTATGCAGTTAATTCTAATAGTCTAACATTATCCCAGAAGTTTTCTTCCACCTGTGACCAGATTGTGGATTGATAATCTTCCTAATCTGGTGGTTGAATCGGTGGAACTTATGAAGTTCCAACTTACAGCGAATATTTCTGTCGAACAGGTAGACATAAATCTCTCTCCATTAGGCTATTTTCACAGATGGAACCCTAGGGCTGTCAGCATCCTGCGTTTTCAACTAAAATAATAATAATAATAATAATAATAATAATAATAATAATAATAATAATAATAATATGTGGATTTAGGCTGTTGTATACAACCGGGCGCTGGGGCCCAAGCAGATCTAGGTTAAAACGCTAATTTTGCCCTATTAGATAAAACAGTTTGAGATGCTGGACAGCTAGATGGAAGAACGGTTGTAATGTAGAAGGATATAAAGCAGGTACAACTAGGGCCAAATATACACTGCAAATGGTTGTGGTGGCCTGGTGGCAGCGTCCTTGTCTGGTGATTGCCAGAATGGGGTTCGAGTCCCGCACAAACTCGTTAGATCATTTGGTCGCTGCAACCTCACCATCCTTGTGAGCTAAAGATGGGGTGTTTTGGGGAAGCCTATAGGTCTACTTGCTAAGACATCAGCAGACATAGCCTGGCCCTTCTTGGTCCTAGCCTAGGTGAAGAGAGGACTTGGGCATTGTCCTGTTTAATAGGGCAATGTCCATGTCCCTTGACTCTGTGATTCATGAACGGCCTTTAATCCTTAAAGACCCATAAGTAACGCTTACAGTGCATTACATGAATGACACGGGAGGGGGGGGAGGAATACCAACAATTAAGAGAATTCTAACAGACTTTTAACTTCCGAAGGGAAAATATCACTTATAGAAAAAGTGAATGTGAGATGGTCCGTTCAAAAGTTAAAAATGAACAAAATTTCTCCTGGTTGTTGATTTTTAATTTTATTTGATCAAACCCTCGTGAGATCTATAAGCAATTAGCATCAGCTCATAATTCCAGTTCCTATTGTACGCTGTTAAAAAATTCCCGAAAAAAACAAAACGGTAAAAATCCTCGAATAAATGTTGACAGGCATTTATCGTTTTAAAAACTGATATATTAACGTAGAGGAGCGATATCACGGCCACCAACCCATTAAAGATGAGAACAAAGTCTGGTAAAATTTACAGTCGCCTGTATTTTACTGAAATACGTTTCAGAAGTATATTTCTATGGAGAATTTCCGATTAAAATATAGTTTTTTTAGCAGTGTTGCCAAACTTGATTCGTATGGTCCTTACCCTTACTTAAATGACGATAATTGTTCAACTAATTGGTTATATCAGTCCTTAGCTAATTCTTTAAATCTTAAGCTTTAAAGAATATTGTTCCTCGTCCTATGGAACTTATCTTGGTTTCACAGAGAGGGAGATAAAAGCGCGGTTTGATTTCCATAGTGGAATTAGCCATAGAATAAGAGGTACTTTGGGTAAGATGGAATTTTCTGGGATTAAGTCCAACTGCCTAACCGTAAAGTGACATTCGATGTCCTCTTCTCTGGGATTTCTAAACTTTTCACACTTCACCTGGAAAGATTGAATAGAAGTTTAGAGTACGGGATAAGCTAGAAGACTTTAAGTCTCTCTCTCTCTCTCTCTCTCTCTCTCTCTCTCTCTCTCTCTCTCTCTCTCTCTGTGTGTGGACTGGAAAAGGATTTTGCATCATTATAGCTGTAACCAATCTGATTCAACATATTTTTTTTTTTACTCAGCTTACTTTTTAAAGGTTTAAAGGCCACTCCTAAATGACAGAAGCAAGAGGCAGTTACACTTCCCTCTCAGTGCCCTAGAGACTGACCATAAATACATGTGATCAGGACCCAAGCCCCCTCTCCACCCAAGCTAGGACCAAGGAGGGCCAGGCAATGACTGCTGAGGACTCAGAAGATATACCTATAGGCTCCAACAAACCTGCCATCCTTATCTCACAAGGATGGTAAGGTTGCAGCGACCAAAGGAACCAACGAGTTTGAGCGGGACTCGAACCCCAGCCTGGCGTTCACCAGTCAAGGACGCTATCATATCGGTTACCCCAACCTCCTTGGCTCTGATGCAAGTTTCTGTTAGGCAGGAGCGTTAATGACTGTTGGGTTATTAACGCCGAATCCCCTGTGTAGTGGCCAGCCCACCTCTTTTATCTGGTCCTTTGGCTAGTAGCCGACTAGCCGGAGAAAGGAAATACCTAGCGGTGCTGCCTTTGCACTTTACTAAGCATTTTCTGTTGCTAGATTAGTGACTATTTTTCGTTTGCTTTCACAACAAATGTAGATATTTGGCCTCATTATTACATATATCATATAGATATGCAAAAATATTATTTAGGGTAAACAATCTTTTTTCTTTCTGTGTGTCTTTTACACTGAGCCAAAGTGATTATCAGTCGAATTTCCCTAATATAAAAATATGTAGATTCACAATTCTTCGAACGTGATTATTGCAGTTTCTTCGAAATATAATTTCAATTATAATTTAACTTTTCAAATTATATAAGGAAAACTAAAAATCCTTGTAAAAAAAAAGTTTTGTCATTACCAAACCTTCGATACAGCACGAAATTTCAAAACATCAAATTTTGAAAAATAAAGCTCTTTTATGGGAAACAAGTGAAAAAGACAAGGCTGGGAAATATAAAAAAAAAACAAAAAAAAAAAAACATAACAAATCCTTAAAAAATTGGCAAACAAATACATAGCAACAGAATCAAAATAAATATACAATACACGTGGATAAAAGTTGCATTGCATCAACTCATAAAACGTGTTTTTCTTCTTCTTCCTTTCTTTTTTTTTTTCTTCAAGGTAACTCTTGCTTCTGTAATGAGGTTCGGCAG
>NC_090763.1:26835616-26840616 GCF_036898095.1 Palaemon carinicauda | reverse complement strand
CCGGAGTTGTGCACATTCACCGCGAACCTGATTCAGTTAATGAGCCTCATCTGGTGCAATCAGGCCGAATCTAATTCTGCTACGCTGTTCTTTCAACAAAGATCAAATTAGAATACGCTTACGTGATGATATCTTCTCATCATTTTCGTCTGGATAACTTTATTTTGTCTCTCCTCCTGGGAACTGAATTGAGATATAATTAAGCTGTGTGGCGTGTACGAGCTTAGTGCGAAAGGCAATGGGTCAAAATTCGACCTGTGACACAACAGGGTGAGTGAGTAGGTGATTAGGTGAGTCATATTGAAATAGGGTTGAGATGGAAATAATTTTTTGGGGTTGAAAAGAATAATCATATTAACACAAGCTTCTGTAGGCGTTAAATAGACCTACCGGTAAAATGAAAAGAAAATTTGGAAAGAAATGCCAGAGTTTCCATGGGTCTAATTATTTGAAAAGGAGTCTTTGTAATCCACTAAATGCCGTCCCAGTATCAAATACATCATCAACAACCCCATTCATTAAACACTTCCGGATGAACCAAGTCAACAACGCGCTGACGATAAACATCACGACATAACGACATGTGATTGTGAAGAGAGTGTCAACCAAGATGATGAGCAGGTGTGGGCTGGGCGGTGATATGTACAGAGATCGTAGGCGGGTGTGAGTGGGTGGGAAAAGGATTGGCTTATCGAGAGCACAACAAACAGGGGTTTCACCACCATGCTGGAACAAGGTCAGACCGTAGCAATTGCTGCTTTTGCAAGGGCGTATGGGAAGGGGGGAAATAGACCGGTGTCATCACCTCTGTACTTTACTGCTCGAAGTCCCGGTCAACAAGATGGGGTAAAGACTTCCATTTTCTGTCTCTTGAGGCTCTTCCAGCCACCGACCACCAAAGACAAGTTGCTCTGGATCGGTGCTGGCAGGTGGCACAGTCTGGACTGTACTGGTAGTGAGGTGGTAGAGGTATGGCGGGTTGTGTGGGAGAGGGAAGGAGGTACTGGACCCAATTGCTTCCCCTCTACCAAGAGCAGCAGCTAACAGCAGTCTCAGCACAACATCGATTGCTTCCCTATGGACTCACATGGAACAGTCCCCAGCTTATACTCTTACCTTCCATAGTCTAGTGATGGTTTATGGTGTGTGTTAAGCAGCCGGTGGAGCGTTACAGACACACACGCATTCACACACAAGTACAGACAAACACGAAGTACCGGTTCGCCGCCACGAAACCTACGAGGGGAACTTTCGTGCGCCAGTGAGACGGTTCCCGCGCCGGACTCCTCGTAAGACATGCGCGCGCATTCTACCCCGCTCATTTTAAACTACAAACGACCTCTCTCTCTCTCTCTCTCTCTCTCTCTCTCTCTCTCTCTCCAGCTGTTTAGACAAGCATGCATACCTTGGGCTGGTCCCGGAAACAGGACGACGTGCAAGTCTCATTTACGGGAAACGTATTGGCACACCAATCTTTTTGGCTGGAAACAATTAGGAATGGGTTGGCTTACGGCTTGAAGAATGACGGAAAGTACTCTCTCTCTCTCTCTCTCTCTCTCTCTCTCTCTCTCTCTCTCTCTCTATTTTAACGACGTAGGTCAAGATAGTTTTTAGGCTATTATTTTTTTTTTCCATTTAGACTACCATTTCTTTACTCTATGTTTTCACCTTGCTTTGAGTAGCAAATATACTATTTGTTTCAGATAAACGTACAGTACATTGAGTCGCATTTGGAGTTTTCGTTTCCTTCTATCTACGAAATCATTCGGGTTATTTAATCAGTAATTATTCAAATTATTCATAGCAAAGCAGGAATAAGATTAACGATTAAATTTTCTAAATATAATAATAATAATATAATAATAATAATAATAATAACAATTATTATTATTATTATTATTATTATTATTACTGTTGTTGTTGTTGTTTTTGTTGTTGTTGTTGTTGTTATTAATGCTACTTGCCGAGTTGTCACTGTGGTTGGAAAAACAAAATGGTAGTAACTGAGCTTGCTAGGTCTACCATATAAACAATGAAACGTTATACAATTACCATTATTATTATTATTATTATTATTATTATTATTACTTTCTAAGCTACAACCCTAGTTGGAAAAGCAGGATACTACAAACCCAGGCCCCCAACAGAGAAAATAGCCCAGTGAGGAATGGAAAAATGAAATATTTTAAGAACAGTAACAACATTAAAATAAATATTTCCTATATAAACTATAAAAACTTCAACAAAACAAGAGGAAGAGAAATTAGATAGAGTAATGTGCCCGAGTGTACCCTCAAGCAAGAGACCTCTAACCCAAGACAGTGGAAAACCATGGTACAGAGGCTATGGCACTACCCAAGGCTAGAGAATAATGGTTTGATTTTGGAGTGTCCTCCTAGAAGAGCTGCTTACCATAGCTAAAGTCTCTCTTCTACCCTTACCAAGAAGAAAGTAGCTACTGAACAATTACAGTGCAGTAGTTAACCCCTTCGGTGAAGAAAAATTGTTTAGTAATATCGGTTTTGTCCGGTGTATGAGGACAGAGGAGAATCGGTAAAAAGTAGGCCAGACTATTCGGTATATGTATAGGCAAAGGGAAAGTGAACCGTAACCGGAGAGAAGGATCCAATGAAGAACTGTCTGGCCAGTCAAAGGACCCAATAACTTCTAGCGGTAGTATCTAATACATTCTTTCCTTTTCGACATTGGAAGAAGCAACTAGCCAACGTGGTTATGTGATTACTACAGCGCAGGATTCCCGTTTGTTAGGTTCATGGCTTGCTCCGGGCCTACTGCACACCAGTTTACTCACCTGTTAATGGTTCATATACAGTAATTGTTGCCAATGATATACTAGCTTTATCAGTGATTGAAAATTTTTCGCCAAATTTTTTTTTTTTTATCTAATTCTAAAGATTGATTTGGTATTTTAGGGTTACCATTTTATGCAGTTTGTCCCTACTTTCGTGATCCCAGTTATGTAAATTCTATAATCATTTGTTAAGTTTTTCTACGAATTTTCAATTTGTTCCAGTGAATTTCGGTGAATCCTTATTTGGTGGTGTTTTATTAAAGCTTTGAAGCTGTTAGAGTATTAAAGGATCAAAATGATCTAGATATAGAAAACATTCGGTGAAAGAAAGAGTAGACTCGATCTATATATAGAGACAGGATCCGATCTGGAAATAAATATGAGATTTGATCCAGAAATGAAGAGAAGTTTCGATAGAAAATCAAGAGAAGATTTATCAACAAATAAAGCGAAAATTTGATCCAGGAATGAAGAGAAGGTTTGATCCAGAAATAAAAAAGAAGATTCGATCTAGATGTCAACAGAAAAAAAAAAACTCAAGAGAAAATTTGATTCAGAGATAATGAGAAGATTTGACCCAGATGTGAAGAGAAGATTTGATAAGCCCATTAGCATTTATTATTTGTTCTGCTATCAAGTAGGCCTACCACAAATCTTTACATTCTGTCTAATATTATACAGACCTGTAGGTAGTAGGTTGACCAGAGAGTTATTGGGTCCTTTGACTGGCCAGACACCAATACATTGGATCCTTCTCTCTGGTTACGGCTTATTTTCCCTTTGCCTACACATACACCGAATAGTCGGTCTGGCCTATTCTTTACATATTCTCGTCTTTCCTTATACACCTGACAACACTGAGATTACCAAACAATTCATCTTCGCTCGAAGGGTTAACTAATGCACTGTAAAAGCTTATTGGCTACTTTCCTCTTGGTAAGGATTGTGGGTCCTGGGATAGAAGAGACTCTTAACTATGATAAGCAACTCTTTTAACAGAATGACACTCCAAAATGTTCTCTAGTCTTTGGTAACGCCATAGCCTCTGTACTATGATCTGCCAATGTCTTGGGGCAGTATTTGGCATCGTTCTCTCTCTCTCTCTCTCTCTCTCTCTCTCTCTCTCTCTCTCTCTCTCTCTCTCTCTCTCCTCATTTTCCTTACTTATGCGAGCATAAACAGGAACTTATTATCAATTTAATAAAAATAATATAAGGAGAGGAAAAAGGATGAATACTAATATATTCTTGCTTGAGGCTAAATCCAGTCACGCTATTTTATTATCATTGTTTATTTATGACAGATCTATTTTAAAGTTATTACCGATCTTAAGATATTTTATATTGTTAATCATTAATTCTTATAGTCTACATAATTTAATTATTCTCTTAGGTCCTTTCCTCACTGGGTTATTTTCTCTGTTGGAGCCCTGAGGCCTCTAGCATCCTGCATTTTCAACTAACGTTGTAGCTTAAAATAATAATAATAATAATAATAATAATAATAATAATAATAAAGTAACAAATTAATTTGAATCATTTGCATTTCGAGAACAATTCCCATAGAAAATTCTGTTTACTTAAATAATCTTTTGAACTGTTAGCTTCTCACTGAATTGTTTGGCTTGACGTACTAATGATGAGCCATTCTTGAAGGTTTTAAAATATTCGCATTGCGGTTGTGTTCTGCACAATGGATTCGTCCCTTTCAGTGTCTAAAAGATGAATCTAAACGTATCTCACCTTTTCTTTTAAGAAACTTCTTGAAATATGGCTGAATAAAAATATTTTATGCCAAATGATTGTGGAAAGGTGTGGATCATTATAAGAAGTCTGTTGTTGACCACTGGACTCGGAATGTTAAACGAGATAATGTTGACTTAAAAAGCTGTTTCTTTATTTCGTTTTGTTTCCCACTTGTATTATTTGCATTTTCAAAATTCCTCGCTATATAAATCATAATAGCTACTGTTTAATTATATCATCATTACTACATTCAAAATAAATTACAAAACGAAAGGCTGCAGCGAAAGAACTAACCAAACAAGAAAAATGTATCAAATTAGCGTAGGCCTAAGAAAGAGGCGATACTCAAAACAAGGTTAGGTATTCAGCTCATTTATTTCACAGTCATTAATCGTTCACATCAAACCTACTGATTAATGAAGCATTGACCGCAGCTCCTACAA
>NC_090763.1:26823116-26830616 GCF_036898095.1 Palaemon carinicauda | reverse complement strand
TACATACACTCAAAACAAAAATGGGTAATTAATTATCAAGAACTATACAAAAACAACTCTTACTTCGATTTTTAGTCAGGGATTACGAGCAAGGTCTAATTAGAAATATTGGTGATCGAAATAATACACACTTTACAAAAATAAATATATTCTATAAGAATTACAACATTAATACAGAAAATCATCACTAGACTGAATCACTCGAAATATTAAATCCTGAACAAAAATTTCGACTACAACAAAATCATATTACTGTAAAAAGAATTATATAATCACTTGTTTCACTAGAAATTAATTTATAAAAATGTCTAATCTTGGTAATTAATGACAATAATTAACCTTTAACACTAATGATTAAACTCTTATTATGAATTTACATAAAATTAACTGATACACTTATGTGTTCTAGCTCACACAAGGTTTCTGAACAGATAGCAATGTAAATACACTTCACTGTTTGAACCTAAATGTCATAGGGCCAGTTACAAAAATTTATATAATACCAGCATTTATATTAACACAATACATTTGAAATTACATTCAAAGTTTCATATACGTTTGAACACACTACACATGATATATGCTGGGTAAAAAACTTATTCAATTTGGAGAAGGCACAAACTCAAGGCACTTGAAGAGGGAGGATGTTGGGTCTTTCACTGGGACAGGCTGGTTCTCATCTGCTGCTTACGATTTCCTAGGGGCACATATATATTAGATTCTTCTAAATAGATTCTTCTTGTGGTGTGGGGGGCAAGGCTTAGTGGCGTAAGGTTGACAATGAGACAAATAGAACAGGGGATCAAACCTTGCTTGCAATGTGACCCTCTCTCATCTAACTCCACCCACATCTTTCCTCGAAGCAATAAAAAAAAAGATAAAACTAACTCTGGGGTTTTCAAGAACATTTCAACCACGTGGAAATATAACATGACACAATGCCTCGTTGAAAACATAAAAAATTACATGAGCCCTCGTTTTCAAACCTCATATAGTTCGCACAGCATACTTAGACGAAATTACATAAGACTTTGTAACAAAATATGTGAAATAGAAAGTTAATTCTTAAAAAAACTTAAATTTACATATACTGACTAGAATGAAAAATACAATTAAATGAACGACCAAACTCTTACGTGATTTACATACAATTACTTAAACCTACAAGAGAGGAACTCACCTTATGAGCTAGCGATACACAAATGAAACATGTAAATATAAATATATATAAACATATATATATACATATATATATATATATATATATATATATATATATATATATATATATATATATATGTATATATGTATATATATATATATATATATATATATATATATATATATATATATATGTATATATATATATATATATATATATACCTATATATATATATATATATATATATATATATATATATATATATATATATTCTTATGAAGCTGGTCTAGTGTAGAGTAAATACAATAATGTATTCATGATTTATTTATACATTTCATTTGTGCATTAAAGAGATGAATAGCCAGCCCGTAAGATGAGTTCCTTCCGTGTAGATTTAAGTTTATCATGTAAATAACGTAAGACTTTAGTCATTAATTTCACTGGATTCTTTATTCAAGTCAGTATATGTAAATTTACGTTATTTTTAAGAATTGACTTTTTATTTCACGTATTTTTGTTACGAAGTCTTACGTAATCTGTCTGAGAAAGTGTTATGTAACCCATACGAGATATGAACAAAGGCTTATGTAAATGTTCTTTTATATCATGCTGAGGTATTGCGTCATGTTTGTTAGAAAATACACAGTTCTGATATTGTGCCATGTGCTTTGGAATTTTCTCAAAATCATAGTTTTAGGATGTTATCTTTTTTTCTATTTCGGGGACAAAGGGTGGGCGCAGCTAGCTAACTGAGAGAGCTGTCTGGCACTGCATGGGTACGCGTTCGAGAGAGTAATACTTGGTAACTCTGACGCCTTAGGCCAAACCCCTACGCTTCCAGAACTCCTGGAACCTTTTGGAAGTATCTAAGTTTTTTTCATAAAGGCACCCCCAGAGTTGCATAGATCAGATAGAGAATCCCAGCCTTAAGACATAGCCATCTACCCTTCTCCTCTCACTCTACGCTGCTCAGTGCATCGTTTTAAAAGTGTACAGTGAAATTTTAAAGGTTTGGTGTGACGGGTTTTTTGTAAACATAGTCAGTAATTATAAAAATTTCCTTAGAATTTTTGTAAATGGGCCTGCAGTAAGGAGACAGGTATTTGTATTGTGATCTGGTTATCTATTTTCATGAAGTATCAAACTTAAATATTGTATTCAGATTTAATTTCAAGTGAACCAAGCAATTGTATAACTTTAATAAGTATTATTTCTTTTGTTAGTCCGAGGTTTATTCAGACTTAGAATTTAAATTCAAGTGATTATTTAAATTTTAGATCGTAACATTTTTATCTTAATCTATGTTTTGCTCAGACTTAATATTTCGAGTGATTTATTTGTTTTATGTAAATTCTTTCAAAGTGTTGTAATTTATATAGAATATATTAATTTTTGTAAAGAATGTATTATTCCAATCACTATTGTTTGAATTAGTATTCGCTCGTACCCCTATTAAAGAATCGTAGTAAAAGGTGGTTTTGAATAATTCCTAAGAATAATTACCTAGTTTTGTTTTGAGTGTACTTAAGAGACCTGTGGATATTCAGTGTTTTATGTATTGGTGTCTGGGAGTTATTTAACTGTCTCAGAGTTTGGGTATTAATATTTCCAAGCTTAACAGATTTAACATAAAATCAAACAGCTGAGTTTGTAATTCGAGAAGTTGTTTAGCTTGCCAGCCATAATATATATATATTATATTTTTTGATCCCAGACACGAGCCATAGTATGATATATTTTTGGTGACCAGACATGGGACCCATCATCATATAAGAATATATATATATATATATATATATATATATATATATATATATATATATATGTATATATATACATACATATATAAATACATACATATATATATATATATATATATATATATATATATATAATAGATAATATCCTAGGGGTGTCCAAGACTCGAAGACAGCATTTCTCCAGAAAATCTGAGCTCAGGATACTTTTCAGGTTAACATGATAACTGCATTTACATTTCTCCACTTATTATTGGGGGTCGACATGAGTATCGAGTCACCTTTTTTTTTTCCTCTCCCGAGTCTTCATCAGGACTACATTGGTTGGACGATTACACTTTAATGTAAAGGTTAAGGTGGTGAACATTTAAAAAAAAATATTTGGATATTCCGAATTAAATTAGCAAAAGTTAATAACTGTAAACAGCAACAACAAATGCAGCCATTTCTACTCTTCTGCAAAACAAATTGCGATTGGTATATCCCCTTGGAGGTATAATGGGATGCCCCGAAAATGGGAGACTACTCTTTGTCGTCTCCGCATTGGTCACACTCGGATGACACACGAGTTTCTGCTGGCTGGCCAACACCAACCATAATGCCCTTGACAGAGAGGCATTTGTTAACTGAATACCCCACTTATAGCACTGAAAGAAATAGATATCTGTTTGAGGCTCGTGGTGGAGAGGGCAGGTTCATCCTTGCCAAGATCCTTGGACATGATGTGTCGTACAATGCCAGTGACATTTTTAAATTCATATCAGAAGCAGGTCTTCTTAATGCTATTTAACCTTTATATCATATTAACTTCTATTGGATTTTTTAGATTTATATCAGAAGCAGGTCTTCTTAATGCTATTTAACCTTTATATCATATTAACTTCTATTGGATTTTTTAGATTTATATCAGAAGCAGGTCTTCTTAATGCTGTTTAACTTTTATAACATATTTACTTCTCTGGTTTTAATTGTAAATTTTTTTAATCTTTATTTAGAATAAACGATACGGCGTCAATGACCTTCGATGTCAGGATGCCAGAGATCTTCAAATCAATCAATTAATCAGGCATGAACTAATTCATGTTTGGGGTTTAGCCAATCAGGCATGAACTAATTCATGTTTGGGGTTTAGCCAGTTTTCATCACCATGCTGGCCAACTGCAAATTGGTGATAATTAACAACCTTTTTATGATCGTCACAGAAAACCAACCTAGTATGGGTGACGCTGACTAGTACAACTTTGCTAAACATGGCGAAACACAAAGTCTCACCTCGTTAAGGTATCCCCGCTCAAAAAGGGATATATATATATATATATATATATATGTGTGTGTGTGTGTGTGTGTGTGTGTGTGTGTATGTGTGAATATATGTTGCATAATATATACTGTATATATGTATACATATATATACACACACATATATATATATAGTATAATATATACTATATATATATATATAGATATATATATATATATATATATATATATATATATATATATATATATATATATACATACAGTATATATCAGAGTCAATATAGATAGGGTCTGTTCAACTCGGTGGTGGGGGAAGAGCTAATAGCTGCGACGTCACAAGTGCCATATTATTATTATTATTATTATTATTATTATTATTATTATTACTTGCTAAGCTACAAACATAGTTGGAAAAGTAGGATGCTATAAGCCCAGGGCTCCAACCGGGAAAATAGCCCAGTGAGGAAAGGAAACAAGGAAAAATGAAATAGTACCAACATTGAAATAAATATTTCCTATATAAACTATAAAATAGAATAGTGTGCTCGAGTGTACCCTCAAGTAAGATAACCCTCCGAAGACAGTGAAAGACAATGGTACAGAGGCTATGGCACTACTTATGACTAGAGAACAACGGTTTGATTATGGAGTGTCCTGCTCCCAGAAGAGCTGCTTACCACAGCTAAAGTACCGAATGAACAATTACAGTGCAGTAGTTAACCCCTTGGGGGAAGAAGAATTGTTTGACAATCTCAGTGTTGTCAGGCGTATGAGGACAGATGAGATTATGTAAAGAATAGGCCAGACTATTTGGTGTATGTGTAAGGAAAGGAAAAATTAATCGTAACCGGAGAGGAGGATCCAATGTAGTACTTTCTGGCCAGTGTAAGGACCCCGTAACTCTCTAGCGGTAGTAACTCGACGGGTGGCTGGACTTATCCAGTGAAATGACAACCTTTAGTTTTTATACACGTAATCCAATGACTGGTGTGTTAGGTTTTTTTAAGGTTACATGCACGATGCTTTCCTAATACCAAATGTCTCATTTATGCTTCAACCCTTGTTTTACTTTTATATAGAATATTTATACATTGCTATTTAAGATTTTGATGAGGTGTGTTTATTTATTACTTATCCATTTGCTTATCCTTATACAAGTTTGTTTTTTCTCTGCATGTCAATTTTTATAACATGATAGCTGGATTTTGCATATAGTCTCTCTCTCTCTCTCTCTCTCTCTCTCTCTCTCTCTCTCTCTCTCTCTCTCTCTCTCTCTCTCTCTCAGGTAGTACTATCATCCAGATTATAAATAATGATTAAGAAATATATTTGATTTTGTCACTGATTTTATATATAATTTAAAAAAAAACTTTGCTTTATCTATAATAATGGCTAAAACATATAGATTGAGTATATCTTTTAAAATATTATAATGATTACTATTCTTATACAATAAATACATAGAAAATGTAGATAGAAGACAACGTAAAAACATAATTGTGCATTTGCACTTGACCACATAAAAGCCAATATTTAAGTATAACAGTTATATGATACAGCATATATGAAAAAAAAAGGATTTCATGAAGCATATGACAGAAAATACAATTCCAGTTTTTCATTAGCACTTGATATCACATTCGAACATAAGTTTAGATATGACATATACTGTATACATAAAGGTAATATTTATACATACATCAAACTATTATACATTTTTCGAGGAAAAGTTGCTCTAAAAGTTATTTGAATGTATTACACTTCTTAAGAGTATGTATGTATGCATATATATATATATATATGGATAAATATCAACACAACATCGTGTTCAAATAGAAATAAATTTCTACCTCATACTTGGGATCGAACGCTAGCCCCTTCTAATGAAAGGCCAGGTCGAAACCAACCATGCCACGAGAGACCATAAAAGGAAATCGGAACCTGACGCTACCTAGCTATCCGAGGATTTACCTGGCGAGACATCAGTCTCTTACCAGCGAGTTTTACCCGATTTCCCCGGCCCACCACGTGACACAATTGGTAGTAATTCATTCAAATTACCCCTAATGAGTCAATATGGATAAATATCAACACAACGTCGTGTTCAAATAGAAATAAATTTCTACCTCATACTTGGGATCGAACGCTAGCCCCTTCTAATGAAAGGCCAGGTCGAAACCAACCATGCCACGAGAGGCCATAAAAGGGAATCGGAACCTGACGCTACCTACCTATCCGAGGATTTACCTGGCGAGACATCAGTCTCTTACCAGCGAGTTTTACCCGATTTCCCCGGCCCACCACGTGACACAATTGGTAGTAATTCATTCAAATTACCCCTAATGAGTCAATATGGATAAATATCAACACAACATCGTGTTCAAATAGAAATAAATTTCTACCTCATACTTGGGATCGAACGCTAGCCCCTTCTAATGAAAGGCCAGGTCGAAACCAACCATGCCACGAGAGGCCATAAAAGGGAATCGGAACCTGACGCTACCTACCTATCCGAGGATTTACCTGGCGAGACATCAGTCTCTTACCAGCGAGTTTTACCCGATTTCCCCGGCCCACCACGTGACACAATTGGTAGTAATTCATTCAAATTACCCCTAATGAGTCAATATGGATAAATATCAACACAACATCGTGTTCAAATAGAAATAAATTTCTACCTCATACTTGGGATCGAACGCTAGCCCCTTCTAATGAAAGGCCAGGTCGAAACCAACCATGCCACGAGAGGCCATAAAAGGAAATCGGAACCTGACGCTACCTAGCTATCCGAGGATTTACCTGGCGAGACATCAGTCTCTTACCAGCGAGTTTTACCCGATTTCCCCGGCCCACCACGTGACACAATTGGTAGTAATTCATTCAAATTACCCCTAATGAGTCAATATGGATAAATATCAACACAACATCGTGTTCAAATAGAAATAAATTTCTACCTCATACTTGGAATCGAACGCTAGCCCCTTCTAATGAAAGGCCAGGTCGAAACTAACCATGCCACGAGAGGCCATAAAAGGAAATTGGAACCTGACGCTACCTAGCTATCCGAGGATTTACCTGGCGAGACAGTCACTTGTTTCACTGGAAATTAATTTATAAAAATACTTAATTTGGACAATTAATGAAAAGAATTAACATTTTAACACTCTAATGAACATCCAATAATGAAAATTACATATATGTAATTGTTACACTTACTGTAAGTCTTTTGGTTCACACAAGGTTACAAAACGCTAAAGCAAAATTTCTAATGCACTTTACTTTTTCACCTAAATCTCGCAGGGCCAGTTACAAAAATTTATG
>NC_090763.1:26798116-26818116 GCF_036898095.1 Palaemon carinicauda | reverse complement strand
ATAGGTAATTCGGAAACCACACCAACAACAAGAGGCCCAGATAGCCAGTCACAAAGAGGATCTGTATGATGCAAGGGAATGCTAAAATGATTACCACCACCAACCCCACGAACTGGAGCATACTCCCCAATAAACGTATGCACAGTAGCAAGGAAAACTTCCCTCAAAAGAAGTGCATGATACAAATGGGGTGCAGTGAAACACCATCAACAGCAACAAATCCTTTAGCCGTATATGGCTGGAAAACCTTATCAACAGGTCTGGAACAAACACTGGAATTAACAGGCTTCCTGTTAAAAATGCGGCCATCTAGTGTTTAACCTCTACTGGTAGCACACTATAGCGATACCTTGGTAGAGTAAGAGCCATAGTCTTAGCTTCTTTCCTCTTCATCTTAAAGTACTCAGACACTGCTATTTAAACTGCTGCTCTGAGACTTAACATATAAATCAGAATTTGACCTTTGATGTACAACATTAGTATTAGTATGCTTATCAGTGTTCCTATAGTCCTCTGACCTATTAAAGTGTTTTATCATTGGACCTCGACTCCTTTTTGAGCCAGTATGTAATCATCAGCACAGACAGCTGTTTCAGGAAGGGTGGATACCTTTTTCTTATTATTATTATTATCATCACTAATCTGAGGTAGTAAGTTGGCCATGACAATAGCCAGCCGTTGAGATACTGCCGTTAGAGAGTTATTGGATTCTTTGACTGGCCAGACAGTTATGCATTGGATTCCTCTCTCTGGTTACGATTCATTTTTTCTTTGCCTACACATACACCAAATAGTCTGGCTTATTCTTTACAGATTCTCGTCTTTCCTCATACACCTGACAACGCTGATATTACCAAATACTTCTTCACTCAAGGGGCTAATTACTGTACTGTAATTGTTCAGTGGCTACTTTCCTCTTGACAAGAGTAGAAGAGACTCTTTAGCTATGGTAAGCAGCTCTGCTAGAAGGACGCTTCAAAATCAAACCATTGTTCTCTAGTCATGGGTAGTAAGATAGCCTCTTACTATGGTCTAGAGTTCTCTTGCTTGAGGGTACACTTGGGCACACTATTCTATCCTATTTTTTTTCCTTCCTCTTGTTTTTTTTTAAATGGTGTGTTGGGCAGTCTTAATAGAAGAGCCATGGATGCCTGGTGGTTTATCAAAAGGTTGTCTTTTCCTCATCTGATTCTTTTTCTTCTCAAAACCATCCTTGCTGTCCTCCCTTCAGTTGAAGGGACTATCCTGGAGGGTATTTAGCCTTACATGGTGTATCGGCTCCTCCATGTTGACCAGTTTTTCCGACTTTTATTCTATAGTCTATGGGTTTGATCAATCACTATTTATATTTCTGTACATATTGTTTTCGTTATTATTCTTATTAATCTAGTTTTTAAGTATGATGTCTCTTTTTTATTACTATTAATTCTTATGCTGTCTGGAGACATTGAACAAAATCCAGGACCAGTACATCCTAGATTTCGTCAATGACGTCTACTGTATTGCAATATTCATGGTCTTCATGCAAATATTCAAGACCTTACAGTCACGTACAGACAGTATGATATTCTTTTGTGCTCAGAAACTTTGGTTTCTAATATGAGGCACTCATCTGATCTCCTTATAACTGGTTATAAGAAGCCAATAATGTTGAAATGTGATGTAATTCCTAAGGCCAAGGGAATAGCGGTGTATATGAGGACTGAATACCCTGCTTCTCATAAGTCCTACTATGAATGTGTATGTCATGAGATTCAGGTAATAAAAGTTTGTGGCAGGCATAACAACTTCTATTTATGTTCGATCTACCAGAATCCTGACATGGATGATTCTATCTTCGATTGTCTTCTTACCATTCTGGCTAAGATACAAGATTATGATTGAAAGGACTCTGTTGTCTTTGTTGGGGATTTCCATACTCACCATAGGGAGTGGTTGAAAATTTGTTTTTTCTACAGATTACCATGGCTTAAGAGCTTTAGACTTTGCCTCTGAATCAGGCTGGGAGCAAATTATAAGTGAAGCTACTCACAGGACTGGTAACTGCTTGAACCTCGTAGGCTATACACTGACTCTCCTGCTGTTATAACAAGTAAGGTTGGTTTTCCAGTTGGGACATCTGATCATGCCTAGATTTCATTTGTAGAGAACACTGAGTAGCCTGTCCCTGATGTATCATACTCATGTAAGATTTATATGAAATCTCAAGCAGACCGGAATGGGATTTTGCATGATCTTTTGGGCTTGAATTGGTCAAAATTTCATAACAGTGTTGATCTTGTTGTCCCTTCAAATAAGAATCTAGTCAACATAATTGATAGGCGTATCCCTTCTCATGAGCTAAGGTACCGAGTGACGGACAAACCAAGGTTCAATGATGATTGTAGACGTGCTTATTCAGAGAATCCGGAGGCTTATCATTTTTGGAAGGGTAACAGATCAGATTTGACCTGGAAAAACTATACTAAGCTTAGAGCTTTTGCTCAGAGAGTTTATGCTTCAATTGAAAAGGAATACCACCTAACCATAAAAGAAACCCTTCTTTAATTAAACCAGATGGCTCAGTCACTCATTGTCCAAAGGAAAAGGCAACCCTTTTGGCAGATGTGTTTGATAATAAGCAAAGTAATGAGAAACTCGAGCTTCCTTATTCCTGTTTTCTTGAGGCTAAACTAACTAGTTTAGCTCTCCGATCTCGTATAATCAAAGCTCTCTCGATGGACCTTGGTGCTTATGGAGGTATAGACCCAAATGGTATTTTTCCTTTGTTTTTTTTATAAAGCTTGCAGATTTCTTAGCTCCAAAGTTATCTGTTATTTTGCGCAAGTTAGCAACAAGAGGAGCTTTTAGCACTTGTTGGAGAATTGGTAATATTACTCCACTCTAAATGTGTTTGTGGTAGCTCAAGTCCAACTGATTACCGCCCTATATCCATAACTCCCATATTTTTTTAAGTTTTTTAACGTCTTCAAGCAAAACGTCTTAATAGGTTTGCTGAGGGTAATCATCTGTTCTCTGGTTTGCAATTTGGTTTTCGTAAAGGCTATGGAGCATGTTATGCCCTTCTTACCATCTCCAATGATGTACAGAAATCCCTTTATTGTGGTCAGGAATTTTGTATGAGTGGCCTTGATTATAGTGGTGCCTTTGACCGTATTATTCATGAGGCCCTTGTTCTCAAACTCAAACAATTGGGAGTGGGTGGGTCGTTTTTTAGCATTATAATTGAATTTTCAAGTAGTAGATCTCAAAGAGTTGTTGTTGATGGGCACCATAGTGAGTATGGGACTGTGATATCTGGTGTTCTACAGGGTAGTGTTCTTGGCCCATTACTTTTCATAATATATACACATGACATGTGGTTTGACCTAGAAAACAAGCTTGTTTGCATCAATGCCATCACCTGGATGTAGATCTGGGGTTGCTGAATCCCTTAATAGAGATTTGGCTGAAATTAGTGCATAGTACAAATTATGGGGTATGAAGTTGAATCCTAACAAAACTCAAAGTATGATTGTAAGTAGATGAAGGACAGTGGCTCCTCAACATCCGGATCTCATCATTAATAATATTTCTTCAACTTTGTATGACTATTTTAGAATTCTAGGTGTGATTTTCGACAACAAATTTATTTGTGAGAAACACTTTAGGTCTGTGTCTTCAATTGCGCAAAAATTGGCTTATTGAGAAAGTCTTTCAAGATTTTCGGTAATCAATCTATTCTGAAGAAGTGTTTTAATTCTTTCATTCTACCTTGTTTCGAATACTGTTCTCCTGTCTAGTCTTCAGCTGCTGATTCTCATCTTAATTTGTTGGACAGGAACTTACGGTCTATTATATTTCTTATTCTTGATCTGGATATTAATCTTTGGCACCGTCGTTCAATTAGTTCTTTATGCATGATGCATAAGATTTTTTTTTTTTTTTTATTCTGACCATCCTTTACATTCAGATCTCCCTGGACAGTTCCATCCTATTCATAATACTGGGTATGCAGTTAATTCTAATTGTCAGGCCTTCGCTATCATGAGGTTCAATACTGCACAGTATTCTAGAAGTTTTATTCCAACTGTGACCAAATTGTGGAATGATCTTCCTAATCGGGTAGTTGAATCGGTAGAACTTCAAAAGTTCAAACTTACAGCAAATGCTTTTATGTTGAACAGGCTGACATGTCTTTTTATAGTTTATTAATGAAATATCTGTTTTGATGTTGTTTCTGTTTCTAAAATATCATATTTCAGTTGCTCATTATTTCTCAGATTATTTATTTATTTCCTTATTTCCTTTCCTCACTGGGCTATTTTTCTCTTTTGGAGCCCTTGGGCTTAGAGCATCTTGCTTTTCCAACTACGGTTTCAGCTTAGCTAATAATAATAATAATAATAATAATAATAATAATAATAATAATGATAATGATAATAATAATAATAATAATAATAATAATAATAATAATAATAATAATAATAATAATAATAATAATAATAATGGAAGCATAGACTTCTGACAACATATACAGCCGGCGGCCCCCCGTTTTTATTTCTTTTTATTTATTTATTTTTTTTTTTGCCGACCACTCACAATTCTTTTTAGCTCTTCTCTCAAAACGGGCAAAATATTCATAAAAAAAATTTTTTATTAAAAGGAGGCACAACTCTATATAATTCATTGAGAAAACTCCGTGTTCTTGTAATATGTTAATCGAGATTAAAAGTCTTGGTTACTATTGAGACCTGTCCTAATTTTCACAAGTTCCTAGTAATATATGTATATATATATATATATATATATATATATATATATATATATACATATATATACATATATAAATATATTTATACACACACACACACACACATATATATATATATATATATATATATATTTATACACACACATGTATATATGTATATGTATATATATACAGTATATATATATATATATATATATATATATATATATATATATATATATATTCAGATATGTGTATTATTATTATCATTATTATTTTTATTATTATTATTATTATTATTATTATTAATATTATCATTATCAATATTATTATTATTATTATTATTATTATTAATAATAATATTATTATTATTATTATTATTATTATTAACTAAGCTACAATCCTAGTTGGAAGAGCAGGATGCTATAAGCCCAAGGGCTCCGAGATACAAAATTTGGTGCAAATGCTTTTCGGTTGAGCAGATTAACTTACTATCGTTTCGTAAAGGTCACATTAATTATCTAACGGGTTACGTTGATATTCATTTTTCCAATTCTATTTGTACATTTCAATTAATTTACTCCACTGGGCTAATTTCAGTATTGGGGCCCACACGATCGTAGTAGGCCTATTTGGTTTTTCTAACTAGGGTTGTAGCATGTGTAATACTAATAATAAGCCTATTATTATTATTATTATTATTATTATTGTTATTATTATTATCATTATTATTAACTAAGCTACAACCCTAGTTGGAAAAGCAGAATTCTATAAGCCAAAGGGCTCAAACAGTGAAAAATAGCCCAGTGAGGAAAGCAAATTAAGAAATAAATAAACTACAAGATAAGTAATGAACAATTAAAATAAAATATTTCATGAATAGTAACATTAAAATGAAACCATTTTTCACATTATCATTATCTTTATCATGACTGTTGTTATTGTAATTATGATCCTAATTATTATTTTTATTATTATTTTGGCATTCCTTTTTTAAATGTGTTGTAAAAAGTATTAATTAGCCCAACAAGTTTCCTCAGAAAATAAAATCCATATTCAAGAAAACATCACCAAGTGAAACACATTGAGAGTATAATTGGCATAAGAAAAAATAAGAGTAAAGCTTATATAAATTAATTGACTATTAATAATAAAGTTATGAATGACTCAGTAAGGAATGAATAAGAGAAAGGACATAAACGGATGAGGGTATTAGGCCTATGCGTAAATTCTGTAGCATTATTATTCGATAGATGTTTTTCCATTAAAAACTTGTTTACAAATAAGCCTTTGCTACAGGTGTGAACGAGAGGAAGCAACGAATCAACGTTGGTTTTACTGAGTATTTCGGCGGGTGAAGTTCGAGTCAAGTCCAGTCTTGAGCATTTTGTAGTGAAGTGGTAAGCCCCCATTTTTCGAAGGCCTTTGGCAGTACATTGTTTTTATTTCCGTGATAAGGTATGGCGTTTTTGTGTAGTGTTTAAAGCGTTATTCACAGTCTTGTATCTGAGCCTGACCTTGAGGTAGCATGACCTATGTAGATTCACCTCGGCATTGTTGCAGCATATGGTTCTTATCGGAGCTCGGATGTCTCCATGACGTCTAGCAATCGAGCGATATATGACCTAATCATGATCTGAACGGTGCTTGTTATGCAAGGCAGAAGAGTGATGATGTATGGAAGAGTCTCTGGCCAATCAAAATTGGTCAATATGGTAGCAGTGTCAAGTGATGGGGGTTGAAATTTCACAGGTGTTGAGCCACTTGTTAGGAGGTGTGGGGGTATAAATGTAACGAGGGTATGGATGTCACAGGCAGCCCGATCAATGCTGGTGAACAGGAGCATGACATTCCTGTGTCGGCTTCATGCAAGTCTAGATCTGATGCGAAAGTCGTTCCTTATTTTTACCAATTTAAGCATTACTCATAAAACATATGGTGGAAATAACACTCCAAACGAGAAGTATGTCAGTCTCCGCTATATCCATGAAAGCATATAACTTTATTATCGAAAACTGTCTGTCGTAAATTAGTAAGCTAAGGAAATAGCAGGTTGCTTAGTTACATAATACATTACACACACTCACACACACACACACACACACACACACACACACATATATATATATATATATATATATATATATATATATATATATATATATCATGGGAGGAATAGCCAAAGGTGATAGATTTGAATAAAGCAGAAATGCAGGACTGAAAATGAATATGAGTAAAACGAACAAGTAAGGGTTAAGGACAAATTTATAGAGTTTGTTAATGAATATAGGTAATTATAACAAACAGCAGTTTTTCTCCATGGCATGATAACGAAAGGATAAAAATGGGATGGAGATCTATTGATAAACAAAATGTGATTATGAAAACTAAAATGCCACTTTCTCTAAAATGAAAAATATCTAATCAGATGGTCTTATCAGTATCAACTTATGAATCATAAACTTGGAGTCCTACTAAAGCCTTAGAACATAAGCTAGTTACAACTCAAAGAGCTATGGAAAGAATAGTGATGGGAATAATTCTAAGAGACAGAAAAAGAGTAACATGGATACATGAGGCAACTGAAGTAGAGGATATTTTAATAAGATGTAAAAAATAGATATGGGTAGGGCTTATAATGAGAATGACAGATAAGAGATGGATATCAAGGATAACAGAATTGTATCTTAGAGATTGCATAAGAAGCAAGTGATTGAAGAGATGATATTAGATTGACGAACCATGAAAAATGGCGTGTATAGACTGGCATAGAAAGAATATAGATAAATGCCAGTGAAAGAACATGTCAGGCCTTTGTTCCTGCAATGAACTATATTCGGATTTTATATGTATATATATATATATATATATATATATATATATGTATATATATACATATATATGTATATATATATATATATATATATATGTGTGTGTGTGTGTGTGTGTGTAAGACTAGCGAATTACGTAAATTCCCGAACTCCAGAATTCACCTGTTTTATATTACATAAATCTGATACATATGAGAAATACCACTGAGATCTGAGAAAATTACGCAACTCCCAGACGGTAATATGTATGATCTCTGAATGTCTAAAAGGTCTCTTTACTTTACACTTAAAACAAAACTGTATGGTTATTTTACTTGAACTACTCTAAAACCAACCTCATACATCTGTTTTTAGTCAGGGGATACGAACAAAGCACAGAAAAAATATTGGTAATCGAAATAATACACTTTACAAATATAAATATATTCTATAAGAAATAACAACAATTCAAAAGGATTAACACCTAAAATAAATCACTCAAAATATTAAATCTGAACTAAACCTTAGACTAAGACAAAGAAATTATACTCTATAAAAAATATACAATCATTTGTTTCACCGGAAGTTAATTTATGAAAATACTTAATTTTGACAATTGATGAATAAACAAAACTTTAACACTTATAGAAAATAAATCAGAATTACACTTACAGGTACTTAACTGATATTCTCACGTCCTTTAGCTCACACAAGATTACCTAACGGTTAAGCAAAATCAATACACTTCACTATTTAACCTAATATCAGAGGGCCAGTTACAAAAATCTATATTAAAAAATGTAGTAACATTAACATACTACACTTTTAACTTATGCATACAATAATATCACCAATGTTTGATTCAACACTATACACGGTATATGTTGGAAAAAAAAAATAACTTCTCAAGTTTGAGAGGATACACTATGCACGCTTAAGAGGAGAGATATATGTTAGGTAAAAAACATACAAATGCTTAAACCTCTAGGAGAGGAACTCACCTTACGACCTGGCTATATACCTCTTAAATACACAAATGAAATACATGAATAAATATTCTCTCTACACTAGACCAGCTTCGTAAAATATATATATATATATATATATATATATGTATATATATACATATATATATATATATATATATATATATATATATATGTGTGTGTGTGTGTGTGTGTGTGTATGCTTCTGATACATCATGCTGTATATACGCTTATAGCATTCTTCTTTTCCATCTAGTGTTGTAGCTTAGCAGGTAGTAATAATAATAATAATAATAATAATAATAATAATAGTCGATTTCGGATAGCTAAAGGAGTAAGATTATTGACACATGATAGTGATGGTGATGACTCATCATTTTAGTTGGCCTTATAAATAGAAAGTAACTACGTCTTTTGGTGAAGAAAAAAAATAATCCAATACTATAAATATGCTGACCTCAAATATTTGCCTTAACTATATATACATTAGGAAGGTTTTCTTTCATAGAACATTTCAAGTGTGTTAATGTGGTCCTCTGTATTTGTTATTTTTTTCGGCAAAATTTTAAATCAATTATATATCTAAGATGAAGTCACATCTGTTTATTTGCAGTCATACCGACAGAATATAGGCAATACTTTATTTTGATTATTCGTTATGCATCATATCGTTTATCTATTTTCTTATTTCTTTTCCTCATTGTTGGAGCCCTTGGGATTATAGCATCTTACTTTCCCAACTAGGATAGTAACTTAGCTAATAATAATAATAATAATAATAATAATAATAATAATTTTATATTTTATTATGAAACACATTTACAATCTAATCTCAATAAAAAAGAGTATTCATATATTTTCTCCAGTGCGTAAATCCAAAGTTTATGCGATTCTTAACGTCATGGGTAGTTGGAATAAACCTAAGAGACACTGAAAGATTTCTTTCGTGACCCAAAGTTTAACATCTGTTACATCGATATCGAATAATCACCTCAGGTGAGCCTTGCGAACCAAACACTTGTTTTCACAGGCCGATCATGGTTGAGATGCAAATGGGGGTGGGGGTGGGGGAGGGGGTAACACTGCTGATGATCGACTGATAAGTAACAGCTTAAAACACGTTGAATATTAACATGGAAGAAGGGGGGGGGGGGGGCGGGGGAGTTGGTTCTGAAAAATCAAGTAAAGATCTGAAAAGTAGGCCTAGGTGCAGCTATAGGCCGAAGGAATATGTAACGAGCATTTTGTGATGAAACCATATTTTAACCCTGCCTAGACCGTGGATGAAACAGACATCTTAAGCGGGTACAGACCGGCTCTCTCTCTCTCTCTCTCTCTCTCTCTCTCTCTGCATTGCATAAATGATTAACTATCATTCTTCGACTTGTGAAATTCCTATTAGCCCTAAAGCCCTCCCTGTTTGTGATGTTTTCCTATCGTGAACACACGGCAACTTTTTCACCGGATGTCTCCCCTGCCGAAGAGCCTTCCTGGTCCCACCGCTGAGCCATATTGTGTGATTTCCGCAACTCAATAAATTAATCTCCGGATGTCATATATAGATACATAATGCAAGGAGAGAACTTCTGGATTGATGCCGTAATCTCTCTCTCTCTCTCTCTCTCTCTCTCTCTCTCTCTCATCGTTTGTGAGCCACCACGTGGTACTAGCTTCCATCCTCGTAACTACTTCCAAATTAAAGTTGTGGGAGGAGGAATTGACAGCTGTCTGTCAGTAGATGGAAGACACAAGAAGTCATGCGTCCACGAACAAAGCACTTTTGTTTTGTAACGACAATGCGTATAGATACGCACACAATGACAGCTTGTGCACATGCACACACTCATTGGTGCATTATTATTATTATTATTATTATTATTATTATTATTATTATTCAGGCTACAAACCTGGTTGGAAAAGCAAAATGATACAAGCACGTTAATGTAATATAACATAAATGGAGTAGATAAATGGTTTCATGTATTATAAAGGCAATACACTGATTATAAATACATATATATATATATATATATATATATATATATATATATATATATATATATTACATGATATGGCTCCCTAAGTCTGAGCATTAAAAAATATTATACTATGGCTCGTGACTGGGAACCAAACATATAATATTATATATATTACGACTGGCAAGTTAATCAACCTCTCATATTCCTAACTTACTCGTTTGCTTTTACATTAGAAATTGTTACACTTTAAAATAATAATACACGAATTCTGAGACAGTTAAATAACTCACAGAAAGCAATATATAAAACACTGAATGTCCAAAGGTCTCTTAAGTATACTCAAATAAACTGGGTAATTACTTGCTAGTATTACTAAAACGTATTTAACTTACTGTGGTTCCTAAGAGGAATAGAGTGGAATCTGGTTCCAAATAATGATGACTGGAATAATACAATCTTTACAAAAATAAATATATTCTATATAAATTACAACACTTTCAATGCAATTTACACAATAATGAAATAATTCACGGGAAAAAATTAAATCTTAAAACTTAGATTGAGACAAAAAATGTTACGATCTGAAAATTATATAAGAGCTTGTCTTGAACTATTATATCTGTATAAACCTTAGTCAAACAAAAGAAATAAAATGAAAAATCATACAAAGCTTGAAATAATTCTGAATAATACAATATTCACATTGACACTTAATGAATAATAGACAACCAGATCACATTACAAAATCTATACTTCCTACAGGGCCGTTTACAAAAAGCGTTATACAATGCCAACACTCACACTAATACAATGAATTCAAAATCACCTTTTATTCTTGGGTATCTTTTCGACAATTGCTTTGGGGCACCGAGTCACTTAGGAGAGGACACACAAACGTACTGAACACTTTAAAAAACAATACACTTGGTTACGGGCGTGAATGAGAGAGGGAGAGGGGAAGAGGCTGTCTTCAGGCTGCAGTTCTTTATCTTGATCTCTATCTGACTCTAACACAACCTTGGGTCACCTTTATATGAAATCTAACTGCTTCCAGAAGGTTCAAGGATCGAGGTCTGGTAGCGTGGGGGCTATTCCAAGTGTCAATGTTGCCAAATATTACTCTCCCAAACGCTACTCACACCGTGCCAGATGGCTCTCACTATCAGCTAGCTCTGCTCACCCTTTGTCGCCAAAATAAAAAAAAGATAACCTCCTCTCACCAGGATTTCGCAACGTTTCTAAAGCACATGGTAGAGAATCTTCCAAAGCACATGTTCTTAATATTCTCTCTCAAACATGATGCAATACATAATAGAATATAAAAGAACATTACCTAAGCCCTTGTTCATATCTTGCACAAATCCTACAACATTTTCAAATAGACGACGTAAGACTTCGTAGCAAACATATGTGAAATAAAAAAGCTAACTCTTAGAAATATCGTAAATTTACATATACAAACTCGGATAAATAATACAATGAAATCAATGATGAAGGTCTTACGTAATTTACATAAAATACCTCTATCTATATGAGAAGGGTTCATTTTATGGGTAGGGTATCATCTCTTCAATGCACAAGTGAAAACAATTTATGAAATATAAATTAAATTATCAATAAACTATGATATTTAATCTTCACTAGACCAGCTTCATATGATATATATATATATATATATATATATATATATATATATATATATATATATATTAAAATTAATCACTGAGTTGGTTGGCTGTATATTTGCCTTGCAATATATGAGATACAGGCTTTCAAACAGCTGTTAGCAAAATTTATATAATCCAGACACTTTGTATTACACGACTCAACAATGCCTTTTAAAAACCACCATGCTGTCTACGTATTATTCCCCTTTTATTTCCCACTAAATATTTAAGTACCGTAATACCTGGCCCCTATGCGTCCAGACATGGATGATTCTATCTTCGATTGTCTCCTTACCATTATGGCCAATATACAAGATGATAGAAAGGCCTCTTTTATCTTTGTTGGTGATTTCAATGCTCACCATAGGGAGTGGTTAAGTTCTGGTTCTCCTACCAATTGCCATGACTTAAGAGCTTTAGACTTTGCCTCTGAATCAGGCTGGGAGCAAATCATAAGTGAAGCTACTCACAGGTATGGTAACTGCTTGGACCTCATACACTACGACTCTCCTGCCGTTATAACAAGTAAGGTTAGTTCTCCAGTTAGGACATCTGATCATGCCTTGATTTCATTAGTAGTGAAGACTGAGCAGCCTATCCCTGATGTATCATACTCATGTAAGATTTATATTAAATCTCTGGCAGATTGGAATGGGATTTTACATGATCTTTTTGGCTTGCATTGATCACAATTGTATAGTAGTGTTGGTCTTGTTGTCCCTTTGAATAAGAATCTAGTCAACATAATTGATAGAAGTATCCCTTCTCGTGTGCTAAGGTACCGAGTGAAGGACTAACCATGGTTCAATGATGATTGTAGACGTGCTTATTTGGAGAAGCAGAAGGCCTATCATCTTTGGAAGGGTAACAGATCAGACTTGACCTGGAAAAACTATACTCAGCTTAGAGCTTTTGCTCAGAGAGTTTATGATTCAACTGAGAAGGTATACAATTTAACCATAAAAGAAACCATTTCTGGTACAACATAATAGGTGGACTACCTTTAAATCTGCACTCTTTGGTGTAGTTGCAACAGTTCCTCCTTTACATAAACCAGATGGCTCTGTCACACACTGTCCAAAGGAAAAGGCAACCCTTTTGGCAGATGTGTTTGACAATAAGCAAAGTAATGAGAAACTCAAGCTTCCTCATTCCTGTTTTCCTGAGGCTAAACTAACTAGTTTAGCTTTCCGATCTCGTATAATTAAAGCTCTCTCGATGGACCTTGGTGCTTATGGAGGTGTAGACCTAAATGGTATTTTTCCTTTGTTTTTTTTTATAAAGCTTGCAGATTTCTTAGCTCCAAAGTTATCTGTTATTTTGCGCAAGTTAGCAACAAGAGGAGATTTTAGCACTTGTTGGAGAATTGGTAATATTACTCCACTATGTAAATGTGTTTGTGGTAGCTCAAGTCCAACTGATTACCGCCCAATATCCATAACTCCCATAAGTTTTTAATGTCTTCAGGCAAAACGTCTTAATAGGTTTGCTGAGGGTAATCATCTGTTCCCTAGTTTGCCATTTGTTTTTCGTAAAGGTCTTGGAGTATGTGATGCCCTTCTTACCACCTCCAGTGCTGTACAGAAATCCCTTGATTGTGATCAGGAAGTTCGTATGATTGGCGTTGATTTTAGTGCTGCCTTTGACCATTTTAATCATGAGAACTTTGTTCTCAAACTCAAACAGTTGGGAGTGGGTGGATCGTTTCTTAGCATCATTATTGAATTTTTAAATGATAGATCGCAACGAGATGTTGTTGATGGTCACTATAGTGAGTATAAGAATGTGATATCTGGTGTTCCACAGGGTAGTGTTCTTGGCCCATTACTTTTCATACTATATAAACATGACAGGTGGTTTGGCCTAGAAAACAAGCTTGTTGCATATGCAGATGATGATACTCTCTTTACATCAATTCCATCTCCTTAATGTAGATCTGGGATTGCTGAATCCCTTAATAGAGATCTAGCTAAAACTAGTGCATTGTGCAAAATATTGGGGTATGAAGTTGAATCCTAACAAATGTCAAAGTATGATTTTAAGTAGGTCAAAGACAGTGGCTCCTCAACATCCGGATCTCATCATTGATAATGTTTCTTTAACTTTGTATGAGAAACACATTAGGTCTGTGTCTTCTTCAATTTCACATAAAATTAGCTTATTGAGAGAGTCTTATAAGATTTTCGGAGATCAATCTATTCTGAAGTATTTTAATTCTTTCATTCTACCTTATTTCGAGTATTGTTCTCCTATCTTATCTTCAGCTGTTGATTCTCATCTTAATTTGTTGGACAGGAACTTACGGTCTATCAAATTCTTTATTCCTGATCTAGATATTAATCTCTAACACCGCTATTCAATTAGTTCTTTATGCATGTTGCATAAGATTTATTTTTTAATTCTGACCATCCTTTACATTTAGATCTTTCCGGACAGTTTCATCTTGTTCGTAATGCTAGGCATGCCATTAATTCTAATAGTTAGGCCTTCTCCATCATAGGATTCAATTCTACATAGTATTCTAGAAGTTTTATTCCAGGTATGACCAAGTTGTGGAATGATCTTCCTAATCGGGTAGTTGAATCAGTAGAACTTCAAAAGTTCAAACTTGTTTTTATGTTGAACAGGCTATCATAAGTCATTTTATAGTATATATACTGTATATGAAATATCCGTTTTAATGTTGTTAATGTTTTTAAAATATTTCAATTTAATTGATCTTTACTTCTTATATCCTTTATTAATTTCCTTTCCTCACTGGGCTATTTTTTCCTGTTGGAGACCTTTGGCTTATAGCATCTTGCTTTTCCAACTAGGGCTGTAGCTTAACTAATAATAATAATAATAATAATAATAATAATAACCTTCCGCTACTTGGATTAGAGTTCTCTTGCTTGAGGGTACTCTCGGGCACACTATTCTATCTTATTTCTTTTCCTCTTGTTTTTTAAGTTTTTGTAGTTTATATATAAATTCATGTCATTGATACTGTTTTACGTAATTGTTAATTACTTCAACTGTAGTTTATTGTTTCCGTATTTCCTTTTCTCCCTGGTCTATTTTCCTTGTTGGAGCCCTTGGGCTTATAGCATCTTGTTTTTCCAACTGGGGTTGTAGTTTAGCTAATAATGATTAATAATAATAATAATAACAACTAGGGTTGCAGCTTGCCTAGTAACAACAACAGCAATAATAATAATGATAATAATAATAATAATAATAATAATAATAATAATAATAATAATAATAATGATAATAATAATAATCAGCGTCATTAACGAACCTAAACAAATACTGCTGTTCGTGTCTTATTCTGTATAGATGCTCAAGGAAAGACTTTTCAGGCCACCCATAGAATGTTTTCTTATCCCCTCATATAAAATCTCCATACACATAAAGGCTTCACATCTGAATACATTTCAGTGAGCCTCGTCTCGGTAGATGCGTCAGTGTGGTCTAACAAAGCGTGAAAAATTGCAAGACAATTACTTGTAAGACTAATATCCTTCTCCCTCTTCTCACTTCCTGCTTTCTACCTAATTAACGATATCATCCATGCGGTGCGGGGACGTTATTTTCGGGACTGACGTCATCTGGCCAATCAATCACTAGAACAAGCGCGAAGGGAAAAATCACTGAATTGTAGGTTACTTGAATAATGTAAAGTTTGTTAAAGACGTTTGTACAATAAACTTTGTTGCATAGATGTGTAATTTTTATTCATTGATTTCATTAGTATTGATTCGATCTATATTTTTATGAAACACTAAATTCAGATCTGTATTTTGGTATGGAACAATTTTGAAATCAACGTAAATTATTAAAATGTACTTGTATCATTTTAATAAAAAAAATGTAGGTTACTGAAAAGTTTAAATTATGTTTACACTGAGTTTACGAACAATTACCGCGATTAGTAAGAACACAGACCAGGTTTTGTTGGTTTGTGGTAAGAATAACAACACGAAAAAGAACAGCAACAATAATAAATGAATATATTTTTTATCATGAATGACTCATTAACAATATGATCAAGAGATATATTGGAATGTGAGTATCCCAAGGATCGGTGCACACTGACCTTGAAATAATACTTTTTCAAGGTCAGATGTCGCGGGAAAGGCTATTTCCTGCTGCAATAGCTCACACACCGGCACAGCCTTAATTTCGAGGGTCACGCTAGGTCACTAGGTGGCTTGTTAACTGCAGTCTGCAGCGCTGTCATAGTTCACTTGAGTTTTAGGGTACTTTCTGGATTAATGGTAGGGAAAAATCTCATCTATAACGAAAAACGAAAACTATGAGTTCCAACAAATTACTTCGTGAATATCACGTTGAGGTAAGGCCTAGGCAATACTTATTTTTCTTCTTCTTCTTCTTATTATTATTATTTCTATCATTATTACGAATTGATTGTCTTCCTTACTAAATGCATTCTAACAAGACAATGAGAATGTGTAGTTTCTTCTTTTCATTATATATTGCATAAATTTTCTTTTCCCGAAGCCTTCAGTAATATGTACGTAAGCAGGTAGTATTCCGAAAGCTAAATTTTTCGTTGTTTACGGTACCCATATTTAGATTTTTTTTTCTTCAAAAAAAAAATAAAGAAATAAATAAACATGATGAGATCAGTAGGACAAGTTATCATATGACCTATAAAATAATATCAATATCTCAGAGAACAGGAGTCAACACAACTTGATGCATTATATAAAACAGAGACTGAATCGACAGTTATTCTGCTCATCTCATATTTTTTACGACTTTGGCGTACAAGAAGAGTAACAAGTCTTCAGCGTATAAGAAGAGTAACAAGACTTGAGCGTATAAGGAGAGTAAAAAGACTTAACGTATTTGACTGACGATCAATGTTATGTGGTGAATCCGAGTGAAATGCAACAGCGTTCTCTTGGCGATAGCCATTAACATGTTACGCAACAGGGATGATGATTGCTGAACAAAGTAAGATGTGGGTATGAACTACTACTACTACTACTACTACTACTGCATATGATTACATCCATACACCTCTTACGAACAGAAGAAAAAGCAACATAATTATCAAACTTATTGGGAAATTGGAATCTTACAAACCAACAAATGTTAAGGGTAGCCTATTGGTTGCAAGTCAAAAGATATCCATCATTCTTCTGACGGTATTATCCGTTCATCGAATGATCTGCCAGAAAGTAACATTATTCGCATTGTGCGTTATTTCACTCTTAGTTTTTACTCGATGATCAAGGCTAAACATCTTAGCATATGGAAGGTCCATCAACCGAATTTAGTCTCTTGCGCAATCTTGCCCGTGAAATGTTCATTCTGACTCACGTGTTACCATCATACGATTTTCGCTCCATTTCGTTCACGATTTCCTTCCTACTCCTAAAAATATAAATAACATAGTTACAAGTAGGGATTTAATTTTAAAATAATTTCGTTATTATGATAATAATATAGGAGTTGAATATACTGAGTAATAAAGGAAGATCTTTTGAACTAAGGTAAGTTAAGTGTTTCACGCATTTACTTCATTAGCTGCGAAAAATTATGGAAACAAAATGAAACAATGCAGAGAAAGAGACCATTGGGCGCTTAGCAGACGCCGCCTTGGCTGCTTCAGGGTTTGTTTATATTCAGTTACAGTGTCAGTAGAGAGTTTTATATAAGTACTATTTAAACTCAAATAAATAATTAGACAATATTTGAAGTTTAATAAAAAATTAGTAAATGATATGATATATAATTCAGATATATTTGAGAATTATTTTTTATTTATATATCGTGTTTGAGTAAAATAACATGGGCTCTAATATGATGTTTTCATCCGGGAGGTTCACCTGCGCGCGAGCCATGATAGCCATCGATGGATCGTCTAATTCAAAATTCTGGTGAGTGTTAGTGAAGTTTCGCTTTGAATTATCAACACAGAGTGCTCAAATGCAACTGTCACAGCCATATAACAACGACTATTGACATGTGGTTTTATTGATATAGTTGTCACGGACAGTTGCACGAAATGGCGGGAGAATATAGTGTTTAAAACAGCGCGGGAAAGGCTACGGGGTTGAGGTAGGTTGAAGCTACTTCTATGGCGGCCGCTTCTGGCATAATTAGCTTCTCAACCGCATTCAGTTTTTAATTTTTAAGCCTCGTTATTTTAAAAATGAGTTTTGTTTCACTCCAGATCGGTTTAGTTTAATTATGAAGTGTGTCTGAATCGTATGTTATACATGTGGGAAGGGTGCATAGCACCAGCGTTGGTGAAGTGTTTCAGTGCATAATTTCTTGTCATCAATTTAATCACGGTAGTAAAAGGCTCGAAGCACCCTGTAAACATTAGATACATTTCATATTACTGCTTTGGGAAGGAAATTTATTAGCATTCAAGACCGTATTTCTAAATGTCAGTACAGTAATGACTGGCGGCAAACCATTGAAGTGATTTAAATCTAGAAGGAAAAAAACCCGTTATGAAATGTTCCCGGGTAGATGATCATTTTTGCTTTTGTGGATGCATGGTGTTTGGAAGTATGTAAGTGAACGCAATTTCTTTTTTTGGAATTTGTTTATATACTTATGTTTTTTTATTTGTCGTTACTAGAAGATAGCTACTATGCTCCATTTTGCCTGCAGCACACACATACACACACACACACACACACACATATATATATATATATTTATATATATTTATATATATATTTATATATATATATATATGTATTATATATATATATATATATATATATATTTATATATACATGCATATATATATAATATATGTATATATTTATTTATTTGTCGTTACTAGAAGGTAATTGTTCTGCCCCATTTTGTCTGCATCACACACACACACACACACACACACATATATATATATATATATATATATGTATGTGTATGTATGTATATATGTATATATACACATACATACATGCACATTTATATTTGTATGTATGCATGTGTATATATATATATATATATATATATGTATGTGTGTGTGTGTGTGTGTAATTACATATACATAAGTGGCATTGTCATGTTAGCCCTGTATTTAACTTAATATTGTCAGAGAAATTCAACTTCTCATTTTACAGTGTAGTTTTAAATTTTAATGTTTGTTTTTAAAAATGAGATATGATTAATTTTTAGAAGAGCTTTATCATGAAAACTGTGATATAGAATATTACTGATAATATTAAGTATATATGTATTTTCTCAAATGGAATATTTTAGTTCCTGAAATTATTTTATATTTAATTTGTTTAGTCTTGTGTGTTTTTGAATTGTGACTGCTTGTTTACAAAGTATAGAGTTGCACTCATTGCTGCAAAGGCAGTATTATTAATCAGTTTTCAAGAAGGCATTTTGGATCAAGAGAAGCATCTGTAAGATGATTATGGTGTAACAAAAGCAGTTCAAGAATTACAATTGAAGTTTTTGATGAAAATATATAATTTTTTTTTTATGAAAATTATTTTTATTCGGTATGGTGTAAATAAGAGTGCATTTTTTTTTCTGTCACTTTTTAATTAAGAATAATAGATTTTTTTTTCTTTCATCTTGAGCTAGAGAAATGCTTGTGGTGGGAAATGCTTTACTTTATTAATTTCATAATTGTGATTCTGAAGAGATAACGATATATTACGCAATTAATTTTACTCCAAAATCAAACCATTGTTTTCTTTTCTAGTCTGGGGAATTGCCATAGCCTCTGTACCATGGTCTTTCCACTGTCTTGGGTTAGAGATATCTTGCTTGAGGGTACACTCGAGCACCCTATTCCATCTTATTTCTCTTCCTCTTGTTATTTTCAAGTT
>NC_090763.1:26788116-26790616 GCF_036898095.1 Palaemon carinicauda | reverse complement strand
AAACGATTCCTATTTTTATTTCTATTTGATTTTATGAAATGAAATTTTAGAATATACTTTTTATTGCTATCCATTTTTTTTTATTAGTAATTATGTAAAATTTTTGCATAGATTTTTTAATGCTTGAAAACAATTCCTATTTTTATTTGTATTTGATGTTATGAAAGGGAATTTTAGAACATACTCTTTAGAATTATTCATCTTTTTTATTATTGATTATGTAATATTTTTGCATTGATTTTTTTATGCTTAAAAATAATTTTTATTTATTTTTTTATTTGATTTTATGAAAGGGAATTTTTTTTTTAGTAAATACTTGTTAGAATTATCGTGTTTTTTGGTTGTTGTTTTGTTGTTAATAATAATCATGTAATATTTTTGTATTGAATTTTTTGTGCTTGAAAACAATTCCTATTTTTATTTAATTTAATTAGAAAGAATTTTTTTAGAAAATACTTGTTAGAATTATCCATGTGTATTTTATTAATAATCATGCAGAATTTCTAACGTTATTCCAAGTGGCAACATCGAGTTTTAATTGGATTTGCTAAGTCTATAAAATGAGTACTGTCAATTAGTAACCTTATTCTTGTTTTTATGGTTTTCGAAATAAGGAAGTGTTTCTTTTAAGTAATAATATGAGCGTTTTTTTTTTTTTTTTAGCCAAAGTCATTTTCATTGATTAAGCGCGACGTTTTATTTCATGATAATTTTGAAAATTTAGGATTCTTTTTGGAATGTTTAACATCTTTAAGGGACTCGATGAAAGACATCATGTTTGAATTATCAAAGAATTCTTTTTATCTTTTTTTCGGTATCATCAACGTCGGTGTTTATATTTCCTGGAATTGTGGACGTTTTGCTTCAGGATTTAGAAATTATGGGTATTTTTATGTGGGACTTTCTTTATGCCGCAATTAACCAATTGATCATTTATTTCCTTTTTTGACGTAAAATAAATTTTCGATTTCCCCCTGAACTATTAGCGTAAAAATTTGTTAATTTCAGAGTTTAGTTTTTCTAATTGGTAACGCAAGAAAATATTTTATTTTTGATTTCTGCTCTATAATGCAAGAATACCTTGGGTTGTTTATTCTTTATCATCATCATCATCTTCTACGCCCATTGAGGCAAAAGGCCTCAACCATAGAGGATTCATTGGCTACATTCATCAAAGGATAGCCAGTTCCTTGTGATGCGCAGTGCCTATCTAACTAAGGCAAGTGACGTCTAGTTACTAATTTCAGTAACATCAACTGCCAGGCATCAGGAGTAGAAGCCGAAAAGGCACGTTGACTATCTCCTTAAACCCAATGCGTCACCTTGCTGCCAGTTTAATCTTACAGAGAAGAAACGTTAAATCCTCTTCCATATGGCCCCGAAAACGTATCTTAAAGAGTGATTACTGCAAACGTTTTTTCATTATTGGAAATCTTTTGTCTTTTGTTATGAAATGGTTATGTTGTTCTTCATTTAATTTCAAGTATTATGAAAATAGCTATCGTACATTGTGGCATATTTTTTCTTTTGGGGGATAACTTTAAAGGTTTTAAAGGCCACTGATGAATGGCAGAGGCAAGGGACATTATCATTGCACTATCGAGCAGGACAATGCCCTAGAGACTGACCATATATACAAATGATCAGTGCCCAAGCCCCCATATCCCTCCAAGCTAGGACCAAGGAGGGCCAAGCAGTGGCTGCTGATGTCTCGGCAGATAGATCTATGGGCTCCCCCAACCACCCCTTCCTTAGTTCACAAGGATGGTGAGGTTGCAGGGACCAAAGAAACTAGCGAGTTTGAGCGGGACTCAAACCCCAGTCTGGAGTTCACTAGTCAGGGACGTTACCACATATTTCACCTCTAGCTTCATAATTTAGAGGAATCGATTGTTCTGAAATTACGTTTATTCTTTACAGAGAAATTAAAAAGATTATTGTTAATAGATATTTGTTTATTTATAAATATTTGAACCAGGTTTGATCAAATTTCGTTCATCTAATTATTATTATTGATTGCTAAGCTACAACCCTAGTTGGAAAAGCAGAATGCTATGAGCCCAGGGGCTCCAACAGGGAAAATAGCCCAGTGAGGAAAGGAAACAAGGAAAAATAAAATATTTTAAGAACATTAATATTTACGATGAACTAATTAAAAAAAGGTTAAGAAAAAAAAAAAAAAAAAAAAAAGGTAAAACAGCTTCGTTTATGTCCGCCAGTTGGTGATTAGCTTGACCTCTGAAATGATTGAGTTTGAATCGTGTGATTTCTCGATTAGAATTCTAGGAAATCAAATAATATACAGTATATATATATATATATATATGCATATGTATATATGTATAATATATAAATATATGTATATGTGTATATATATATATATATATATATAGTAAAAGCCAGTAGGAAATTATAAAATACTTTCTAATCATTTGATGAACTGGAAGAATTCTATAAAGAGATGTAAAGAGAAATATAGAATCTAGTATTATAAAGATGA
>NC_090763.1:26775616-26783116 GCF_036898095.1 Palaemon carinicauda | reverse complement strand
TTATTTCCTTGTATTCTTCCGTCACTGGGCTATTTCTCCCAATTGGAGTCCTCGGGCTTATGTCAGACTGCTCTTCAAACTAGGGTTTTAGCCTAGCTTGTAATATGTACACACACACCCACACACACATATACATATATACAGTATATATATATATATATATATAATATATATATATATATGTGTGTGTGTGTGTATATATATATATGTATATATATATTTATTTATATTAATATATATTAATATAGTTAAATTACAAATAGAGATAAATATTGGTGTATTGTGGATATTTTGTTCGATCTCTGCAGCATTACTGTGAGAATGTGGGCGTAGGTGTGTTATGGCTCGCATTAATATAGAATCTGGTTATGTGACCTTTGGTAATCAAATTCGTGTCTAATAAAAATGGAATTCCAGAATTGTATGAACTATATATATATATGTATATATATATATATATATATATATATATATATATATATATATTATATATATATATATATGTATATATACATATATATATATATATATATATATATATATATATACAGTATAAATATTTAAGCAAAGCTTGCGGGATAACCATTATCAGCTAAAACATAAACATAACACAGGTTAAGAGACACAATGTCACACATCTGTTATTTAGTAAGATTCAATTTGTGGTATATATATATATATATATATATATATGTAGATAGATAGATAGATAGATAGATAATATATGAGAATATGCATATACAGTGTATGTATGCTTGTTCAGGGATGGAGTTGAAGACATTAATTATGTGCAAGTTATATTTTTTTGTCTTGTTTATGAACAAAACAATTTTTTTTTTGTATATTTTATTATGAAGGCGAAATATCCGAATTTTCCTTACAGGATACTGTATACTATAACGAAAGACAATTTCGAAGTCATGTACTTGATTTCGTCACTGGATGAGCAAAACTAATTGCGTTATATTAATCTGCATGATATCTATGAACGCAGTGTCTGATATAATCTGAGCTTGAGTGAGGTATCTTATTCTTAGTAGTCTATAAATCTTTCGCAGAGTTCTGATCGCAACGAATGGTCGAACTATGGATGAGATATGAATTTATCCAGTGGAAAAAAGAACTGGGAGTGTAGCAACTCTTGGTGTCGGCGTTTCAAGGTGTTCCTCATGTGTTGCCGAGGTGTTTTGGGTTTGGACAACAAAGAAATGGATAAGTACACAGAGAGACTTCTCCCTGAGAAAGTAACTTAATCTGAAAGTTGTTCTTAGAGATTTGAGAAAGTCTTAAGAAAGGGAGGAGTTATGTAAGGAGAGAAAAGAAGGATAAAATATGTAAAAAGGAGAAGAATCTTACGGAGAGACTTTAGAAACAAGAGACAGAATGGAAATAAAGGATTGTCTAGGGCGAGAAAGGTGATAGTGTAAGTTTGAAGGAAAGTGATAGCGATAAAGAAATAGATATAAATAGACTATGCATAGTGATAAAAGTACGAAAAAAAAGGCAAACAGGTGGAAAAATAATAAAAAAATTTAGAAACACTGGATTTTGTGGATGTGGTGTTGGACAGCAAAACCGAGAGTGTGACGGATTCTGGAGTTCTTGGTGCTACTGAAGGTAATTTAAGTGGCACTCGAGGAATCTCTCCCTCTCGTCCTTCAAAGGGGGTCTGTATCCCCCTCGTACTTCAACGGAAGCCCCTCCCCCCCTTCGACCTCGACGAATCTTCTCGACTAAGGAGGCGGTGCCACTTGCCACTCGAGGAAGGGAGAACCCTATTGCAAAACATCATCACCTGAACCAGTCTCTCTCTCTCTCTCTCTCTCTCTCTCTCTCTCTCTCTCTCTCATTTCTATCTGTCTCTCTCCACCTTCTATCCACCCCCCTCCCTCTTCTCCCCCTCCCCCCAAGTGGTATAACCTCGGTAAGTGAACTCTTATCAGCGTCTTGGAGATGCAAACGGCTTTGACGAAGATGATTTCGTTCTAGATCTGTTTCTTGTGTCGTTCCACATTAAATTAACACACACACGTGTATATATATATATATATATATATATATATATATATATATATATATATATATATATATACTGTATATGTGTGTGTGTTTCTTTACTGGTATGTACAAAAAACATATTTATTCAAGTACTTGTACAAAAGAGTTCAATATACAGTGTTTTTGAGTTATGAAGGTTAGCATATTTGATGCCGGGCTATGCCAGCCAATATTCATGAATTATGACAGAGAGACAGACAAACTGAACTTATTTTGCAAAGCCAGTTGATATCTCGTATAAATATGTTTGTTAACCGTTCGTATCTATTTTAGAATTTGATGTAGATTTTGCACGAATTGCTAAAGGTGTCTGATATAAGCTTGGCCACTATTGTATGATATACAGTATGCATATATATATATATATATATATATATATACATATATATATATATATATATATATATATATGTATGTGTGTGTGTGTGTGTGTGTGTGTGTGTGGTATGTGTATTCTGTTCCATTCGTATCAAATTCTCCATTATTTAACCGTGCGCGTGTTTGCCGCGTCTCTCTCTCTCTCTCTCTCTCTCTCTCTCTCTCTCTCTCTCTCTCTCTCTCTCTCTCTCTCGTTATAATCATATCACTGAATATAGAGGTAATACTATGGCCAGGAATTATAATGATAATAACTGTAATATTGTTATCATACAGATTGTTATTGCTGCTACTACTACTACTACTTCTTCTTCTTCTTCTTCTTCTTCTTCTTCTTCTTCTTCTTCTTCTTCTTCAAACAATGTTATTAACTGATGATGGTGATGACAGTAATGTTGTTATAAATAAAACTTTTGCTACTGCTTTTACTCCTACTACTGTTACTAAAAACCTGACAAGCAAAGCCGGGCAGACACAGTTTCTTAGAATGTGAGAAATTGTAGAGTTTTGACGCACTGAGCAAAGTTGGCGACGGACGACTGACTATTGGAAAAAGCTGCAAATTTCTTCCAAGAGACGTTTTATGTTCTTGAGTACACACGACACGTACGAATAGGTATGTATGTGTATGTTTTATTGTATCAACGAGAGTACAGTGTATATATATATATATATATATATATATATGTATATATATATATATATATATATATATATATGTATATATATATATATACGTCTAAAGGTTTAAAGGTCGCTTATGATTGGCAGGCAAGGGAAAATGACATTGCCCTATCCAACAAGACAATGCCCTAGAGACTGACCATATATACCTACAATCAGTGCCCAAGCCCTCTCAACCCAAGCTACGACCAAGGATGGCCAGGCAATAGCTGCTGATGACTCAGCAGGTAAACCTATAGTCTCCTCCAAACCCTCTATCCCTTGCTCACAAGAATGGTGAGGTTGCAGCGACCAAAGGAATTAACGAGTTTGATTGGGACTTGAACCCCTGTTTGGCGATCACCAGTCAGAGACGTTACCATTTACAGTAGGCCACCACAAGCCTATATATATATATATATATATATATATATATATATATATATATATTTATTTATTTACTACTAGCAAATTACATAAATTCCTGAGCTTCAAAACTCACCTGCCTTATATTACATAAGTCTGATACACACAAGAATACCTTCGAGCTCTGAGAATAATACACAACTCAGAGAGTGTAATATCTAAAGGTCTCTTAAGATACATTCAAAACTAAACTGGGTGATTACTTTACTTTTAACGGGAACTATTCTAAATCCAACCTCATACTTCGGTTCTAAGTCAAGGGATACGAGCAAGTTACTGAGTTAATTAATGGGGATCGAAATAATACACACTTTACAAAAATTATAATTCAACTGTAATACCAAAAGTAAATCACTCAAAATTTAAATCTGAACTAGATCTTAGACTTACGACAAAAAGACACTTCAAGAATAACTTTGGTCTAGAACCTTCATGCAACTTCCAACCACATAGAAACCTGATGCAATCCCTAGTGTGTCATACATACCTTTTAACAAGTTTACATAAGACTTCGTTACAAAACTACATGAAATAGAAATTAAATACTTTAAATTAACTTAAATTTACATATACGGAACTGAATGAAAATACAACTAAAGGAATGACGACAGTTTTATGTAATTTACATACATTTACTTAATCCTACGGGAGTGGAACCCACTTTACGAGATGGCTATACATCTCTTAAATACATAAATGAAATACATGAATGAAATAATCTACTTTCATGTAGACCAGCTTCGTAAGATATATATATATATATATATATATATATATATATTGAAACTATTTATGAAGACCTGGAGATATCTTTAAAACATAGGACTCAATTTACATCTAATTTTGGATGATTTCAATGCTATGGTAGGTCAAAAGAAGAGAGAAGAATCAGCAGTAGGTAAATTTGAAGTAGGTACAAGGAATGACAGAGGAGACATGCTTGTAGAATTTGCTTAAAATCATGAACACTTTATATACAAAAAGAACTTAGAAAATGGACGTGGAGAAGCCCAGATTAAGAATAGCATAACGAAATAGATCTTATTTTCAGTGAAAAGGTGGATTTATTTAAATGTAACTCTGTTAAGTTAAAATCGATCGACCATAGAATGGTGAGAAGCAAAATTTTTCTAGATGTAAGGAAAGAAAGAAACTTATTTTAAGAAAAAAAATAAACACTCCTGTAATTAGGGAAAAGTCTGATGAGTTTAATTTAGCAATGCAAGATAGGCATTCCCAGCTATATGATGAAATGAATAGGAAGTTAAAATTTGTATTGGAATCAGCAAAAGAGTCAAGTGGAAGAGTTCCTAAACAAGATCAAAGAAAACTATCAGAAAAGACAAAAACCTAATAAAGAAACGATTGAAAATTAGGGTAAATCCAAGAAGGATGTAAAATAATTATTTTCAATAACTTTGATTTTTTTAAATTTTAGTGAAAATAATAATGATAATTTCAATATTTTAATAAAATAAGTTAAATAATAATTTTATTCCTTTTAATAATGAATTAAACTTTTTCATTACTTTTAATAATGATAATAATTATAATGAATAAACAAACATAAAACCCAAGATATTCGTCAATACAATGCAAAATTGAGCAAACGCTAAATAAAGGAAGAAGCGTCAAATTGATGAAAAAAAAGACTTGGAACAGATCGTCGCCAACTTTGCTCTGCGTCAAAACAATTTCTCGGAATCTAAGAAATTTGGTCGTTTTTAGTATTGGAAATAGGACCAGTTATATTTATAACAATATTGCTATTATCATCAGTTAAAACCATTGTTAGTAGTTGTATTAATAATGCATGATTGCAGTTATCATTATAATTCCTGTCGGTAGTATTATCCCTATATTCACTATTGTATTATGATACAGCAGGATTATAAAGCTAGAGAGAGAGAGAGAGGGGGGGGGGGGTTGTAAAACAGGACCTTGGTAACGAGTTGAACAGCAAAAACCGGAAATCACCTTATCTTCATTCGGATGTTCCAATGCTAAAATTATACATTTTATATACTGTATATATGTATATACATATATATATATATATGATATATATATATATATATATATATATATATATATATATATATATATATATATATATATATATATATATATATATATATATATATATATATATATACGCATATATATATATATACACAATATGGATAGCCAATTTTCCCATAAAGTTAATTTCTATGAAGTTATTTTTTTAACATGAAATTAACTTGTTAATTTGATTTAAAAGGGGCTCTTATTTTGTTTTCTTTTATTAGGAAATACAAATTTACTATTCTTACAATTTATAATATATAAACATTATAGTATATTTACATGAATATTTTTTTTGTATACAGTACATAATACTTCGATGGTACCAGGAGGTTATATGCACACATATATATATATATATATATATATATATATATATATATATATATATATATATATATATACATTTATGTATATATATACATTTATGTATATATATATATATATATATATATATATATATATATATATATATACATATACCTTTTCTGTTTCTTGCGTTTACGTTGAGTGAGGTGGCTATCATGGAATGTTACCACGAGGCTGCGAGTTACAGTAAAGTCGAAGTGTTGATTAATTCATTTTTTATTGATTTTATCCGTCTTCGAATTCCTTCCTTTCTCCAGCTTTATTTATTTAAGTTCATTTTTATTATTGTCTTCTTCGTTATCATTATTGCTGTGCAAATTTCTAAATTCTTCTCAATTCAGAATCGATATTTGAATATACATTCTGAAGGAAACTAATGAATTTTTGCCTTAATACACAAGAATTGAGAAATAAACCAGAAATGTAAAGTTTAATGGGTATTACACTTTTAACACATGAGCATTTTATGAGCATTTTGTTCCATGGAAGCTCTTCGTTGACTGAATGGATTTCAATCTATTTTCCATATGAGAGAGTAGGTGGACGTTTTGAGTGGTACTTATAACCACGTGGTCCCACGAGGACTGTTGCATTCGATGTTAGATCATAATTTTTTTTCTTTTTAATTGCGAGCATTGTTGAATATTATATGAACTCTTATAGCCAGGGAACTGATATTTAAGCCTTGCGGAAACATGCTTAGACCACTCAAGACCGGGATCTGATATGTAGTGTTTTGCAAAAAGAACAAATTGACACTTAACCACTTTTTCATGTATCTCTTTACAAGTGTTCCCATACAGTAACGACAATTGCAGTATCCTTTGGGACAGACACACTTTAGTTAGTCAGCGCTTGAAGTAAAAAAAACAGCAAAGGAAGACACCCATTGCGTGGGCCCGTGAATTCATTATAATCAGATGTATTGAGAATATTGCGATGGCGTTACGCTCGGTCGGTGGTGTTGTCATCGTGTGTGTGTGTGTGTGTGTGTCGCTATGCTCGGTCGGTGGGACCTCCAAAACTATACGTTTAGATATGTTTATGCTTCAACCAGGAACACGACGGAGACCACACCCATGTGTTGTGCTCTCTCTCTCTCTCTCTCTCTCTCTCTCTCTCTCTCTCTCTGCGGGAATGTTGCCAGATTGTGTTTACAGCCAGCTGTCAATCTGTTTGCCTGTCCGTTCAACCACACTTCTATCCTTAGCGGAAAGAGTCGAAGATAGCTTTTTTTTTTTTTTTTTTTTTTTTTTATGCAAGCGTCTATCAATAATAACCTGTGGTCCGGGAGTGTGCATTCATGTGTATGCTTATACTTGATACACACCCATATATATGTATACACAGTATATATGATGATACAAACGCGCGCGCGGCCACACAAACGCACCCATATATATATATATATATACACATATATATATATACATACATATAATATATATATATATATATATATATATATATATATTTATATATTCGACGTCTACTTCTTTTCAGTTAACGCATTAAGACACTTGTGTCTATGACAAGTGA
>NC_090763.1:26765616-26770616 GCF_036898095.1 Palaemon carinicauda | reverse complement strand
CATTTTTCATTTCTTTTTTGTTGAAGAGGTTGATATAAATATTTCTCTTCATAGTTCATGTATGACTGATCTATTTTAACGTTATTGCTGATATTATATTCTATATTTTTATTCATTGCATCTCATATTTAGTTTTTATTTCCTTATGTGCATTTCTTACTAGGGTACTCTTACTAGGCTTGTACCATTTTGCTCCTACCAGGAATGTAAGTTGGTTAGTAATAATAACAACTGCAGCATCAACAATAATAATAATAATGATAATAATAATAATAATAATAATAATAATAATAATATAATGATAATAAATTAATAATAATAATATTGTAATAAATAATAATAATAATAGTAATAATAATAAGTAATAATAATAATAATAATAATACATCAAAATTGTGGCCAAGAAGCTGTTCACAAACAAACACATACACACGCAAAACATAACCTTCTAACTTCGTGGGCGGAGGTAATAATAATAATAATAATAATAATAATAATAATATCTTTTGTGTCAATGTTGAAACCACTTGTTTTGCACTAGTATGCGAAATATAACTAATGGAAGCTTAGATGCAGAACTAAAAGCTGCCAGAATTAGTAGTGATCCTGGACACATAATATTGTGATATTATTTGGAACGTCCACTAACTTGCTATGCAAGTTTGCAAAAAAAAAAACTGAATGGCCATTAAGGACACGGGAAAGAGGTGTAGAGTATACGGACAAATAACATGTATAACTTGCATACATGTATATGCATGTATATGCAGTACTTGAGAAAATGATGAAAAGTGATGATACAAGGTCCTTAAAAAAACAATTATAAACAACAACAACAACAACAACAATAATAATAATAATAATAATAATAATAATAATAGTTGCTGCGGTTTATTTGTGGCTCCGATCACACACACACACACACACACACACGTGTATCATCCCCAGCAGCCGTAGTGACACAGGGTGACCCTCTTCCAAGACAAAACGGGTTTCAGCCTATAGTTGGACCCCCCTCCCCCTTTGAAAAGAGTAGGCCTAACAGAGTACGTTGGCCTGGACGTCTTTTAGGCTACCATCAGTGCCCTGGAAGAAACGTCCATTGGTGGTGGTTATAGTTAAAGTTAGTTTGATTTCTGTTGATTGGCTAAGTTGCCTTTATACGGCTTGAACGCAAGGTGAGTCTTCTCTGGAGAGAGAGATAGTTTTTTTTTCATGTTGAACTGTTTCATGCACTGCTCCATTGAATAAATAGAAACACATTAACCATTACCACATTCATTGTTTTATTAGTGATTCGTGAATGAACCCCTTTGTGGTAAAACTTCCACATTTGTCGCCTCTGAGCTTCACATTTACAAAGACCCACAAGCCTAAGTATATACCTATGTTGATGTTACAACCCACCAAGATTGACAAATTAACTTCCTAGGTCGTCAGAAGTTCAGTTAAAGTCAATGGAAAAAGTCTATGAAACTTAGTCTTGAACATTTCAGTTCATTTGGCAGGTTCATGTCCTCTCGTTGGTTAGCTGAATGTCTTGACCACTCTACTGTAAAGGTGCTTCGGTGAACTTGCGATCGGTAAAAATAATTTATTTGACGGAATTTATATTTTTGATCTGTAACTTTATTTTGAAACCTGTTTTCTTTTAACTTGCAGATTTAAATTAGTAGATTTAAGTGAGTTTTTTTTTTTATTTTTTCATTTTTTTTTTTTACCAGAAGCCGCATTTTGTCTGTTGTTTGCGTAAACAGAACATTAAAATCGCATTTGCATTCGAGTCTTGGCTGATTTCTTTTTTATTGTCTTCGATTTGTGACCATACACACACACGAATATATATATATATATATATATATATATATATATATATATATATATATATATATATATATATATATATATATATATGTGTGTGTGTATGTATGTATGTATGTATGTATGTGTATATATAAACACACACAGATATATATATATATATATATATATATATATATATATATATATATATATATATATATATATATATATATTCCCTTTTTGAGTGAGAATACCTTGATGTGGTGTGGGGGAAGGGTTTGTGTATCACCATGAACAGCAAAGCTGTATTAGTCAGCGCCACCCATACTTGGTTGGTTTGCTACGAGCAATCAGACTAAAACCTCCCACCATTAATGGCCAGCAGTTGTGATGATATGGCCAAACCGCAGATATGAATAAGGATATGTCTGATGCATTTGTCCAGCAGTGGAATAGAAATGAATGTTTTTGTTGATGTTTTCTATCTATGTGTGAGGTTCGATCTCAAGGTCATAGTTCAACTGCAATGACCTGGCCAAGATTCCAATGAATTGGTCAAGATTCCAATGACTCGCCAAGATTCCAATGACCTGCTCAAGATTCCAATGACTGGCCAGGATTCTAATGACCTGGCCAAGATTCCAATGACTGGCCGAGATTCCAATAGCCTGACTAAGATTCCAATGACCAGGCCAAGATTCCAATGACTTGGTCATGATTACAATGACTGCCCAAGATTCCAATGACTTGCCAAGATTCAAATGACTGGCCAAGATTCCAATGGCCTGGCTAAGATTCCGATGACCTGTCCAAGATTCCAATGGCCTGGCCAAGATTCAAATAACTGTCCAAGATTCCAATGGCCTGGCCAAGATTCAAATAACTGTCAAAGATTCAAATAACTGGCCAAGATTCCAATGACCTGGCCAAGATTACAATGGCTATCCAAGATTTCAATGACCTGGCCAAGATTCAAATAATCGGCCAAGAATCCAATAATCTGGCCAATATCCCTTCTTTGGCCCACTGGACCTGCTCCTTGCCTCTTCCAATCACGAATGACCTTTTAATATAACTGAACTGACATTGCGTTCTTCTGGAGAAAGGGAAGGGGAAAGGATATTGGAGGTAAGGATCATCTTATATTGATCTGTTTGTGAGACAAAAAGGACAATTTCCATCTGTATGTAAAGGAAAACGATCACCCTCTTCAGAAGACAAACATTATTATTATTATTATTAATATTATTATTATTGTTATTATTATTATTATTATTATTATTATTATTATTATTATTATTATCATTGGTATTAAAAATCTACAGTTATATATTGCATATTTTAAAAACACAGGAGCTTACACTCGGCATTGTGTTTTCTTTAAGTTATTATCATTATTATTATTATTATTATTATTATTATTATAGGACATATCTCACCAACCTTTTCAAACCTGTGCCACACAGGGATATTTAGTTGCCCGTGTTAAGAATCCTTCCCCCCTCCCCTCCACTCCTTGCTAATAGTGATGGTATTAGGTTGGTCCCGTAGAACTGAAGGTGAAAGGGCTTAAGGTTTTCTGGTGTGTTCCGTTACGGAAGGTTAGGTAATCGCGGTCATCAAATTCTCATCAGGCGAGCTAATGGTGACAACAGGCTGGATCGCGGGATTTACCCCGCGGGAGTTCTCGTGGTCGCTTACCATCGCAATTATCACTACACACACTCCCCTCTCTCTCTCTCTCTCTCTCTCTCTCTCTCTCTCTCTCTCTCTCTCTCTCTCTCTCTCTCTCTCTCTCTCTCGGCTACTTTGCTAGTAACAACAGCAACAACCAATACCACCTGTTTGTAGTCCAGTGCAGAACAAAGGCCTCAGACATGTCTTTATTCATGTCTATGGTTTGGCCATTTTTCATCACCAGGATGGGCACTGCTGATTGGTGATGATGGGAGTTTTGTCTGATCGCTCACTGCAAGCCAGCCTAGTAAGGGTGGCCCTGACTATTACAGCTTTGCTGATCATGGTGATACAAACCTTTTCACACGTTAAGGCATCCCCACTCAGAAAGGGTACATATATACACATATATATATATATATATATATATATATAATATATGTATAATATATATGTATATATATATATATATATATATATATATATATATATATATATATATATATATATATATATATATATATATATATGTGTGTGTGTGTGTGCATCATCTCCTCCTACGCCTATTGATGCAAAGGTCCTCGGTTAGATTTCGTCAGTTGTCTCTATCTTGAGCTTTTAATACAATAATTCTCCATTCATCATCATCTACTTCGCACTTCATATTCCTCAGCCATGTACGCCTGGGTATTCCAACTCTTCTAGTGCCTTGTGGAGCCCAGCTGAACCTTTGGTGAACTAATATCTCTTGAGGAGTGCGAAGAGTTTGCCCAAACCATCTCCATCTACCCACCATCATGATCTCATCCACATATGGTACTCGAGTAATCTTTTATAGTTTAATTTCTAATCGTGTCCTGCCATTTAACTCCCAATATCGTAATGAGGGTTTGTTCTCAATCTACTAAATCTATTGGAGATTGTTTCATTGTCATACCATGACTCATGTCTATAGAGTAACACCGATCTCATTAAACTGATATATAGTCTGACTTTTATATGTAATTTCAGGCTATTTTATTTCCAAATTTTACTTAACCTAGTCTTTGTCTGATTGGCTTTTTTCAATCTTTCACTAAACTCTAATTCTAAAGACCCTATATTGCTGATCATAGTTCCTAAATACTTATGATTCTACCTCATTAATCCTCTCCTTCCAATGATATTTCATATTCCATTGCATACTCCTTTCTCATCATCTCTGTCTATCTTCTATTTATCTCCAGCCCAACCTCGTGTGATATTTCATGCATTTTGGACAACAAGCATTGCAAATCATGTAGTGTTCTGCTATTAAGTACAGCATCACCAGCTTACTTTATGTGTGCCAAATTCCTATCACCAATCCAGTCCAATCCTTCTCCACCGTCTCTGACTGTTCTACGCTTACAAAATCCATGAGGAGGATAAACAACATAGGTGACAACACATTCCCTTGGATTACTCCGCTGTTCACTGCAAATTCATTTGATAAGACTCCATTAACATTAACTTTGCACTTGCTATGCTCATGAACAGCA
>NC_090763.1:26763412-26765116 GCF_036898095.1 Palaemon carinicauda | reverse complement strand
TAACCAAGCTCATTTTCGTAAAACTATTGGTTTGCGTATTTCTTCAGACTACCTGTAAGAAACTAAGATATTCAGTATTTCAGGGAAAATGTACCTATAAAAATATGTGTGTTGAATATAGAAAGGTAAAATACAATTATTTGAACTATTCAAAGCTATAAACAAACTATAAACCCATTTGTAAACACAGACTAAAATTGAGGCAACACTAAAAATGGAGGGAGCATCAAGTTAATGAAAAGACTTTGAGCAGGGTGCCAACAGATTTGTGCTCTAAAGGATAAAAATAAAAATAAACAACTGGAGTGATCAAAATTGCAGAGGATATCTATACAATATTGATATAAGAAATAATTTACCCAATAGAAATAATGATGCACTTAAGCCAGTACTAAATAAAACAGTAAGAGGTAAAGAGAGCATTAAGAGGTATGAAAAGAGGCAAAGAAGCAATAATAGGTGGAGGAAATTTCACAGTAGTAAACCTCGCTGAACTTTATGCAAAATGTCCACAAATGCATTATACCTACAGCATGGAAAACTTTTATCATACTAATTCACAAAAAGAGGGAGACAAAAGACCTGAAAACACGTAATTAATCAACTAATGGAAAAATCAACAGAATATAACAAATCATTATGTATGGCATTTATAGACTATGAGGAAGCTCTTGATTCTGTCAAAATTTCAGCAGTAATGAAAGCCCTTTAAAGACAATGAATTGAGGAATATTATGTTAGAACACTTGAAGATATCTATACAGGAAGTACAGCGATCATACAACTACATAAATATAGTATGAAAACTCGGATCGAGAAAGGAGTTAGACTTAGAAACCCCATCTCCCGTCTCTACTAAATTATTAACAGCGTATCTAGAGGAAGTATTTAAGAATTCATATTGGGAAAATGTAGGACTTAACAGTAATGGGGAATACCTTAACGCCTTAAGATTTGCAGATGACATAGTTCTATTAGTAAATCATGGGAGGAATTACAAAAGATGATAGAAGATTTGAACATAGAGAGCAGAAATGTTGGACTGTAAATGAATATGAGTTAAACTAAGATAATGTTAAATGAAAAGTCAGACAAAAAGTAAGGATTATGGTCGAACCTCTATAAATTGTCAATGGAATATACATGCTTAGGACAGACCGTACATTAGTGTTTTCCCAGGGCATGAGGCCGAAAGTAAATTAAGGACAAGCATGGGATGGAGACTTTTTGGTAAACAAAATGAGATTATGAAGTGTAAAATGCCACTCTCTCTAAAAAGAAAAGTATTTTATCACGCAGTCCTACCAGTATCAACTTTCTAAAGCCTTAGAAAATAAGCTAGTTATAACTCTGAGAGTTACGGAAAGAATATTGATGGGAATAACACTAGAGACTGAAAGAGAGTAACATTGATATAGTAAACTAAAATAGAGGATATCCTAAAATGTAAGATAAGGAAATATGTATGGGCAGGACATATAATGACAGATAATAGAGGGACATAAAAAATAACAGAATGGCTCCCTAGAGATTGCAAAAGAACCAGGGAAAGGATGAGAAAGCGATGGATTGACGAACTAAAAAGATTCGCTGGTATAGACGCATAGAAAGACAGGAGTGGAATGACATGTCTGAGACTTTTGTCCTACAGTGATTTAGCAACAGATGATGATGATGATGCTAATAATAGTATAAATACAGTAT
>NC_090763.1:26755912-26758412 GCF_036898095.1 Palaemon carinicauda | reverse complement strand
GTTGGGCCAGTGGCCCGGGCGTGCATTAGGCCAGTTGCCTTTGCCAAATGTTCGCAAGAATATGATCGTCCCGTCGATGACGCAATGCTTGCTTGCTACTGCTTTCGCCCACCTGTTTTCCTGCTTTTAATCTTGTTGCTACTTCCCTCCCCCCCCACCCCTCCACCTGTCTTCTTGACTACATGCTGCTATGAATGCTTGCGTGCTGCTAGAGCTCCTATTGCTGCTTGCTGCTCATTTTCGTCCATTGTTATTTTGGTAGCGGTGCTATTGGGATGTACTTTTCTTGCGTGCCGATCCGCTGGCTGCTTTTATCCTGCTTTGCAAATTATTATTATTATTATTATTATTATTATTATTATTATTATTATTATTATTATTATTATTTTTCTTCTTCTTCTTCTTCTTCTTCTTCTTATTATTATTATTATTATTATTTTTTAAAAAAACTATCGTTTTTTTTTCTCGCAAAAAGAGATTTACTACTTCATAGCCAGGTGGTTTTTCAATTCAAATTTCATTCTGTCCGTCTTTTAAGTCTTTAATGTATTCTTAAAGGAAACCTGGTTCTCTTGTGTTGCATTTTTGCGTTGTCCAAAAGACTAAAGTATTTTTTTGTGTTAATTTTTGTATTTGGATTGATTTTTCGATTTTTTTTTTTATGTGGTTTGGTGTTTCTATCTGTCCTTCTTTCAGATTTTTATTTTTTTTTTTTGATATAGACTTCTAAAGTAATCATGAAGCATTTTTTCCCGATTATTTATTTCATCTTTATTCAATTGTTGTGTATAATTGTCTGTATTTCTTAGTTTTCACTTTTCACACATAGGGTTTCTGTACGTGAATGTCTTCTGTGCAATCATGCATCCATGTCTTTGATGACCGTGGGTTTTGTGACACCAGTTGCGGAAATATATGTATCAGACTATTTTTATTTGGTATAATTGTATGCTTGTTTACTCAAGGAAAACAACAGCCACAGTTGACTAATTACCAAGTACACAATTCAAATCTTTGGCCAGTAATAGAAGTTTGGTGTGTTGGCCTATTTGGTAACGTCCTGGACTGGTGATCGCAGGACTATGGTACGAGTCCCGCTCAAACTCGTTAGTTCTTTTGGTCGCTGCAACCTCACCATCCTTGTGAGCTAAGGGGGGCCTATAGGTCTACCTGCTGAGTCATACGCAAGCATTGCCTGGCTCTCCTTGGTTCTAGTTTGGGTGGAGAAGGGGCTTGGGCGCTGACCATATGTATATATGGTCAGTCTCTAGGGCATTGTCCTGCTTGATAGACTCATCTCACTGTCCCTTGCTTCTGCCATTCACGAGTGGCCTTTAATCCTTTAAATCTTTAAATGGGATTAAATATAATACAATAGGAGAGAGAGAGAGAGAGAGAGAGAGAGAGAGAGAGAGAGAGAGAGAGAGAGAGAGAGAGAGACGTAACAACCCTCACAGTGGATGTTCGACTCACTTTTCAAGGTTGTGAAGCAAAACATTCCATGGTGATCTCGATTCATTTATGCAAAATTAGCCAGTGTGCCTCTATCTTGCTGAATCAGTTTTCCGCTAATTGAAAGGTTGTGATTAATTATATAATTTTTTCCAAATTGAGAAACGTCAAGTAATCTATTCTTAAGAGGAAAATCAGTCTACGAACAGATTTTAACGGTATATGTTGGGAGCGTAGAAGATTTTATTTTTTTTATTTTTTCAGTAAAATTTAAACCAGTATGAAAATGGTATATGCTTGCTGTACGTGCGTAACAGCTAATTTATACATGACGTTTTAGCTTTCCTCGAGAAAAAAAAAAACTGGCTCATCTAAATAGTCTAAAAAGGTACTGTACAATAAAGTAAAAATAGATCTCCTAAGATAATTATTTTTAGACTTCAAATGTATTTTAAGCAGGATGCTTTAAGACACGCCCACAAACAAATAAACTCCCAAATGTTCCCCTGAAATCCGCGTGTTAGTGTATAACTGAAGAATGGTCTATCTTGGGTCTATCCTTCCCAGGTATATAAACAGAATGCCATGAACGCACGAACTCACTCACGTTGACTGGGAGGAAGTCAACTGGGTGAGTCTCTCTCTCTCTCTCTCTCTCTCTCTCTCTCTCTCTCTCTCTCTCTTCTACTGTCTCTAAAATTCTCTCACTCTGCTCACTCAGTTTGTGGATAGAGTCCGCACCACAAAGGTGTCTCGTGTAAACTTTGAGGTCCCAAACGCGCGCAAACACTAATGTTGTAGAAAAAAAAAAAGTCCTATCGATTTGTTAGCTGGATGACAAGGACTGTGTCTTGGTGAGTGAAGACCAACATTACTGTGTTTAAACTTAACGAAGAATTGGCAAAATAACTGCAGCCATTCCAAAGCATTAGATAATCTGTAGTTGGCATTTTCCGAGTACTTTTACAACGACATTCCTCATAGCATTTATTTAACCGTTCTGTGAGTGTGAAACAAAAGTGAGGTAAAGAATACCATTGATATTTTC
>NC_090763.1:26645912-26745912 GCF_036898095.1 Palaemon carinicauda | reverse complement strand
TGTTGAGACGCAGCAGATCTGAAAAAAAAAAAAAACACCTCAGAGTTAGTATTCCACTCGAGCACTTGGATGTGTCATAAATGTGCTCCCGGGATTGAAAATGAAAATTGTACAATATACGACAAATGAATTGGGCTCCGATGCTGTAAACTTACAATTTTCTTTGTGATTTTCTATTCTATTTTCTTTCAAATATTTTGAGTAATGTTTGTTTCATTTTTTATTAATTTGATGTGAATGTTTTCATTCTGTGATCATTTGCATTTTTAGGATAATGATGGAAAAGGATTTTTCGAAACCTCAATAGTAAAGATGCACATTACGACTATAGATGAATAAATCATCATCATCAACAGCCATAACTAGTCCACTGTAGGATATGTCCTTCCACTCCTGTTTTTTTATGGTCTGTACATGCCAGTATATATAACCCGCAAATTTGTTTAGTTCGTCAATCCTTCGTCTTCTCTTCCTTCCTTTGCTTCTTTTACAATCACTAGGGATCCAGTCTGTTGTTCTTAATACCCATCTGTTATCTTTCATTCTCATTATATGCACTGCCCATGTCCATTTCTTTTTCTTACATGTTAAGATATCTTCTACTTTAGTTTACTCGTGTATCCTTGTTGCTCTTTTTCTGTGTTATTCTCATTGTTATTCTTTCCTTTGCTCTTTGAGTTATAACTATTTTAAGGTCTAAGGCATTAGTAAGGTTCCAATTTTCTGATACATAAGTTAATACTGGTAGGAGCATCTGATTAAATACTTTTCTCTTTAGAGAAAGTGACATTTTAATTTTCGTATCTCATTTTGTTTACCAAAAGATCTCCATTCTCTACCATTTCTTTTGATTTCAATCTCATGCCCTGGGGACATACTTACAGACTGTCTTAAGTGCATATGTTCATTAGCAATCTCTAGAGGTTCATCCATAACCTTTATTTGCATTTTCATTGAACATCAATCCTACATTTTCTGCTTTCTTTATTCAGTTTCTATCATCTTTTGCAATTCCTTCCGTGATTCACTTAACATAACTGTCATCTGCAAATCTCTAAGATTGGTGTGGTATTCCCCATTAACATTAATTCCTACAGTTTTTCAATCTAAATATTCAAAAACTTTAGGCATGCTGTTGATAATGTAGGAGAGATAGGGTCTCCCTATCTAACTCCCTTGCTATACTTCCAGTATATATATTTTTTTCAAGTGATTTAACATAAGGCTCGCCTATTCTTTGTCTTTGGAGGACTTTCATTGCTGCTGAAGTTTTGACAGAATCAAAAGCTTTCTCCAAATGTATAAAAGCCATACATAGCGATTGTCATACTCTATTTTTCTATTAGCTGGGTTATTACATGGATATGGTCAGTTGTTGAATACCCAGTTCTAAAGGCTGCCTGCTCTCTTGGTTGATAAAAGTCTAGCTGTCTTTCTATTCGGCCTAATATGATCTTTGTAAATATTTTATATATTACGGAGAGTAAGAGTGGTTATTTTTCAGGTCTTTTGTCTCCTTTTTTGTGAATTAGTATAATGATGAAATTTTTCCAAGCTGTATGTAATGCGTAGGACAGTCGGAGATGGTGGAGAAGGATTGGACTGAATTGGTGATAGGAATTTAGTAGACCTTGAGTATGTTGATGGTGCTGTCCTTGTTAGCAGAACACTGCAGGATTTGCAGTGCTTGCTTGCCAGAATGCATGATATATCACACGAGGTTGGGCTGAAGATAAATAGAAGAAAAACAGAGATGATGAGAGCAGAGTATGCAATGGAAGATGAAATATCATTGGAAGGAGAAAGGGTTAATGATGTAGAATCATTTAAGTAATTAGGAACTATGATCTCCAAAACAGGGTCTTTAGAATTAGAGTTTAGTGAAAGATTGAAAGAAGCAAATCAGAGAATAGCTAGGTTAAGTAAAATTTAGAGATCAAATCTCCTGAAATTACATATAAAAATCAGGCTATATATCAATTTAGTGAGATTGGTGTTACTGTATGGACATGAGTCATGATATGACAATGAAACAATCTCCAGGACAGGATTAGAAATGAAACTATAAAAGAGATAACTCGAGTGCCATATGTGAATAGATCATAATGAGGGGTAGATAGAGATGGTTTGGGCATGCTCTTCGCACTCCTCATGAGAGATTAGCTCACCAAACGTTCAGATGGGCTCCACAAGGCACTAGAAGAGTTGGAAGACCCAGACTGACATGGCTGAGGACTATGAAGCGGGAAGTAGGTGATGAATGGAAAAGTATTGAATTAAAAGCTCAAGATAGAGACGACTGGCGAAATCTATCCTATGCCCTTTGTGACAATAGGCGTAGGACATGATGATGATGATGATGTATAAAACATTCTTACAGATATTTTGTATAAAGTTCAGTGAGTTTTATACTCCTATGAAATCTCCGCCATTTATTATTAGATGAATTGTTAGACCATCTTCTGTTGGTTTGCTTTTCTTCATGTCTTCTAATGCTTTGTTTACTTCTACTTTTGGTACTAGCTCAGGTACTGTATTTCAGTATTTCTGTCGGCAAAGGTATTTCTGGTATCACTTTTGTAATTTTGATGACTCCATCTCTATTGTAGTTACGATAAGGTTAATATATGATAGTTTAATTGCTAGCGAAAATGAAATTCGCTATAAGAAATGGACGAGTGCTGGCGAGTTTGTTGTTTTTATCCCTATGTTTAAAGGGGGCTGGGGCATAATAACTTACGTATCAGTTGATTTAAATGTTAAGTATGTTTTTCACTCTTAAGTCCATTGTTTACATCAGAGAGACTGAAGGGAACTTATTACGGATGCGTTTTTTTTTCCCATGGGTTGCAGAGCTTTATGTGCATTTACAATGACGTATTTGTCAGGTGTTATTTTAAACCAATTAACAGCTTACATTTACTTCTTCATAAGTTCCCGGATGTTGTTCTACAACAGCCGTTTTTTTACCGTCTTCGCCTTCAGTTTAAGTTAACCACCATCGCGTAAAGATGTCTCGAAGAGTGAACTTAGGGGAAGCAAATCAATCTGTGTAATTTCGTTTATGTCGGCAATTGATCATGGTGGAAATGCTCTCCGTTTAGTGTAAAGCTATTGTTACTCTTGTGAAATATAAAAATAACAGAGAAATAATGCTTCAAAGGTCCGATTCTGACTTAATTTTTATGGAAGGCCAGCACATTTTCTCCTGCTAAGCTTTTGTAAAGATGGCCAAGAAAAAAAAAAAGGCGACGGTGTCAATCATAAGGTAACGAATTAGTTGTGATTCAATTTTTCATAATGGAAGGATTTATTTGTGATTTACTTTATCATAATGTAAGGATTTATGACATTTACTTTACTTTGTTTGTGATCTGGGAAGGAAGGGGTTCCGGCTAGCGGTTGTGACGTGGGAAGGGGGCTAAGGGCTGTGACCTGGGAAGGTTTGTGACCTGAGAAGGGGGTCTAGGGGCTTGCCCAAGGCCGTCTCTTGCCCCCGGCTAGGGGTTGTGACCTGGGAACCACTAGGTTAGGTTAGGATGGTTTGTTAGGTTCCGTACCCTCTTACAAATCTCATTAGTGTTAAATAATCATGCTTGGACTATTTTCAGCCATTTACGTGAACCATATATTTTTCCAACTGGTTATCATGTGCTAATTTTGTATTTCTGACCATTATTATTGCTGTAAATCACTCTTTTTATGACATTTCCCCACCCAAAAACCCCCGATTTCCCGCTGGTGTCCTCAATAATTTTCTATATATAAAGGGGTCCAAAAACTCGTGAACGGGTGTATTCCCCAATAATAAAGGTCAGGAATGCATAGAACACAAGATAACGAGTAAGAAACATATGGTTCATGTATTTGGCTAGAAATTAAAGTATATATTTACCAACAATAATATTTTCATTTTCTTCATCTTTCACAACTAGCATCTTTTGGTGCCCAGTTCCAAGTCTTCTTTTCATCAATTTGATGCTTCTTTTTTGAGTGTTTCTTCCTCAAATTTGGTCTGTTTTTGTTTACGAATGTCTTGGGTTTGAGTTTGTTGTTTTGGATAGTTCTGCGCACTACATTTTGGCTCTCCTGGAGTTTACCCTTATTGCCAATCTTATCTTTATCAGGATTTTAGCGTTCTGATAGTTTTCATTGATCTTGTTTAGAAACTTTTCCACCTCTCCCTTGTGCTGATTCCAATACACATTTTATTAAGTATATATACTGTATATGTATGTATGTATGTATATATATATATATATATATATATATATATATATATATATATATATATCTAAATTATATATATATATATATCTAAATATATATATATATATATATATATATATATATATATGTATATATATGTATATATGTATATATATATATATATATATATATATATATATATGCATATATGTATATATATATATATATATATATATATATATATACACACATTTGTATATATATGTATATATACATTTGTATATATATGTATACTGTATATGTGCATATGTATATATATATATATATATATATATATATATATATATATATATATATATGTATGTATGTATATATGTGTATATGTGTATATGTGCATATGTATATATATATATTTATGTATATATATGTACTGTATATGTATATATATATATATGTATGTATATGTATGTATGTGTATATATATGTATATATATATATATATATATATTTATTTATTTATTTATTTATTTATTAATGTTGTTACTGTTCTTGAAATATTTTATTTTAATTGTTTATTACTTCTTTTGTAGTTTCCATATTTCCTTTCCTCACTGGTCTATTTTAGAGGCCTCAGGCTTATAGCATCCTGTTTTTCCAACTAGGGTTGTAGCTTAACAAATAATATATGTATATATACATATATATATATATATATATATATATATATATATATATATATATATATATATATATGGATAAATATCAACACAACATCGTGTTCAAATAGAAATAAATTTCTACCTCATACTTGGGATCGAACGCTAGCCCCTTCTAATGAAAGGCCACGTCGAAACCAACCATGCCACGAGAGGCCATAAAAGATATCGGAACTTGACGCTACCCAGCTGTCCGAGGATTTACCTGGCGAGACATCAGTCTCTTACCAGCGAGTTTTACCCAATATCCCGGCCCACCACGTGACACAATTGGTAGTAATTCATTCAAATTACCCCTAATGAGTCAATATGGATAAATATCAACAAAACATCGTGTTCAAATAGAAATAAATTTCCACCTCATACTTGGGATCGAACGCTAGCCCCTTCTAACGAAAGGCCAGGTCGAAACCAACCATGCAATGAGAGGCCATAAAAGATATCGGAACCTGACGCTACCCAGCTGTCCGAGGATTTACCTGGCGAGACATCAGTCTCTTACTAGCGAGTTTTACCCGATATGGCCTCTCGTGGCATGGTTGGTTTCGACCTGGCCTTTCATTAGAAGGGGCTAGCGTTCGATCCCAACTTTGAGGTAGAAATTTATTTCTATTTGAACACGATGTTGTGTTGATATTTATCCATATTGACTCATTAGGGGAAATTTGAATGAATTACTACCAATTGTGTCATGTGGTGGGCTGGGATATCGGGTAAAACTCGCTGGTAAGAGACTGATGTCTCGTCAGGTAAATCCTCGGACAGCTGGGTAGCGTCAGGTTCCGATATCTTTTATGGCCTCTCGTGGCATGGTTGGTTTCGACCTGGCCTTTCATTAGAAGGGGCTAGCGTTCGATCCCAAGTATGAGGTAGAAATTATATATATATATATATATATATATATATATATATATATATATATATATATATATATATACATATATATATACATATATATATATATATATGTGTGTGTGTGTGTGTGTGTGTTTGAGTGTGTATGTATATGTGTAAAATGGAAGGAAGTACCTGCTATTTGATAATATAATTTATAAACCTTGAACACATTATTTAAACTAGCCCCTTATCTTTTGGGTGGTTTCACATTCAGTGGATACATTTTCCTATTCCCTGTAGATGCCGTCATCATTCGTCGATTGGTTTATTTCATTCTTCTCTCACCTTTGTTTTCCTATTATTTTCAAGCAAATTAATATTTTGTTCTTTGTTAAGTAAGTTATAAATGGTGCTTAAGGTACCTCCATCTGTTTTGGAAAAAATGTCCCCTGGTTAAGACAATGATATTAATAAATAATTTAAATAGTTTGTGACCTAGCTTATTCACTCATCATCATCACCAATTTGCATTTTTTCTGCATTGTTTTGCATTAAAATTACTTATATGTTAACTGCATTATGTAGCTATTTCATGTTTTCCTCAACCTTATCTAGGTAGTAAAATAAATATTAGATTTTTTTTGGCTTGTTTTATTAAATATTTTCCAAAAGAAACTAATGTTCAGGTCGCTACTTTTATTTGTTTTATTATGGTTGATCTTGTTTGGCTTTTGTATAGCCTTTCAGTGATTCATATTTTAAGATATGATACACCTAGTGTCTTTTGCCATCATCATTGTATTATTGAGCTTATCGTGCTCTTCATACAGATTAACGGTCTTCCATATGGTCAGAGCTAGCACTGATGCTATTTAACATCTATACAAGTGATTAGCCACAGTACCAGAACATCCACAGGGACATGTATGCAGACGATCTGTGCATTTCCACACAATTGGGTTCCTTCGCCACTCTCAGAGAAAGACTGTCAAATGTCTTAACTACCCTCTCCACCTATTACAAAAAGTGGCATCACAATGCCAACACATGTGTGCCTCTTCCACTAAAACAATCACCAGGCAAACAAAGTGAAAGACAAAATGGAATTACAAAGAACTGGAAAATTAACCTTACCCAGTCTACTTCGGTGTCACCCTTGGCAGAACGCTCCATTAAAGAGCACACAAATAAAAAGCAACCATAAAGTAGCAACTAGGAATAATCTTTGCCAACACCAGCTGGTGAACAGATTCTGAGACTGTTACTCTACTGTTGAGTACTGTGCATCAGTGTGGGCAAGATCATACCATCATCATAAGGTAGACCTAGAGCTAAATACAGTCCTGTCAGATTATTACTGGTATCCTAAAATCAGCACCTACCAGCCTTGTATGAAATAACCTGTATTCCACCATCCCATATCCGATGAGAAACACTAGCAAAAATGGAAAGAATTAGCAAATTAATGCCACTGGGCACCCAATCCACAGTCATCAGGAAGCAAGGCGAAGACTGATATCCCGCAAAAGCTTTGCAACAGTGGATGCACTAGAACCAATCCAGGCAGCTGCTTGGAGGCTAGAAAAGGGGTGGGAAAGTAACCGATGGCCATCCACTGAGGCGCTACCCAGCCCAAACGAAGGTCTACACAGTTGAACAACCCTCGCCAGAAAGGACTGGGTAACCCCCTAAACAGAGCAATGGTAAAAGTGGGCAAAACTGCAGATAACCACCACAAATTGGGATTAGCCACCAATCCTGAATGCCCATGTGGGGCAACACCACAAACAATGGAACACATCCTATGAGGGTTCCTGCTTGGCCCTCATTGCTCAGATTGAAGACCACAGAGAGGCAAAGGTCATTATCCTCCTGTGGGTTCGACATTGGTGTGATAAGTCATGATGATGATGCTCTTCCTTTGTTAATCTGTATAAGTCAATTTCGAATGTAGGGTGAATCTTTAAGAATCCTTGGGTCCTTTCTTTAAAATCTATCAATCATCTCCAATTTGGAAAACAGGATAATTTTTTTGAATTTGTAGCAATCTCTTGCAGAAGGGATTCACCTTGTATGGGGTATGAAGTTAAACCCTAACAAAACTCGGAGTATGATTGTAAGTAAGTCAAGAACAGTGGCTCCCCAACATCCAGATCTATGCATTGATAATGTTACTTTAGTATTTCATGATCATCTCCTCCTACGCCGATTGACGTAAAGGGCCTCTATTAGATTTTGTCTCGTCTCAATCTTGAGCTTTTAATTTAATGCTTCTCCATTCATCATCTCTTACTTCACACGTCATAATCCTCACTCATGTAGGGCTGGGTCTTCCAACTCTTCCAGTGCCTTGTGGAACTCAGTTAAAAGTTTGCTGAACTAATCTCTCTTGGGAGTGCAAAGAGCATGCCCATACCATCTACATCTACCCCTCACCACGATTTCATCCGCATATGATACTTGGGTAATCTCTCATATAGTTTCGTTTCTAATCCTGCTCTGCCATCTAACTCCCAATATTCTTTTGAATGCTTTGTTCTCAAATCTACTAAATCTGTTGGAGATTGTTTCATTGTCAAACCATGACTCATGTCATAATGTAACATATCTCACTAAACTGATATATAGCCCAATTTTTATATGTAATTTGAGGCGATTTCATTTCCTAATTTTACTTAACCTAGCCATAGTCTGATTTTTTTTTCTCAATTTTTCATCAGATTCCAATTTGACTCCAATTCTAAAGACCCTGTATTAGAGATCATTGTTCCTAAATATTTAAATCATTCTACCTCATTTTTCCTTTCTCCTTCCAATGATATTTCATCTTCTAATACATATTCCATTCTCATCATATCTGTCTTTTTTCTATTTATCTTAAGCCCAACCTCGTGTGGTATTTCATGCATTCTGGTAAGCAAGCATTACAAATCCTGTGATAATTTCCTATTACCAATCCTGTCCAATCCTTCTCTACCATCTCCAACAGTTCTATGCATTACAAAATCTATAAAGAGGATAAACAACATAGGTGATAACACATTCCCTTGGAGTACAGTATTCTGCTATTCACTGAAAATTCATTTAATAAGACTCGACTAACATTAACTTTGCACTAGCTATGCTCATGAACAGACAATCAAATACATATTGAAGAGAAACTCCATAATAACACAGGACTCTCCACAAAATTGGCCGGTGCACACTATCAAAGGTTTTTTCATAGTCAACAAATTCCACCAAAAGTAGATTTCTATATTCCACACATTGCTGTACATGTCACCAAATGAAAATTTAGTCAGTACAACTACTTTTTCTAAATCCTGCTTGTTCATCTCTCAGCTTTTCATCAATTTTTCTCTCTAGTCTCTTTAGAATAAGCATATTGTATATTTTCATGACAGCCACTCATCAGGTTGTTCCTCTTCATGCCACATTGTATAAAATAATCTAAGTATTCTGGGGTCACTTCATTTTCAGCTGGTATTATCTCTGCAGTTATTCCATCATAACCAGGGACTTTCCATCTCCTGAGTTTTTTAATGATAGCTTCCATCTTCAAACACACTGGATTGATTAATGGGCACATCAAGGTCTTCATAAGCTACAGATATATCAGTCAAATTCCCTTTATATTCTACTCTTGACCTCACTAAAGTGTTCCTTCCAAGCCTTTCTTCATCTTCTGTTTTTATAACAGATCCATCTATCTTTTTGATGGTTATATGCTTCTTTCCTCTGTAGAGATTTCATTAATAATTCTATGACGAATTCTTACACCAATAGCCACTCCTTGAAATCATAGCTTTGTCAGTCTCATCTGCTTTCTTGTCTAAATATTGTCCAGTCCTTCCTGGTTTTTCTTTTGACCTCAGTATCAATACTAGAATACTTAGCATGCTCTACCTTGTAATTTTCATTACTTGCTAGAAAACTTTCAACAATCAATTTGTCTTTGTGTCCTTTTTATAGTATCCCACTTATCATTTGATATCTATAGCTTTCTCCTTGTAACTGCATGTCCCGAAAGTAAACTACCAACTGACTGATATATGTTATCATCATCACACCATTCTTCATTAATTGTCTGTTCTTCATCTCTTAAAATCTCTAAGACTGCAAATCGATTCCTACATTCAATTGCAAAGGATTCTCTGTGCGCATCTTTTAGAAGCTTGGTTTTATCAAACCTAGGTACTCTATCTACATTTCTATTGAATGCTTTCTGTTTTAATTTTATTGTGGCAATGAGGAGGCAGCTGATGATCACTAATATTATCTCCACCTCTATAACTTCTTACATATCACAGTCCTCCTCCTCTCTTTATTGATGGCAATGTGATCTATTTGATTTTTGTAATTGCCATGTGGTGAAGTCCATGTATTTGTGGATGTCCTTGTGTGGGAAAAAGAGTACCTCCAATTACACTTTACCTTTGTAGCTTTACCTTTAGCCTTTGTGGCTAACATGAACAAGCAAGAGAGGCGGTTCTGGTAAAATATCACGAGTTCTCTCTCTTGAATAACGCTAAATATCACTAACTTAATCGTTTCATTTTTGCTCTATGGACACTTCGTTGTCTTTTTTTTTCACAGTTACGTCCATTTTGACAAGGAACCTCTCCAGAGATGACTGCTTTTGCCTTTTCTTTAAAGCATAAAAATGGGGTAAAAATCACATAAACCTTGTGTGATTTTGTGCTAGTTTCGTTTGTACGTTTTCACAAGAAATACTCAAATGAAGGGAAATTTTTGCTCTTAAATTTATTTTAATTTTTATGTTCGTATTCTGATTTACTCGTATGCAAAGTTACTTGCTAACCTAGTAACCTTATTATTACTTGAAGCTGATTCAGCATTTCAAATACAGGTAATCCTTTTATGCCAATATATTTCCATTATCCTTAGTAGCTGTGTCTGTTTATTATAGTCAAGAGGTTTAAGTAACCTCCATAAACAGGCTAATTTTCTGCAACAAAATACAATGCTGTTGTCAGATAAGGCTGTCCAGTGCCATATGTGTACTGAGAATCCAGTTCTTTGTCTACTTGAATTTTTAATTGAATTTCAATTGCCATCTGGGGTACTACAATGACATTTTTTTTCTTCACAGGAATGTGGTAGACTTGAGGATGAACCTACGATACCGTGTGAGCCGTCGCCAACGCAGCAGCCCTGCTAGTAGCAACAACAGCAACAGCGGTGGTGGTGGCGGTGGAGTCAGCAGCAGCAGCAGCAGCAGCAGCAAGACCCACCACCGCCGTACACCCCTCTCTCCTGCTCCCCGAGCTCTCTCTCCATCGCAGCTTCTCAAGTCTCATCCTGTGAAAGCACCCAGGTCTCACAGAGCAATCAAGAGAGTTGGAAGTGATGCCTTTGAGGTATGTTTTGGAGTAAAGGTTAGAATTTTAGTAAGCTTTGCATAATTTAACTTTACTGTACTGCATTGTAATTACAGTACTGTACAGTGTTGTAGTTTAGTTAAAGTACAGTACTGTTCTGTAAGCAGTTTTTAGAAGACAGGCCATGCTAACTAGAACTTATAAAATAAAACGGATTTTGACATAGCATAGGAAAAATCTATTTTTAGGCTTGAACCATGTCCTCCTGATGGAAGTTCCTCCTTGGCAGCTTCTACTTAAGATATTTCTGCGAGTGATATACCAGAGAAATTTACCTTAGAGGTATCAACGGAGTTCCTACCTGCAGAGCGAATATCCCGAGAGATATCGTTTATAAATCAGGGACGTGTTAATAACAAGCTATGGTTATCCTTCCCTGAATAAAGTTAACCTTGTCTCGAAGGAAAGGTGAGGGTAGGATATGTGAGCAGGAGAGAAGTTACAACTCCCGATCTCAATGTGCTACAACTAACACGTTTCCTTTTGAACCATTCCAGGAGCAGCCATCGCATGACGCAAGGTCCCACACTGAGAAATGGGAGGGGATAAATTTCCTATGTCAAAATCCGTTTTTTGGCTCAAGCCATGTCGTCCTGATGGAAGTGTACAAGAGAATTATCATTCTCAGTTGGGGCCAGAAGAGTTTTAACCCTGTAACTCCATAGATATAAGCATACATCCTACAGCATTGGTAACTATGGTACTGAACAATAAGAGTAAGCGAGAAGTTTATACATAAGTACGAAGTAAATCAGTAGTACAGTCCCACTCACTGTGAAGAAGGCCTTTGTCTCCTGTAGGTGAAATGACCGAAGTCTATAAAAGGAGGGTTACAAAATTTTGATAAACTACTTTTATTTTATGTAGATAGCAGGTCCAAAACAGGAAATGCAAAAAGCAATAGTAGTCTTAATGTTTCCGAAAGTACAAACATGTAATAATAATACAACAAGATATACAATATATACGTATATCGAAAACTGAAGTTTTTGGAGCCCAAATTATGTAACAGAGTAGTAAACAGTAATACTCATGACATAAAAGGAAAATATCAACTGACTCGTTATACAGTAATATTAAAAAGACATATTGAACATTGGAGCTCCGGCCAAGACTCGCACTCCGGGCACTTGGACTCCGGGGAACACCTCTTCCCCCGACACGAGGAGCACAGGGTGTGCGGGTCGAGCTCGGGCGACGAGAGCCATGTCCCACAAGACTTACCAGCTTGGGGACCGGGACAGCGACGCTGAGGGTCCATGGCAAAAGCGAACACAAACGACACAAGGGAAAGGCGAGGAACACAACGGGAACACGTGAGACACAAGGGAAAGGAACACACGGGAACACGTGGGACAAGGGAGGAGAACACAAAGGAACCAGTGGGAACACAAGGTGAACGGCCGGGATAAGCGAGAGAGAGCGGCGAGATGTAATCAACGCCGCGACCAGAAGCTTACTGGTTAACAAGCACGGCCCCGAGTGTGACCCAGGTCGCACCTGGGCGAGTATCCTTACACCCTGGAGCGCCCCTGAGAGGCAGCGGAGAGAGGGGCAACTACGCAAAATTCTTGGGTCGGTGCTTGAGGAGATCCCAGACTCTCCTAAGAAAGTAGTTCGTGGTAAGTACTGTTAGGAAAAATACAAATTACTTAAAATTTGTGATATTGAACAAAAGATCATAGTTCCTTTGCACAATGTAAACTGAGAAGTCCCAATTATACAGTCCAAAAGAGTCCTTGCACACCACTTCGAAGCTGGTTTAGTCACACTACCAACGGCCACCACAAAGTGTTTAATCTCTTCCAACTGACGTAGGTAATGTTTGAAGAACACTCTTGAAGATTTCCATCCTGTTAAGCCTGTAAACCTGCAAAGAATAGATTGGAAAAAAATTTAAGGAAGAGACAACTTTTCTAGGGTCATGACCTGCTAGAATACTTTCTGGGTCAGCCCTTCTGTTGAAGTAGGTGAGTTTGGACCTTGGCTATTTCAGAGAAAGATTAGATCCTGTCGACTCCTCTTTAAAAAGTTGACCGTCTTTAAAGGCCCGGCTCTTGGATAGGTAGACTTTAAGGCACTCCACGGGGCACAGAGAAGGGTCCTCCTGTAGTGGAACAATCTTCCAGGGCCCCCAGCATTTTGTGGGAAGTTCGTTTTTGCCAAGAATGCAGGATCTGGATAAAGATTTACCTCACTCGAATCTGAGAATTCAACATGGCCATCATCCCTTGAAAAGGGCCACAATCTCACTGACTCTAGCACCAGAAGCCATAGCTAGCAAAATGATAGACTTTTGAGTAAGATCCCTCAGAGAGGCAGAGGCGTTATCTATCGAAGAGGCAAAGTGCAGGACTTTATCCAACGACCATGAAATAGCCTTGGGAGGAGCATTAGATTTCAGTTTTGCAAATCTTATTGAACAACTTGCTATTGAGTCTAGTTAGTGCCGACTGACATGAGGCAATAGTTGTAGATGCTAGATCTTGATCGTGTAGTGAAATAAAGAAAGAAATACAGAAGTCCACAGAAATGGAAGAGGGCTGATGACTTTTCACGAACGCAACCCATTTTTTCCAGGAAGACAAATATTGTCATTTTGTGGTGTTGGACTTGTACTCTTCTATGAAGTCAATTCTTTCCCTTGCAGCTCCGAATTTTCTTTGAGCCGCGAGGGCAAGGAAATCATGAGCTGAAGGTTTTTGTTATCGAGGAGGAAGCAAAGACAGTCGTCTGTTGAACAACCTGGGACAGCACTGGAGATGGTAAAGTGATCTGGAGGGGTTTGAGTTCCAGAACAAGAGTACCAATTGCTCTTGGGCCACTTGGGAACCACCAGAGCTGCAGTTCCCCTGAAAGTCGCAGTTTGCTTAGTACGTTCAGTTGGAGGTTGAATGGAGGAAATAGGTAGATGTGAGACTACTTGTTCCAATCCAGAGACATTGCAGGATCCTCTCCCTATCTGACGAAACAGAAGTCGTAGACATGTTATCGGCGTCTAGGGTCATGACTTGCAGAGCGTCCCGGACTTCATCATCCGCGTGATCTGCTGGTACGGGCGGGAGTTGGACCGTCTGTAACTGGTGACCAAATACAGAGGACACCTCAGCCTTAGGGAAGAGCAGGTCCTTCAGTTCCAAAGAAGGAAAATAAGGGGCACCTTGTTGAGAGCTTTTGGAAGCCTCTTACCCAGTGTTGGAGCATCCTCCGACGTTGATTTCGAATGTCCAAGGAGATGTCAGTGGCATAGAAGCTGGTTTGAAGGAGATCTGTGCAAACCTGGAAGTTGGTGGGGTTCCAGATTGCAACGGATCCCTTGGCAACATGGCAGTCAGCATGTTTCCGGCAGGTCTTGTGGCTACGGTAACTTGACCCGCCTGGTACAGGTGATTGTTGAACACTCCATGTCATGAGCTACCTGCAAAGATAAGACATTGCAATGAGTACAAATCATTAAATATCATATCTTCTTAAAATTAGTTAAACAGAACACATCCTAACCTAAATAAACCTATCCCTAAAGAATGGCTAAATCTAAAATAAAATTAGAATACATGCCAAACTGCTCAGAAATCTGTAGTGATTTATGAAGCAAAACATAATGACGGTGTGGTAGGAATAGGGAGAAAGGATCACATCAAAGGAACGCCAGAACCTCCAGAGTAGGTATATTAGAACAGCCTAAGAAGGCAAGTTCACCCATCATTTAGCCTAGAACAGCAACAACTGCCCCCAAGGTGACAAAGCTGGGAGGGGGCAACTATTTCTAGTAGCCATTAAAAGACTGACCTGGCAGTACCCCAGGCATCTCGACACAAGGCGGCAGGCGTATTGTAAGGTCAACAGGGGGAGAGTGAACAATCCTATATTGAAGAGTCCACTCAGGGAAAGTACGGGAATGAAAGGCGGTTAATAAGTGAACCTGCCCAAACCTGATCATTATCATTAACTTATGAAAATTGGGGGTGCAGCTCATAAGATAATGAGAGGCATACAAGGTGGCCAGGATGCTAAGAATTATAAATTCAAAGGATGTCCTGACAACCAGGCAGGATCCAATTGACCAACTGTAGAGGACAATGTTTCCCAGATGTGGGATAGGAAAGAGCAGATGACTAGTCTAAGGCTGCAGCTGAGCCGGCAGAGGAGATGACCCATAGCCAACACACAGCCAGTGCTAGAAGAACTCAAGCTGTCAAGACAGGAAGCAGAGACAGGAGACAGCACTTCTGTCTAGATAGGCTAACCTGGCAACGGAGTCAAGACTCCACAGCAAGAGGGATATCTCAAGCTGACAAGACAGGAAATAGAGACAGAAGGCGGCACCTCTGCCTAGATAGGCTAACCGGGCAAGGGAGTCGAGACTCCATAGCAAGAGGGATATAGCACAGGAACAGAGGCTGCAGACATAGAACAAGCACTGCCAAGGTAGCAGAGGAAGACCCCAAGGGGTACCAACTCCATGCCTAGATAAGGTTGGATTGTAAGGAGAAGTGTATAGGCAAGCCTAGCCTACCTAGTGGGTGAGGGAAAGCTCAAAAGCTATGGTGAGATGACTAGACAAGAGGAACATTGTTCCAGTAGAGTCAAGTAATGGCCTAACTAGGAAGGGGAAGGGGCAGAGAAACACCCAAGGGTGATCTCTAAAGCAGCAGTGAGATTTAAATCAGGGGAGGAGAGAAAATCACCTACCTAGGCCAGGAAAGATAGCTTATAAGTAGACACACTAATAGGCACAAGGAAAGGGGAAGAAAGGGGTGGTGATGGGAGACTCAGAAAATGGTGAGGCGGCAGGACAGGAAGGCCCAAAAGCAACATTAGAACAGCAATAGTGTTCCAAAGTGGCTGCCTTGATAGGGCACAGAGGACAAGTCCTCACAACCAGGCATAGCCTACCAAAGACTAAGGGAGAAGCCAAATAATGGTTAACACGACACAAGTAGGTCGGTCTACTAGTCAGCTTCAGAACAGGGGGTAAGGTGTTCCAATGGGTAAACATAAGTAGACACAGGGAACAGGACCCCAAGACCTGTGCTGCCTCGCCACACATCGATGAAGTGGGAAGTGAGAACAGTCACACTAGGGCAACTGAGAACACTATCCAAGTCCCAGAAGGACCTTCAAGACCGCAGCTCCCTGCTGTGATGAATCAACCGCATGGGAGGATAAACAGCCTCACCCAACCGGTAAGGTTTGGTGAAATAAGGATATGGTGCATAGTGAAAATTTATCAGGCATGGTCTCCGGCTAGGGTAGGCTAGCCTAAGACAATGCTGATAAAAAACACACAAGAAATACCTAGGAAGGATGCAGGGATACCATAAAAATACCACACTTTATACCGCACTTTAGAATAAGAAAATAAAACATATTCCTAAAGTAAAATGACTAAATAGCTAAGTGTTTCTGAGTAATTGAGACATGATGTAATGACACCGAAAGCATGCCGGCCTCGGAACAATAAAAACATACAATACAATAAAAATATAGGGTGGAGACATGAAATTCTCCAACACACAAAAAAGGGTGTACTCAACTTAGTCGATGAGGAAGAAGCTGAAGCATCCATGATTAACAATTACTCAAATAACTCAGAAAACTAGCAGAAACTCTCCAATAGAAATGACACAGATGGTGCTGCAAAGGGGATTGGATCAACAGGAAACGTGTTAGTTGTAGCACATTGAGATCGGGAGTTGTAACTACTCTCCTGCCCATGTATCCTACCCTCACCTTTCCTTCGAGACAAGGTTAACTCTATTTTGGGAAGGATAACCATGGCTTGTTAATAACACATCCCTGATTTATAAACGATATCTCTCAGGATATTCGCTCTGGAGGTCGGAACTCCATTGATACCTCTAAGGTAAATTTATCTGGTATATCACTTGCAGAAATATCCCAAGTAGAATCTGCCAATTAGGTCAGAACGACATGGCTCGAGCCCAAAAACACTTCAATATTTCACAAATACAGTAGTGTATAGTCTTGTACAACACTATGGTGGTAATTTGTACCAATAAAACATTTTTAAAAGAAATAATTTGAAATTTGGTTTCCATACTTAGAGTATTTTGCTTTTGATGGAAAGAGTTCTGTACTTCCTACAATATTAATGTTTGTCTTTTGAAGCACTTAGCATTTTGAATTTATTTGGAAAATAAGGAAGTTGAGGATCTACATGTAAGATATTGATTTGGTAAAATTCGAGTAGAAAGAACATCTTTATAAATGTTGTGAACCCGAGAATGTTTATCTCTTCTGTACTATCTGTAACGGGGAAACAGATAATTGATTTCTGTTTGCGACTGGCATTAACATCCGTTAATCATGATTCCCCTAAGAGATATCTTCTTATCTTAAATTTCTCTTTTGATAATCTTCCCTCTTTTTCTAGGAACAGAATGAGAATTACGTGCTCTCTCCAGCTCAGTACAACAGTGTGGTGAACGTTTCCATAGCTCATCACGCGCATCTTCGCACACGACGTTTCACCAGTCAGACTCCTGTCATTGATTCTGATAACAACATAATCTCACCCAAACTGCTCAAACCACGACCTCTTAGAGTTAGCAAGTAAGTCAAAGCCCTCAAACTTGGCACCATTGCTAATGCTATAATGTAAAGATTAAACAAAAGAAGATTCCATATACTGTTTTAAGGTGTTACTTGTGATTAAAGACTCGCTGTCCATGAAATATTTTTTGGGGAAGAAAACTACAACTACAACAGTGCCCCAGAAAGAAACCTTAGTGCACAATTTACAAAAAAAAGAGGACTATAAAAAGGTTTTTCTTTCAAGATATTCACTATTTTTTTTCAAAAGCCCAATTACTGTACCCAATATCTGTTGATTCCCCAAAGTCAAAAGGCTGCATAGTTGAGGATAAGTAGTAGTTGAGACATCCCTCTAAAGGAACTTCCGTCTCTGATTTTCGCATATTCACCTGATTTCTAGGTTTACCCAACATAACTTACTGTACTGTGTATGTACTAAAAGAAGTAGAAAAAATAATCATGGTTTTCAGTGTTAACTGAGCTTCATTCAATAAATTTTGTACTATTTTATCATCAATTAAAGGTGCATTTTAACAACAGCAATTATAGATTGTTTTTATTTTGGATTTGTAGTCAGCTGATATCAAAGTGATGAAGGTATCGAGAATATGCTCGCATATAATTAATAGCATCGTTGATATAATTTCCTAATTTATACAGTATTATTTGCCGATTTATAACTATCAAGTTTCATTTGTTGAATTACGTGCTTTGGCGATTTTTGGTACGGTGATGTATACAGTAGTATTATTTTCTGCTTTCTAATGCTAGTTTTCATGCTTTGACTTGTTCTTTTCAACATTACCTTGTGTTTGTGGATTCATTGATCTAAATTTTACTTTTGGACTTGTTTATTTTTTGGTGATTTTAATACTGGACAATACAATATTATTGGTCATTTCTAATGTAAAATTTCACATTTCAACTTGCGCTTTTTTACACTAAGCGGTATTTGGCGATTTCTAACTTAAAATTTCTCATTTCCACTTGCGTTATGTGACGATTTTTCGCGGTTTAGAAATTGGTTTCAAATTTAGCATTTTCGCATTGTAAGAAATTCACGAATACCAAGCACATGGATAGTAAGAGTTGACTTTACTTACATTAATACGCTTCATGTTAAGTACAATATTGTATAGTACAACACGTATCATTACAGTACAGGGTACTGTATTTTATTTCATGGAAAGTGATGTAAGGTCTGGTAACACTGATGTAACAGATTTTATTTTTGTATTTAATACAATTATGGAAATCTTACTGAGAACTTTTTGAAGTTGATACTTGATACTAGTAAATTCAACAGAAGCTTACCTTAAATTTTTGTTCATAATTTAACTAGATTTTTTGTTTAATCTACTTCTCGTCTATTACTCTACTTATTTCTTATTTTTAAATTTACTCTTCTTTTTTTCTGCTCTACATGTATTTTTTCTTTTCATATAAGGGCTGCTTTAATTTGTATACTGTACTGTATGGTCCTGTTAAGTCCATCATTTTTTATCTTGTTCTGTAATGATACATTGTGAACATTGATACTGATTGTGAAATGAGCTCCAGTTATACACATGAATATTTTTATTGAAAGGAGCTTTCGTGCCTTTTCCAGCATGGCTCATTAGCTTCCCCGATGATATGTGTTTTAAAATGGGCAAAAGCTCCTCTTTATAGTATTCTTAATATAGCACACTTGAATATACATGAATATGACTGTGAATCTTTCAACCATTTCAGTTAGCAAAACACAATGTTCTGCTTATATCATTTATATCGATAACAGCAAATTAGTTTCTACCATAATGTTGTTCTTGCACTATTTTAGTGTTATTTATACTGTATAATTCTTTTGGCAATCTGTGATTCAAAAAATGGGTTGGTTCATGTATCTCAAATTTCTAGGAGGCATAACCAACCATCATCAGACTGCCGACGTCGTTCTCCAAAGAAGTCACATAGTCGGCGTCCTCATATTGTGCATGCATCTGAAACCACAAAGGTATTCCATTGTTCCACCCCAAGATAGGGGACCCTATGATGGTTATATAGCTTGGAAATTGTAATCTGAAACAGGTATATTTGACTATTACCGTCTTTTGAAGTTTCTAATGTGTTCTTTTTTGTTGGTTAATTCAATTAGAAATTAAGTTGTAGCATGGTTTTCAATTATCACTTGTGTTTTGCCTATTTGGCAGATAATGTAGAAAAACAATTCAAGATTCATTTTAATGTAAGGCAGTTTTTATGCAATGCATATTAAACTCGTGGGTAAATGAACGTTTTTAGAATATTCTCCCAAAGATTAGACTAATCTCATTTAAATATTTGTTGCAGATGTTGAAAGAAGTACAAGAAATTAAGGCATCAGCCATGAATACGTCTCTCTTCTCCCCTGTCTACTCTGTGGATTCATCACCCTCACTATCTCCATCGCTGTCTGACCCCATGGGCGAACGTGAGTATGCAAGAGACATCATAGAGGAAGGATATCCCATCAAGAAGGATCAAGAAGATCTTGGTGATGTTGAAGAGGAAGACAGCAACACTCATGGAAGTATTTGTCCAGAAATAGGCTCTCACACTTCCGATCTCAACCATTTGACCACCCGGATTCAGCTAGACATTCCACATATATTAGAGTCTCCAACCCCAGATACACAAGGTAAAGTTTCGTTGGTTGGAAGGTTAATAACTGCTGATTTGCTTCTTACACATTGACCCAGTATGATTTATGGATGGTTTAATTGAATTTGCTAGTAAAAATACAAATGGTTTTTAAAATTTGTAGTAATGATTGAAGTCTTCTGTACCTATTTTTCAGGTTTAGAGCCAGAAGAAGCTGAAATGATGATTTCTCAAGTGTCCCAGTGCTCAGTTCAGGAGAACAAGGAAAATTATGAGGTAAAGTACAGTTATTCATATTCTTTATACTTCAACATATGTCATGGTTTATTTTATGTTTAAGCTGTTTGTAATCTGGTACTGTATATAATAGTGTGTTTTATTTCTAAGCAAAACAAAACCTTTGTCATTTAAAAGGGGATTTGTTCTAACACAGAGACTTACCTCGAAACACTTTCTTAGGAGTTACCTGGAACCTCCTCTCAAACGACCAGAGTTTTGTGTTGTTTACCCTACTCCCATTTTCTATAGTGGTAGGCCTAGCGGAGGGATACGTGCCCTGAGGGCAATCCCAAGGTAGGCCGCATGCTCTCTCGGGTTGTAAGCTTCAGTAAGTTCTCTGGTCGCGTCGTGTTATCATCCCGACGCTCCTCTGATCTCAGTGCGACCCTTTGTGTCTTGTGGCCACGTGGTTACTGCATGGTCCGTTGTGCGCTCCTACTCGTGCTTAGTGCTTTATCTGTGTGCTTTAACTGTGTGCTTTGGCTTTTTAATTCCTTTGCGCTTTTAGTGTTCTCATTCTCTTGTCGAGCCTGTGTCTAGTGGTTTTGTGATTGTGTGCGATGGAACATACTCGCCGTTGTCCTGGGCCTAGGGCTGGGAAGTCGTTTGGGGCTTTTTTGTCTAAGCCCGATGTTGACCCGCACTCCCTTTATTCCTCGTGTAGGGTAAAAGTGTGTTCTCCTTCGGACACGTGTCAGGAATGTGATGGATGGAATGAGGTCCAATGGGTAAGATATGGGACCAAGAAAAAGAAGTCTACGAAGCGGTCTCCAAGGAAGGCTAGTATTTCTTCTCCCGCAACTTCGACTGGTGACGGTCCGAGTAGAGTTTCTTCTTCTTCCCCTACCCAGAGTAGGGGACGAGGTAAGTCGGTTAAGGGGAAGAAGACGGTGCCTCTTCCCCAGGAGGGTCTTGTTACGGGTGTCTCTGATTCTTTTAAGGCGATCCAGGCGCCGGAGGGTATGTGTAGTGGGGGTCCGCGGGACGATGCTCTTATGTTAGGGGAGCACGTCTCGGCAGGGGACCCCATGTGGAATAAAAATGTCCCCTTTTCTTCCCCAGATTCGTGGGTAGATGTTTCCGGAGCTTCGGCAGCGGAGGGCGCCATGGATAGAGAAGATTCCCCGCAGGAAGATCCCCTGGGATGGAGCCTGCCGAGGACTCCGTTCAAGTCCCCCTTGAGGACGGAGGAAGACCTCAACGGGTCCTTTCCATTCAGAATTCGTCCGTCTACACCTCCAGCTCCTTCGTCGGCAGTTCCAGAGGAATTCCTTCAGCCTTCCACGTCAGGAACCCAACAGGTGTCGAGAAAAGCTCCATCTGTTAATAGGCCGCGTTACCATGAGAGGTCCGAATCGTCGGTGGTGGAGTCTTCGTTTTCTTCAGACGAGGAACGCCGAAGGAGAAGTAGAAGGAAGAGGGACCGTTCCAGGAGGAGGCGGTCTTTTTCTAGGTCTCCCTCGGAATCAAGAGAATGGAGAAGGAGATCTCGTTCCCCGCATAGGAAGAGCAGGAGAGCTGGTTCTCCTTAGGAACGATGGGTCCTGGTACCAGAATCCAAGCTGAGAGACCTGACTCCAGGCTCAGGCTCCGTGGTTAAGCTGGCAGGAGACAGTCCTCCTAGTAGGGCCTCCAGTAGCCGCATGTCGGCTTCAGCCTATGACCACAAGGCCTCGTCTAGTAGGCATAAGTCTCGTCCTAGGAAGATTTGTTCCCTCGTTTGTCGCTAAGACCCAGAACCCATCCGTTTGGGATCCTAGGTTCGAGGGTTTCTCTATTCCGGCGATTCCAAACTCAGGTAATCAAGAAGATTTAAAGCTGTGCCCCGTCAGAGCTATTAGGAAATATCTTAAAAGGACAGCAAATCTCCACCCCGGTATGAAGAATCTTTTTGTGTCCACGGGGAGCACGAAAAAGAATATTTCCAAGAACACCATTTCTTTTTGGCCAGGCAAGTTATCATTCAGGCTTATTCGAGTGCTGGACTTTCAGTTCCAGGAAAGCCCAGGGCACATGATGTTAGAGGTTTAAGTACCTCTCTAGCCTTTGAAAAGAACATGTCAGTTGCGCAGGTACTCAGAGCAGGTACTTGGTCTAACTAGTCGACGTTCACTTCTCATTATCTCAAAGATTGTACGAGGAAGTCATTGGATGGTTTTTCCATCGGGCCAGTCATCTCAGCGCTCCAACCGATTTAACGGCCCAAGCCCCACGTTCAATCGTGGTCTCAAATCTATAGACACAGGTGATCTTTTCATTTTTTCCCCTTCTTCTCCTCATACTATTTATCGTCTTGGGAAGTCTTGCACAGTAGACCCGCACTATGCCATATATCCATATTACATCAAGGAATTATGTAGGGTGAGTACTTTATGCACAATTAATGAGGTCTTTGTGTAGTTTATCCTACTTTCCAGTTGTTTGGGCATTCAGTCAAGGAGGCACGCCCACCTCCTAAAGTGTAAGTCTCCTAAGAAAGTGTTTCGAGGTAAGTCTCTGTGTTGGAACAAATCACAAATTATTAGTAATTTGTATTTTTCCTAACATACTTACCGAGAAACACTTTCGGGTTATGGCCCTCCCTTCCTTCCCCCAGGTGCCTCACTGATCTTTAGTATTGTTACTTTCATAGAACTTACTGAAGCTTACGACCCGAGAGAGCATGCGGCCTACCTTGGGATTGCCCTCAGGGCACGTATCCCTCCGCTAGGCCTACCACTATAGAAAATGGGAGTAGGGTAAACTACACAAAACTCTGGTCGTTTGAGAGGAGGTTCCAGGTAACACCTAAGAAAGTGTTTCTCGGTAAGTACTGTATGATAGGAAAAATACAAATTACTAATAATTTGTGATATACAGGCAGTCCCCAACTTACGAACACAATAGGGACCGAGAGTCTGTTCGTAAGCTGGATTGTTCGTAAGTCGTTAGTGTTAAATTTTGGTCTAGGGTAGGCGTAACCTGACTCAGATGTCTACGATTTTCAGCCGTAGAGGTCAACAAATAGCCCCATTTCATATAAAATAGGTTATTACAAATATTTTACTTTATCATATTACAGTAGTCTGTATAATACTGTAAAGTTCAGTACAGTAAGTTGTTTTATTATCCTGTACTGCACACTACATAATAGAAACTTGCACAAACAATCGGCCATACATATGCACTGCATTTCTGAATCAGCCGACTTAAAGTAAAATCGTAGTAAATATAGTGTACTGTACATTTATTACAGTACTGTACATTAATTCCTTTTTAAATAAATGTACTGAAAGCTATTTTATTGTTCCATTACCCATTTTTTTTCTTGCTAGAAACTTACGTAAACAAGCGGCCATTTGCATTATGTACTGTACTGTATGTAATGTTTACCTTTTCACGCTGATCAAATCAGCTGATTTGTACCGTACTGTATTTACTGTATGTAACAGTACTGTGCATTTAACTGCTTCGTGGTTGTTTTGGTAATGTTAAATAAAATGCAGAAGGTTAGTTTACTGAATTGTTTTATTTTAATTTTGACCGACGGAATCATTCTTTGTAGAGTATACGTCACATATCTCGTGACGTCATATATTTGGCGGAAGCGCGCTGACAAACTGAATGATTTCCTTTCATTATGTTGCCGAGTAATCTTATTACAGCATTCCCATAATCGAAACACCGAGTAACGATATCAAGTGTTTTAGTGGTCTGTATCATTAGTTATGAGATTAGTACAACTTACCGTAAAGTTAAGTAAAAAAAAGTCTGATGTTATATTTCTTCTGGCGGAAGGCGAGAGGCAAATCAAGTGATTTTCTTCCGATCCGTTACTATTCCCATAATCGAAACATCGAATAAGGATATAAAGAATTTTTTAATAATTTTCAAAGAAATATGAAGATTTAACTGCATTAAAAATCAAAATACGAGAGAGAGAGAGAGAGAGAGAGAGAGAGAGAGAGAGAGAGAGAGAGAGAGAGAGAGAGAGAGAGAGAGAGAGAGAGAGAGAGGTGGGGGGGGTTGCGTATTCCGTTTATAACTAATAATAAGGTCTATCAATGAACTGTATGGAAAATGTGATACCCTATAATATATTGGCGCTGTTGTAATATTCACTATGAAGAGATTTCGAATATCAAGAAAATTATATAAATCAGTGTTATTCGTACTACAGTATATGTGCGCATTAATCGTAATACTGCAGCGTCACCTCGAGATCAGCTGATCTCCCAACCAAAAGTAAATCAAAAGTAATTGTTGATTATTGAAATGCTCAAGAAATTAAAAAAAAAATATGAACGTGCTTTAATAAACCACAATTAAACACAATAATGTCTAATGAAATATGAAGGCTTAATATTGAACGAAAAATTGAATACTGTATGAAGCTTTAGAATTAACTACCCATATGCAATTGACAGACCGAGCACACACACACACACACACACACAGAAAGAGCTACAACGATTTCGCATGATACCTAATAATAAGAACTGTAGGGAAACTGATTTTCTGTAACATATTGGCGCTGAAGTAATATTCATCTTGAAGATATTTCTAATATGTTAAGAAATAAAAAAAAAATGCCAAAAGTCTGATGACGTTATATTTCTTCTGGCGGAAGGCGAGAAGAAAATCAAGTGGTTTTCTTCCGATCCGTTACTATTCCCATATTTGAAACATTGAATGAGGATGTAAAGAATTTTTTAATAATTTTCAAAGAAATATGAAGATTTAACTGCATTAAAAATCAAAATACGGAGAGAGAGAGAGAGAGAGAGAGAGAGAGAGAGAGAGAGAGAGAGAGAGAGAGAGAGAGAGAGAGAGAGAGAGAGAGAGAGAGAGAGAGAGAGAGAATATATTTAAACTTGCGATGAAATCTACGGATGTTTACGAACATGTTTGGACTTCCGTCAATTTGTGTTCGTATCTCCGGATGTTCGTAACACGGATGTTCGTATCTTGGGGAGCGTCTGTACTTGTGTGCAAGATGGTACAGCTGATGAGGAATCATCTAGGATCGGGCAACCAATATGGTGGCATGCCCTCTCTTGTGGGTCGTGTCGACCGACTTTGCTGTAAAGTGGGGAACTCACTCTATCTCCTGCTGTTCTTGACGTTCAGTTTTCATTGCCTTTGTGTTAATTGTTTTATCTTGTCTTTGAGAAGAAGTGTGAAGCAAGTACGTGTGTGATGAAAACTTGTTCTTGTGTAGAAGGACATCTGTGTGTAACTTTTATGATGTGTAGAAATCGAACTTCATCCTTCATGTTCAAGGTGTAGAGGACATCATTGTTCCTCGGAGTCTCCTTGTGCGGTTTGTACAGAGCGGTCTTCCTCACAATGGAAGAAATTTTACGGTAGGAAGAAGAAGAAATTTTACGGTAGGAAGAAGAAGAAATCTAAGCAAGACAACATCAGTTTTGAAAGAGAATAAGAAGCCTAGATCTCTGACTCTGACTCTAAAAATTCCCCTGCCTGAGCCTTCATCGTTGGGCCAACCGACGAAGAACGGCAGCCACGTGTTGTTCCAGGTTTATCCTGAAGATGTAGATTCTTCTCACATCCATAGTGAGGTAGATCCTATGTTAGAGGGTGATCTTCTTGCTACGTCTTTATCTCCAGTTATTGAGCATGCCCCAACTGATGCTCGCTGTATGACAGCTGAGAAGCGTCATGATATACCATTGCTTTCACCACCTTTCAGGGCTCTGGATTCGTACGACCAGCTCTTTATCTCTGACCTGGATTATCAACGTCAGTTCTCAGCACACTTCTGGGTTTGTCTCTGCAATTTTAGATAATTTTCAAGAGCTCACTTCTGAGTATTTGCTAAGAGTGGATGCCAGAGTGCCTTTTATTGCCAACCTCATCTAACTCCATACCATCACCTTTCTTGACATATTATTCCTCATCGCCTCGTCCAACAAAGTCTGGTCATCCACTTATGCCACGAGGTCCAAATCTTTGTGATAGTCAAGGTGTGTCTGTTAAATCTTCTCATATAGTTGCTTGATTGATTGCCTAACATTGTGCTAGGCATGGGCTTTTGCGTTGGCAACCCGTAAATCTCCGATAGTGTCATTAAAAATGGTAGGTCAGGTAAGGGATGCTCACCGAGATCAACAACTGGAATTTATATCCAGGCCAGAGTGCCAGCAGCGAGTATGTAGTAGTGTTGTACATTCATATTCACAGAAGATGTGTCAGTGAGGTACGTCCACTTTCCTACACTTCAGGGGAGCGTGAGGAGCGTCCACCAATCTGCAAATCAGACCTGAATCTGTCAAACCACAATTCAAGAAGCACATCTGCCATACCGTAGTTCAGAGGCGTGTGCGCCAATCCGCAGTGTAGGGGATTGTACATCGGGCCCTCATCCTTTACAATCTTGCCCTGTAGGGGTGGAAATTGCCATATTTCATAGGGATACCTTTACTCCTCCATTTGTGTTACTGGAGGATAATGGGGTGTTGCAGGTTAGGCACCGTACTCCGCCTCCTAGATCAACTCACAAGCGGAGCAGAAATGTTCCAGTCCCTTAGCCTTTGATTGTGGTTCCACCTCAACATTAAGTGGTAAGAAAGAAACGTACAAAGTGTTTCCTTTAGTTTCCCAAAATGATCCCCCAAGATCATTCTTTAAGAAGGACTAGGCCTATTAGACCTCATACTCCTGTAATTCCAACAGTTTCCCAGAGTGACTAACTGATCCACGTGTTACCACATCATCTAGTGAAGTACCGTTTTTATTATTATTACTAGCTAAGCTACAACCCTAGTTTGAAAAGCAAGATGCTAATAAGGAAATAAATAAACGATATAAGAAGTAATGAACAATTAAAATAGAGTATTTTAAAGGTATTACCAACATTAAAACATTAAAATTGATCAAGAAAAGGGGAATGGATGCAGTTGTTAATAAGTTTGTGCATCATGGGGCTTCTAGGGACTCATGGGTGCTCAGAAACATTCCGATGATGGAGTGTCCAATCTTGTTCCTGCCAGCTGAGGTCACGGCATTAGTGGATAAAAGGAAGAAGGCTAGCCAAGATCCCTTCTTTAGGAGAGTGGCTTCTTCTAAACAGACTTAGCTACAGCCTGCAAAGCCTAAGTGTCCATCTCCTAAGCAGCAGCCTCTGCTGCATAGACTTCTTCCTGTACCTGACCATTCTCATTACTAAAGGTAAGATTCGACCCATTCCTTTCGGAGTCATGGACATCCCAATTGATGGTGTTGAGGCAGGAGGGTTTTTTGTTAGGGAGGGCAATCACCTCATTCTACCACCTGTAGGTGGAAATCTAGAAAGTCAATAGACGAGGTGGGGGTTCTACAGGCTGGAACCCTGGGCTGTAGAGGACCTTCCCTCCAGGTATTGCGTCCTGTTGATGAACTGTCACCCTCCTCTGACTGATGATCGTGTCGTATTCGCTAGGGTCAATAAATGACGTACAAGATGGGTTAAGGGCTATGCAGGGGAAAAGAGCCATCAAAAAGTCCAGGACGGGTCTCCGGGCTTCTGTAGCAACTTGTTCCTTGTGGAAAAGTTGATGGGAGGAGGGAGACTAGTCATACACTTGTCTCGCTTGAACCTGTTCATCTTAAAGACACAGTTCAAGATGGAGAGGCTCAGTACAGTCCTACAGGCAATCAGATGAAATGGCTTCCTGCTATTTATAGACCTGAAGAATGGTTTCTTTCAGGTACTTAACCATCCAAAGTCCAGAAAGTATCTCTGATTTGCTCTGAGAGAGAGGCGAGTTCAATTTCGAGTCCTTTGCTTCGGCCCGCCCATGGCACCGCAAGTCTTCTCTCGTCCCTTCACTGTGGTGTCTATGTGGGCTCACGTCATGGGCATCAGACTTTTCCGCTACCTGGACGACTGGCTGTTACTGGCAGGGTCTGAATCTCATATTCTCCACCACAGGGACCTTCTTTTTGAGGTATGTCACGATCTCAGCATGAGGATAAATCTCTACAGTACTTAGACATGGACATGGACATAGACACAATCCAATCCAGTGTGTATCTATCGAGAGACAGGATACTTTGGTTCAAACAGGTTGCAGCTCTGTTCTTCGAGTCTGAATCTCTCAAACTGTGACAATGGCAAAGGTTCCTGGGTCACCTTTTATCTCTAGAGAGGTTAGTTCTGTTCATTTAGTTGCACTTCCTGTCAGTCCAATGGGTCTTGAAGTCCCAATGGTGTTAGAAGATGGACTTTCTTCCTGCTCTGGTCAAAGTGCTCAAGACAGATCTCTCCTGGGAGGTTTAAAACAAGAACCTGTTGAGTGGGTCCCCTTTGCACGATCCCTCCAGAATTTGTCCTGATCTCAGATATGTCACAAGGGTGGTGGACCCCTCTGAGAGACTGCTATATCTCAGGTCTATGGACACAGGTAGACAAGCCGTTTCATATCAGTTACCTCGAACTAAAAGTGGTTCATCTAGCATTACTCCCGTTCACGGACACCCTACAGGGTTACTCTGTAGTGTCCCTGATTCTTTGGTAATTGGTCGTGAAGATGTATCAGTGGTTATTAGTTCACGCAGTAGACCTCACAGCTCGTTTAATCCCAGGGAGGCGGAATATGATACGTTTACCACTGACCTGAAATACAAACTAGTTGTGTACTGTTCACTGGTATCAGATCAATCAGCAGTGATGGAAGATGTATTCTATCCCCCTTCAGAAAAGCTAGACATGTACAGTATGCATTTTCCCTGTTAAGCCTAATAAGACGTGTGCCAAATGAAGTAATCATGTTCAGCGACCTAGTAATGTTAGTCACCCTGAAGTGGTAAGTCTACTCATTGAAGTTCCAAGAGTTGCCAAATTGGCCAACACTTCTGCCCCAGTCACAGGTAAAGAGATTCCACATGTCAGTGTCTTGCTCGTCTCTTCACGGTTGAAGGTTATCCAGCATCTCCTCCAAGAGAAAGGATTTTCGAGACCGACTGTGAAACAACTTTCTGGATACCTTCGTAAGTTCTTCTTCTGTGATTGGTTTTGTAGACAGGACATTGCTCCGTTCAAGGCCACTGTTCCCTTAAGGAAGGCCTTGGAGATGGATCTTACTTTTAAGACGGTCTTTTTACTAGCCTTGGTGTTTTATAAGAGAGTAAGTGAGCTTCACAGACTCTCATATTTGGTTTAACACTTCAAGAGGTGAGAGTAACTGTTGGTCTACACAATCCATCAATTAATGATTGTCAGTTTGACTCCTCCATTTCATGAATCAGGTAGGTAACTGATAATATTGATGATCTTTTACTTTGTTCTGTACCAGCAGTTTGTCTTTACTTGAAGTGCACATGTCAATGTTGTTCTATGGTAAAGAATCTCTTCACCAGTACAGGCAGGCTGAAGACGAATGTAACCAAGAACATCATCTCCTTCTGGCTTTTGGAAACTATCGGGATAGTATACTATACAAGAATCAAAGAGATCAGTCCTTGCATATGACTCCCAGAGCCCATGATGTCAGAGGAATTGATTTTGGTATGGCTTGCCATAAGCCACATTTAGTGGCACAAGTCCTTAAAGCTAGTAGTTAGAAAAAGACAAACCATATTTAATGCTCAATATCTAAAGAAGTGCACCTTTAGGACCTTGGACACCTTTTTCATTAGGCTTGTGTGAACATAGAATGTCTGGCTTGCTTTTCATCTCTTTCGTCCTCCTCCCCTCTCTTGAGATCATCATGTTAATGTTGGTCGGACACATGTAGATAAGCTGACTAGTGATGGGTAGTTTTTTACTGTAAGTAGAAGTGTTGTCCTTACATTCCTTTCTAGGGTATTATGACTGCTCTACTAATTTTTTTATCATATCATAGCCTTTGCAGACTCTGTGCTATTCACGGACGAGATGATAGTGTCAATTAACACGTGGGCCGTGACCCATTAAACACTTTCCTTGGGCTGAGCACCTCCATCCCAGGTTGTTTGTCAGCCAGATGGTCAACAAGACTTCCTCCCACTTAGGGCAGACTCCCCTTTTGAATGACGAAGGTTTGTTTCTTGTAGGAAAATATCACAAATTTTAAAATAATTTGTATTTTTCCTAGCCATACAAACCTGGGTCAGTTCTTTTATACTTCCTGCTGCATCCACCCTGCAAGTCTCAGCCAGAGTTAATGAGTTCCTTACTTCACACTAGGGCCTGTAGAGCCGAGACACAGTTGCAAGATCCTCTATGATTCGTCATCAGCTGTACCAGTTTGTGCACCACAGTTTACCACCTTTTAAATGACTCAGGTTGTATAGCTGGGAAAAATGCAAATTATTCTTTAAAATTTGTGATCTCTTTTGAAGCCAGAGATTTATGCATTTTTCAGTTTTTATTACTTACAGATTATTATTATTATTATTATTATTTTTATTATTATTATTATTATTATTATTGTTATTATTATTATTATTATTACTTGCTAAGCTACAACCTTAGTTGGAAAAGCAGGATGCTATAAGCCCGAGGGCCCCAACAGGGAAAATAGCCCAGTGAGGAAAGGAAAACTACTGGCTATAAGAAGTAATGAATAACAATATAAAATATCTTAAGATCAGTAACAACAATAAATTAGATCTTTCATAGATAAACAATAGTGTGCCTGAGTGTACCTTCAAGCAAGAGAACTCTAATCCAAGATACTGGAAGGCCATGGTACAGAGGCTATGGTGCTATCCAAGACTAGAGAATATTGGTTTGATTTTGGAGTTTCATTCTCCTAGAAGTTGCTGACCATAGCTAAAGAGTCTATTTTACCCCTAACAAGATGAAAGTAGATGTTCTGCTTGTTTTGTGGTTAAATTCAGATTTGTGTAAATTTTGGCTCACGATGAGTCATTGCTAATGAATCTTATTTTGATTTATTATTCGGCAGAGTGGAGGAACATATGAAACTTCATGTGATGAAGGCTATGAAGAGTGGGAAACTTTTGATCCCTACTTTTTTATCAAGCATCTTCCACCCTTGACCCCTGAAATGAGAGCACGAAATCCTGCTCTACCGCTCAAGACACGCAGTTCTCCAGAATTCACTCTCGTTCTTGATTTGGTAAGAATTGTAGAAAATTGTTAAACCAAGATTTTTGGCACAATTTCTTTTCATGTTGATATAACTACGTGTATTGGAAGGACTCAATTTCTTATATAGGCGTTAGAGGTAAAGCTAATAAATATATTGTATACTTTATAATATGTTTGGGGCTAATGTACCGAAAATCATTCCTGTGAATTATTGTTTTATGTTTAATAATTTCATTACAAACCAAACAGCAACCAAGTGAAAAAAAAAACAGGATTTCCCAAAGCCAAAATCCCTCATGTATAAAACAGCTCTTTACAAAAAAATCAGAAGTAAATTAGAAACTCTAGTATCAAAAAAATAAAGAGAAGCAAATAAGATTAATGATGGAATATATTTTACAATATAAATACAGTAACTATGAGATTAATAAGAGCATAAAATGCTATAAATAAAATAAGTAATAGCTGAGCTACAGAACACTACTCATATAGACCTGCTAAAAAAACTATTACCTCCAATTTTAAATGTTTTAGGTTTCACTTATTCAAGTAGGCTCTCCATCATTACAAAATCCCTCCCACAATGTGGTCATAGCAGGAATATGATTTCTAGATTGCTGTGTGGTATGGAGCAGGTTGTAAGAAAAGTAAAGACAGGTATACAATACTGTACATATATGTATATGTACTCCTAAGTGGTAGATGGTAGGTTCTACAAAAAATCCACAGAAAATCCTGTACAGTATATACAATGCGGCTCTATACTCTGGTATTTGAATAATAATGCCAGAGGTTAAAATTGTTGATAAGAGATTTAATAGACTTCAAGTTTTTTTACTCAATTTAGGGTGATAAGTCTGCTGTTAAATGATTTAATGACATAATAATCTAAGGTATATCTGTACTAGACACAAAATAGTTGTGCCATTTTTCATTACAGAGGAGAATATATTATTAAAGCAATTACTACACTTAAAATTGACCACTCTATTAAATCCTGGGTTATGTAATGAGTCCAGCATTCCACAAGTGTTAATGCCTTGCATTACCCAACAAGCAATACCAATTACTGTACCGTATCATCATGAAATTATATTCAAAATTATTTTGTATAATTTTCTATTTGTAATTAGATAAATGTGATAAATAATTTCTTATTAACCAAATTCATGCTGATCAACCCTACAAGAGTATAAATTTGTCTTGATGGTCTAGAAAGACCACCATCTTCTCTGTCATGTTACATTGCCATAGCCAAGAAACAGTTATCTGCTAAAGATCACTTGAGTTCTAGTCTATTGCCATTGGCACTTGTGGAGGGTTTCTATCAACTTTACTTTTAAGGTTAACCTAATCAAAGATATTGAAGGATATTTTAATTTCTAGGATGAAACTTTGGTTCACTGCAGCCTTCAGGAACTGGAAGATGCCACTCTCAGTTTCCCTGTTGTGTTCCAAGATGTCAACTATCAGGTGTTTGTGAGAACTCGGCCTTACTTCCGTGAATTTCTGGAGCAGGTATCACAGCTGTATGAGGTCATATTGTTTACCGCGAGTAAGAAGGTGTATGCCGACAAGCTAATGAACTTGTTAGATCCACAGCGTAAATGGATCAAGTAAGTAATGCACATCAACTTACGTACAGTGCTGTCTGTTTGTGTTAAATCATAAATCAATACAGGTATACCTCACCTTAACTCAGTAATTTGTTCCAGGAGAGGCGACTTTAGTTGAAAACGACGTTAGTCGAATTTACTTGTCTCTGAATTTACTTTTCACTAGGTTAAACCTCAAATAACCATTCCCAGTTCTGTATTTTATTTATAAATGTAATTTGGATATTATATGGTTAATAAGAATCTATTTAAGCTTACAAACAAATAGATTTTAGATTTTAATGGAATACCGAAAAAGAAATCTAATTTTTAAATATTTAACTTAGCCGGTGAATATATAGCTGCAACTCTGTTGCTCGACAGACAAAATCTACGGAAAAACTCGCCAGCGATCGCTACACAGGTTGCGGGTGTGCCCAACAGCGCCATCTGTCGACCAGATACCCAGCTCTTATGTAAACAAAGACTCAATTTTCTCTCTGTCGACGTGTCGACAAGACGTACTTTACTCGCTGTTGCTAAACTGGAGTTTTTCACATCATATTGGTGAAGTACTATATTCTGGTTTTGAGCTTTCGCAAGGAAGACCGAACTTGGTGTTTTATCTTCATCTTAAATCTTGAACTCGTTTTGGATAGATTTAATTATGGTGACAAAGAGAGTATGGACTTTCTTTCACTTTTAAATGGCCGACCCTTCCCTTAGACGGAAGTGTGTTTAGGCTTTTAGTAATTATCTTATCACGTTATAAATTATTATATCTCTCCGCCTTTATTAGGCCTCTTCGATTAACTTTCCATTTATAAACATATAAAAATAAATTTTAATGTTTTGTTTATATGCGACCTTTCCTGAGAGTAGGCGGTCCTAACTTGGAAACCGAAGTTAATCAACGTTGAGCCCTTTATATCGTAAATAGCTTTTAAAGAGCTAAGGATTTAAAACTTTTTAAATGTAATATTTTATGAAAGATTTTCTTTGATAGTCTTCGTACTGTTTTCAAAGATGAACTAACGTTTAGTTTATTTATGCTACGCAGTTGTTGACGTTCAGGACGTTCAACATGCGCTCTATCGTTACGATAGAGAGAGAGTGTATCACGGTTTCACTTTGCAGTAAGAGTAAATCGATTCTGACGTTTTGTTCATTCTTTCTTAGCTTAAATGTTTTAAATTCTATTTTAAAGGAACTTTTTATTTGAAAAACCTTTCAGTTTTTTCCTTTAGTCAAATAACATGTTTTTTTGACGAGATATAATTGGGCTCTTCTCTTAGGTGCGAAATCAAGAGAGAAAGAGAGAGAGAGATAGAGACGGAGGGAGAGAGAGGAGAGAAAACGTTCCGTTCAAGCGGGTAACGTTGTTCTCGAGTTACTCTCGTCCCTAGTCTCTGTACGAGGAGGAAGGATAAAACGTTTTTAATTTTTTATTCTCGTCCCCAGGCTATGTGCGGTGAGAGATTGAAAACGTAGTTTATATGAACTAGTGTTTAGTCTCTTTCCCAGCCACTGAATTTTTTATCTTAAAATATGTTTTCTGTTTTTTGCTAGTATTAATGAGCTTGCATTATACGACTGATTTCGCAATTACTACCTTTTAATGAAGGGTAGAATTGCGTGTTTCAGGTAGAAATCAGTAAAAGTTTCGATTTCAGTGAAATAAGTGCAAAACAGAAAATCGAAGTGATAAAGTTATATGCGCAAAGTGTTACAGTGTTGCGTCCGAGGGTTCGTCTGTTCGTGCCTGTCGTTCACCTAGTCCGGGACCTCTTGCATGCTCCCAAGCCCAGGGGAGAAGTAATGTCGAACGACTTATGGGTACGAGAGGCCTTGATCAACGAACAGACGTTTTCCCTCTATGGTATCGGGTGTATCTTACCAAGATCTCCCCTACCATAAGACGAGAGAGACGTTGTTTCTCCTCGTCATCCGAAGGCTTTTCGCATAAGAAACCTGTCACAAGGTTTCGAAGCCCTTAAGCGAAAGTCAGTCCTTTCAGGACAGGTCCAGCGTCCTGGTTACAGCCATTAGGACAGCTCTGACCCTATGCAGTCATCGGATAACTGCTCGCCGCCTAACAAAAGCGTAACACAGACTCCGAGAGTCTTTTTTGTTGGCAAAGTGTTGCGGTCACAGACGTTACCCTCGTCTCTTACCACAACCATTTCTGTTGATCCTTAATGGGTTGTATGGCAAGACATGCAGAATATGCTTGCCTCCCTTATGGAAGACTATTCTGCCGATTAGTCCGTTGAGTCTAGCCGTTTATCTCATCGATATCCTGGCTTTCAGCCAACCTAACGTTCCCTTGTGCTTACTGTTGACGTTGGCGTAGCTAAGTCACGTCAGTCAGGTTGTTTAGAACCACACTCGATGCGGTCTCGTGTGGTTTTTCAGCCGCATTTGGACGTTAGGCCACTTGCTGATGCTCCTGTTGACGTTCAAGACGTGCACTAACAATCGGAGTTGACTTGTTTTGACGCTGTGCGTCAACCTCCGCATTCTAGAGTTGTTTTGACTGCTCAGTCTAGGCAGTCAAAGCAGTCTCGAGTGGACGCTGTGCGTCCTCACGCACCTGTTGTGGTTGACAGTTCAGTTGTTGACAGTTCACAGACTGTCAAGCAGTTACATGACGTTGCGTTCTGGTCCGCTACTAATGCACCAGTGAGTGTGGACTCTGCTTGTAAAGCATTGCCACCACGGTAGGTCTCTCCCTTGCTTGAGACTCAGCTTTTATCGGACAAGGTTCCTGTAGATGAGGAAGTTGCTGTTCCCCCTCCTACTGATATTCCCTTGAGGACTCTGTCAGATGGAGAGGAGCCTAAAGCTGCTTAGCCCCCTATGGACTTTAATTAAATCATGATGATTTTTTTTTTTAAGGATCTTTGTCCGGATCTTTTTGTAACTGCTGCTCCTCGTTCGCCTAAACGTCAGAGCTTACACTAGGCCTAGCTACTTCGAAGCCGTTGTTTTTAAGCTAGTGCTCTCTCGCTCTCCTAGAGAGCTTTATGTTGGCTAGGCGACTGGTTTTTCACCAGGAGGAGTTTGGGGGATACAGCCTTTGCTTTCCCTTCTTTTAAACTGGCTTATAGAGCGAGAGTCTGATATGACACGAGAGAAGTTCTCGGCTTGGGAGTTCATGCCTCTGCCCAGATAGACTTCTCAAATCTCGTAGACTCTCCCTGGCGCCTGGCCAGGAGACGCTCCAAGTTTTTTACAGGTCAACTTCACAGCTGTTTTCGAGCCTTTGAAGTTTTGCTGTACAATTATGTCATGCATAAACAAGGCTTTCAGGGATGGAAAGCGGTACCGCCTCAGTCGCTAACCCTGTCTGTTGCCGCACCTGGTCCCGTAGACCCTAAATGGGTTTTGCTGCAAGACATGCAGTCCAAGCTTGCGTCCTTGATAGAGGACTTTAATGCGGAGAAGGTTGCTACCGAACCTTCTGGCCAACAACCTTCCAACCGGTCGGTTGGGCGCCCTGTTGACGCTGAGGTAACCTACTCGCGTCTGCCAGTTGAGGTGGTTCCTCCACCGATGCGAGCCAGTGTGGGTTGCCAGCCGCACGTTGTCGTTAAGCGACGCTCGGAGGTGGTTGTTGACGTTCAGGACGTTCAACAACCAGCAGAGGTGACTTGTTTTGACGCAGTGCGTCAACCTCAGCAACCCGGTAGGGTGTTGACTGCACAACCCAGACGGTCTAGACAGTCTCGGGTTGACGCTGTGCTTCCTCGCGCACCCATGGTTGTTGACAGTTCACAGACTGTGCAGCAGTTCCATGATGTTGCGTCCGGCTCCGTCACGCATGCACCAGTGCGACCGGACTCAGCGAGCCAGACGTTGCCCACTCCGTTGCCGTTTCCTCATCAGTTTTCGGATGAGGAACCCTCTGATGAGGACGTTGCTGAACAACAAGACGATCAGCCCCCAGAATAGATCAAGCCCTGCTATCCATCCAGAAGATGCTGAAGAAGGAACGCTGCTCAGTCAGGCTGTGGATGAGTCTGGTAGGGACGCTGTCATCCGTGGAACAATTTGTGTCACTAGGAAGACTACACCTCCGTCCTCTTCATACCATCTAGCTTTTCACTGGAAAAAGGACAAGACGCTAGAAGCGGTCTCGATCCCGGTTTCCGAAAAGATAAAGTCTTGTCTGACTTGGTGGAAGGACAATATCAACCTAAGAGAGGGTCTTCCCCTGGCTGTTCAGACTCCCAACCACGTTCTCTTCTCGGACGCATCGGACGTGGGCTGGGGCGCGACACTAGACGGTCGGGAATGCTCAGGACTGTGGAACTCGAGTCAGAGGAGCATGCATATCAACTGCAAGGAGCTGTTGGCAGTACATCTGGCCTTGAAAAGCTTCAAGTCTCTCCTTCGAGGCAAAGTGGTGGAAGTTAACTCGGACAACACCACGGCCTTGGCGTACATCTCCAAACAAGGAGGTACCCACTCACTGACGTTGTACGAGATCGCAAGGGACCTGCTCATCTGGTCAAAAGGTCAAGACATCTCCCTAGTAACGAGGTTCATCCAAGGCGACTTGAACGTCATAGCAGATTGTCTCAGTCGGAAAGGGCAAGTAATTCCAACCGAATGGACCCTCCACAAGGATGTGTGCAAGAGACTTTGGGCCACTTGGGGTAAACCATCCATAGATCTCTTTGCAACCTCGCTGACCAAGAGGCTTCCAATCTATTGCTCTCCAGTCCCGGACCCAGCAGCAATACATATAGATGCTTTCCTCCTAGATTGGTCACATCTGGATCTCTACGCATTCCCACCGTTCAAGATTGTCAACAAGGTACTGCAGAAGTTCGCCTCTCACGAAGGGACAAGGTTGACGTTAGTTGCTTCCCTCTGGCCCGCGAGAGAATGGTTCACCGAGATACTTCGATGGTTAGTAGACGTTCCCAGTAGTCTTCCTCTAAGGGTAGACCTTCTACGTCAGCCACACGTAAAGAAGGTACTCCAAAGCCTCCACGCTCTTCGTCTGACTGCCTTCAGACTATCGAAAGACTCTCGAGAGCTAGAGGCTTTTCGAAGGAAGCAGCCAGTGCGATTGCTAGAGCAAGGAGAGCGTCTTCCATTAGAGTCTACCAATCGAAGTGGGAAGTCTTCCGAAACTGGTGCAAGTCAGTTTCTGTATCCTCGACCAGTACCTCTGTAGCTCAAATAGCTGTTTTTCTCTTATACCTGAGAAAAGGACGATCCCTTTCAGCTCCCACTATCAAGGGCTACAGAAGCATGTTGGCATCGGTCTTCCGGCATAGAGGCTTAGATCTTTCCAAACATAAAGATCTGCAAGACCTCCTTAAATCTTTTGAGACCACCAAGGAGCGTCGTTTGGCTACCCCTGGATGGAATTTAGACGTGGTACTAAGATTCTTCATGTCAGACAGGTTGGAGCCGTTACAATCAGCCTCCCTGAAAGATCTCACTCTTAAGACTCTTTTCCTGGTATGCTTAGCCTCGGCTAAAAGAGTCAGTGAGATTCATGCCTTCAGCAAGAACATCGGATTTTCGTCAGAAAAAGCCACTTGTTCGCTGCAACTTGGTTTTCTAGCCAAAAATGAGCTGCCTTCTCGGCCTTGGCCTAAATCTTTCGATATCCCCAGCTTATCGGAGATCGTAGGCAATGAACTAGAAAGAGTCTTATGCCCTGTTAGAGCTCTTAAGTTCTATTTAAAGCGTACTAAACCTTTACGAGGCCAATCTGAAGCTTTATGGTGTTCAGTTTAGAAACCATCCTTGCCTATGTCAAAGAATGCTTGGTCAGACTTTATCAGATTGTTAATACGAGAAGCTCATTCACATCTGAGTGAGGAAGACCGAACTTTGCTTAAGGTGAAGACGCACGAAGTTAGAGCTGTAACAACTTCCGTGGCCTTTAAGCAAAATATATCTCTGCAAAGTATAATGGACGCAACCTATTGGAGAAGCAAGTCAGTGTTCGCGTCATTTTACTTGAAAGATGTCCAGTCTCTTTACAAGAACTGCTACACACTGGGACCATTCGTAGCAGCGAGTGCAGTAGTGGGTGAGGGCTCAACCACTACAATTCCCTAATTCCTTATCCTTTTAATCTGTCTCTTGAAATGTTGTTTTTTTATGGGTTGTCCGGAAGGCTAAGAAGCCTTTCGCATCCTGGTTGATTTGGCGGGTGGTCAAAGTCATTTCTTGAGAGCGCCTAGATTAGGGGTTTGATGAGGTCCTGTTGTATGGGTTGCAACCCTTGATACTTCAGCTCCTAGGGGTCGATCAGCATCCTAAGAGGATCGCGAGGCTCCGTAAGGAAGACGTACTTAAAAGGCAGAGTAATTGTTCAAGTCGACTTCCTTACCAGGTACCTATTTATTTTGTTTTTGTTATTTTGATAACTTCTAAAATGAAATAAAAAACTCTTAGCTCATAAAATGTAAACATATATTACTGGTCTCTACCCACCATCCTGGGTGTGAATCAGCTATATATTCACCGGCTAAGTTAAATATTTAAAAATGATATTTTGATTATAAAATAAATTTTTGAATATACTTACCCGGTGAATATAAATTAAATGACCCTCCCTTCCTCCCCAATAGAGACGCAGTGGGACGAGGAGAAAATTGAGTCTTTGTTTACATAAGAGCTGGGTATCTGGTCGACAGATGGCGCTGTTGGGCACACCCGCAACCTGTGTAGCGATCGCTGGCGAGGTTTTCCGTAGATTTTGTCTGTCGAGCAACAGAGTTGCAGCTATATATTCACCGGGTAAGTATATTCAAAAATTTATTTTATAATCAAAATATCATTTTACGAATAATCGTACATCCATACCTGTAAATGTAGATGTTTACAATTTACCATGTTTACAGTACATTGCAGACTGTTTATTTGTGAATGTGGTTTGCTATAAGATAGTATAAAACAAAGATTTTGTAAGGTTAAATAACAATTGTTCCAACACGGAGTACAGTACTTACCTCGAACTACTTTCTTAGGAGTATCTGGGATCTCCTCCCATCCGACCAGAGTTTTTTTGTAGTTAACCCTATTCCCGTTTTCTATGAGGGGTAATCTCAGGCGGAGTGATACACGCCCTGAGGCTAACCCCGGGTCAGAGAGCATGCTTGCTCAGGTCTCGACCTCCAGTAAGTTCTCTGGTTGCGTCGCGATATCATCTCGACGCTCTCCTTAACCCAGTGCGACCCTTTGTGTCCCCGACTTCCCTTTGTGTCTCACGTGGTCCCCTCGTGGTACCTTTGTGCTTTAGCTTATTCTTTCCCTCTGCGTTCCTGTGTCTGGAGTTAACAAGTCAGGGATATTACCACTTCGGCCACCATAACTAGTTAGTATTTCTTTGCAGAATGTAACTTTATTTCTATGAACCTCCCCTGCTGTGGATATGGCTTCTTCTCCTGTAGCTTGGTTAATTGGCGTTTACTTCCCCCCATAAAAAAAAAAAATTGCATTTTTTTTCCCCCTTCAAAAGATACATTGCCCCTGTAAAATAACATATCAGTGTACCAATAGCACACTGATAGTTTTCCATTCTTTAGTTCTTTCATTGCTCTGGAGATACCGAGATGTGTCTCCATTCCAGATTGTTATAAGTGGTTACAGTAGTACCTCAACATCCTAGCGCTCCAACTTACAACCATTCCACAATACGAGCCAGCCTCTGAGCAAAATTTTGTATTGAGATAAAAGTACTGTACAATATTGAGATAAGAGCATGCTTACAGATGCTAACCAAAGATGGCTAGGTACTTTGGAGCTATCTAAGCCCGCATCACTCGTTCAGTTCACATGGTCGTTTACTTCTGTTGACATCTCCTGAGCTTCTCCAGTGGTGTGTTTGTGTTATTTTCATGACTTTATTTGTATTTGTGAACATTCTTTGTAATAAGTGAGGATTTCTAAGAAAGCAACTGGTAAGGTTGGCAGTTAGAAGAAAAACGCATGATGACAATGAACATGAAGCATGAAATTATTGAGAAACATGGGCGTGGTGTCTGGGTAATGGAGTTAGTATGCCATTACGAGCACACTACATCAATGATAAAAAAAGTTGAAAAGAATAAAAAGTTAAGAAATATAAGGCTAGTATGAAAAATTGGAAGGAGAATGGATTACTGAGGTAGAATCATTTAACTATTTAGGAACTATGAATTCCAATACAGGGTCTTTATAATTAGTGTAGTAAAAGATTCTTCTTTATCTACATCTTTTCCCACTTTTAGTTTAGTAAAAGATTGAAAAAAGCAAATCAGACAATGGCTAGGTTAAGTAAAATTTGGAAATAAAACCAACAAAGTACATATAAAATCGTGCTATATATTAGTTTAATGAGATCAGTGTTACTGTATGAACATTAGTCGTGGTATTACAATGGAGCAATCTCCAGCAGGTGTATTAGATTTGAGAACAAAGCCCTCAGAAGGATATTGGGAGTTGAACGGCAGGATAGGATTAGAAATGAAACTGTAAGAGAGATTACTTGAATGCCATATGGGGATGAGATCATGGTGAGGGGTAGATGGATATGGTTTGGGCATGCTCTTTGCACTCCCCAAGAGAGATTAGTTCGCTAAACATTTAACTGGGCTCCACAAGACACTAGAAGAGCTGGAAGACCCAGGCCTACATGACTGAGGACTATAAAGTGTGAAGTATGAGATGGTGAATGGAGAAGTATTGGATTAAAAGCTGAAGATACCGACGACTGGCGAAATCTAACTGAGCCCTCTTGCGGCAATAGGCATGGGAGGAGATGATGATGATGATAAAGTTCAGTGGAATTAATTCTAAGTTTAAGTATTTCACTATGTATAAGGAACAATATTACTGTAATATGGTACTGTGCAAGGTTGCTGTTAGGTTATAACAGAGAGAAGAGATGAATGCAACTACCTTTATTTCAATAGATAACCAGTATATATACAAGCAGTTCCGAGCAAGAATGCCACTAAAATTCAAACAGACAAATGCATGAAAAAGCAGGCTTAAACAGTTTCTGTTATCTGTGTGGATGGAGAGCGAGATATACAAAAGAGGAAATAGCGTTACAGTGTGCGAGCATGTTTGAAACGTGTTGTACATGGTTCCCCCCTAAAAAAAAAAAACCACATGTGAAATAGGGTGCCCTACTCTTGAGAGGCACACTGTAGGCAGGTCATCTTGCAGACCCAGTCTTCTTTATTACAAATGATGATTAAGAGAGCCTTCACTGTGCAATGGATCACAAGGAAAGGGCACGTGTAAGAGGGCGTTAGCGGTGGCTTGCTAGTGTCGTTGCGAAGCAAAACGTGTGATACCATGAGCAAATCTGCCAGTATGTGTTGCTTCGCGAGGTACTTATAAGTCTAGTGGCATGAGATAAATTTTCCCACAACATGACATAGGCGCTGGAGGTTGTCAGAGGAGGTTGCAGGCAGAAAAAATTTGGTGCGGACGACCAACAGGTCGCATACACCATTTCAGCTGCTGAGACATCCAGGACATCTTTTGGAGTGGACTTAGTCCCAGGAAGACCAAGGGAAGTTGGAGTCATTGCATTGAGACATAAAAGCTGCTTTGAGGGTGCAATGAAAACATTCAACCATTCCGTTGGCTGCAGGATTGTACTTGTAGGTGGTTGTCTGATGTAGGGTAATGCCCAGGAAATTTGCTAATGATGTTCACAATTGAGAGGTGAAAGTGGTTGTAGCATAACTGCAGCCAATGGGCATCAGTAAGTGGCTGGAAAGGTTGTTTGTTGGGGCGTGAGCGAGAGATGGCATATGCTGTTAGTGAGTGACTTTGTCGCCGCTCTAACATGTCACGGTGTGGACATCTGTGTCCTACCGCATTCACGTCAGTTTTGGTCGATGTTGAATAGTTGTACTGTTCGTCAAGAGTGGTGTTGATGAAAGTCTTGAAGGTAGTGAAGTGGCTGTTCGTGAGGGCTTCTACTTTGGTCATCAGGTCCTTCATGGGCAAAATATCAACATTGAGGAGGGCAGCGTTTACAGGTTCGGGTAAGTGTTGTACCCAAAGGGCACGAAATAGGTTCACCTCCCGAGGAGAGCCATTTGCGACAGGTTGGAAGCGAGCGATACTGGTCAGTTCCCTGAGGGCAAGGGAAGCTTATTGCTCCCCCAATGCTTGTTGAGAAAGCTGAAAAATCTTGGTTATACAAGAGGCTGTGATGGTGAGTACTGCTTCAGGAGGTATGTTTTGAAGGCGTCGTACGTTATTAAGATGTCTCCTGGGTTGCAAAGTCAATCTGAGATTTCCAGGAAAGTATCCTCTGGGATCGCTAAGAAAACCTAGTATGCTTTGGTGCTTGCGTGAGTCATGCCCTCGATGCGAAACTGAACCTCGGCTTGCTGAAACCAAGCATATGCCTCTCTACTGGCGAAGGGCAGTAGTTTCATGAATGTGGCATGCATGAAAGTCATGGTCAGAGGGTGGCATTATCAAACAGTAAGACACAGCAGTGAGGTTAAGGTGGGAGGGAGCTGGTCACTCGTGGTGTCTCCAATTATGTGAGGTTGCTGTTAGCTTCTAACAGAGATGAAATGAATGCAACTAACTTTATTTCAATAGATAACGAGTTTACGGTATATACAAGCAGTTCCGAGTTAAAATGTCATAAAAATTCTAACAGACTAATGCCTGAAAAAGTAGGAATAAACAGGTTCTGTTATCAGAAGGAGGGATAGTGAGATTTACAAAAAAAGGAAATGCTGTAAAAGTGTACTTGTGTGTGTGAGACATGTGCGGTACAGTACCATCCCACTCTCCTTCCCTTCCCCTTTCCTTCTAAGGCTGCTGAATTAGTTCCTGTAGCAGAGCAGACCTTAAGGATGAAGGGAGATGGTGTTCTTAGTTTGTCCATCAGGATCTTGGCCTTCCTGGCATACTTAGAATGATAGGTATAGTTCTCTAGACCAGATTCATTTGGACCCAAAACAAAATTACCTGGTATAGGAAGAACCAATATCTTCCTGTTTTGTGGGAGTAATGATCCAGTCTGACATAAGATTGGACTAAAAAATTCAGATATAATGAGATTGCTAGACCTGGATGACTGGTAATTCAAAGACAGCAGTAGAACTCGAGAGATGCTTGGATCATCTGTGTTGTATGCATGTAACTTCATCTCCAGATCAACTGGTTGCATTCCAGTGCCTTACCAACTTTAAGGATGCCCCTGAAGTACCCATACATCTATGGGTTCATGCATACTCAGGAATCCTGTGACTCCACATCCGAGGAATTTAAAGTATTTTTGGGGTTTAAAGAATTTTTTATATTCCTATTGCTATTCCTTGTTTCTGATGATCCTCTCATTATCATTTACTGGCCAAATTAGCAGAAGCTTTCATTGCTGTGGTAAGAAGGATTTCTGCAATTTACAGTTTTCCAGTCTCCTACTCTTACAGATGTACAGTAGTTGTTGGTCTCAGAAAAAAAAGCAAGAGTGAGCTCCTCACAAGTGCTAGAACTTCGGAGCTTTTATTTATCTGCATCCACATGCGTCAGGAGACTTTGAGAAGACCTTCCTTTTATGACCATCTAGCCATGGAAATTTAGCTTCTCTTGGATTCCAGGAAGTGACCCAGATCCACTTTTTTAAGTCTGCTCTAGTGTTTAACTTCACATCTACAAAGCATCTTAACCGTGCTAGAAGTTGGTACTTTGGGGACTTGGTATTCTCTGCTACCTGTCGAGTAGATGCATCTTGTGAAGCAATGTGTTGTCCAAATACAATGTATCCTTGTGGCCAATTCTGGTTCTTCAAGCTGATTCAGGCTTTCCTGAAGATAAGGCTCGTTAACTTCTTATCTTCCCTACTTCTTAGAGGAACATTGATCCTAATTGGGAAATATAGGTGTAAGGCTATCCTTTACCATTTCATATGTACATTACAAGTCTGTACAAAGGACATTATATTTGTGTAAGCCAATCGTTGTGACAAATAAAAGGTCATAAGATTTAATGACCATAATCCTCTCGAGTCAAATTTTACTGGGGTCAGAATATTTAATATACATACTCCTCTCAAGTCAAGTTTTATCGAGTTCGTAAGATTCAATGTACATACTCATCTCAAATCAAGTTTTACTGGGGTCAGAAGATTAATGTACATACTCTCTCAAGTCAAGTTTTATCAGGATCAGAAGATTTACTTTATTGTACATACTCCTCTTGAGTCAAGTTTTACCTGAGGTCAGAATGATTAATGTAAATACTACCAATGAGTCAAATTTTACTGATGTCTAAAGATCTAATTTACATACTCCTCTTGAACCAGTTCATCAGGATATGGGTTAGAATGTTTAAAGTATGTACTGTACTACTCTTGAGTCATTTTACCTGGTTAGGAGATTTAATGTAAATACTGTATTCCTTTTTCTCCTTTCTATCATGTGTTACCAAGAAACATGTTCCACTGGAATTGAGAACCCCTTGGTCTCCACATCTTTTTTCCTGCATAATTAGAATATATCTGTAGTAGGTTGTCCTATAGGTAGTCGGTTGGTCAGGGCACCAGCCACTAATTGAAATATTATCGCTAGAGTTATGGGGTGTTTTGACTGACTTGGCAGTACTACATTTGACCCCTTTCTGGTTACAGCTTATTTTGTCTTTGTCTACATATACACCAAATAGCGTGGCCTATTCTTTCTATATTCTCCCATGTCCTCTTACACCTTACAACACTGAGATTACTATACAATTCTTCACTCAAGAGGTAAACTACTGCAGTGTAATTGTTCAGTGGCTACTTTCCTCTTGGCAAGGGTAGAAGAGACTTTAGAAGAGAGGTAATAGGTTGGCCAGCGTACCAGCCGCCCTTTGAGATACTACCACTAGAGAGTTATGGGGTCCTTTGACTGGCCAGACAGTACTACATTGGATCCTTCTCTCTGGCTACGGTTCTTTCCCTTTGCCTACACATACCATGCACCGAATAGTCTGGCCTATTCTTTACAGATTCTCCTCTTTCCTCATACACCTGACAACACTACCAACAATTCTTCTTCACCCAAGAGGTTCACTACTGCACTGCAATTGTTCAGTGGCTACTTTCCTCTTGGTAAGGGTAGAAGAGAGACTTTAGCTATGGTAAGCAGCTCTTCTAGGAGAAGGACACTCCAAAATCAAACCATTGTTCTCTAATCTTGGATAGTGTCTTAGCCTTTGTACCATGGTCTTCCACTGTCTTGGGTTAGAGTTCTCTTGCTTGAGGGTACTCTTGGGCACACTATTCTATCTAATTTCTTTCCTCTTGTTTTGTTAAAGTTTTTAGTTTATATAGGAAATATTTATTTTAATGTTGCTACTATTCTTAATATTTTAGTTTTACTTGTTCCCTTTTCTCACTGGGCTACTTTCCCTGTTGGGCCCCCTGGGCTTATAGCTTCTTGCTTTTCCAAACAGGGTTGTAGCTTAGCAAATAATAGTAATAGTAATATGGGAAGCAGCTCTTCTAGGAGAAGGACACTCCAAAATGAAACCATTGTTCTCTAGTGTAGGGTAATGTCATAGTCTCTGTACCATGGCCTTCCACTGACTTGGATTTGAGTTCTCTTGCTTGAGGGTACACTCGGGCATGCTGTTCCATCTTCTTTCTATTCCTCCTGTTTTTTTTTTTTTAAGTTTTTATAGTTTATATACGAAAGATATAATTTATTGTTGTTATTGTTCTTAGAATATTTTATTTTAATTGTGGTTTATTTCATTGTTGCCTTTCCTCACTGGGCTATTTTTCCCTGTTGGAGTCCTTGGGCTTATAGCATCTTGCTTTTCCAACTATGGCTATAGCTTAGCTTGTAATAATAATAATAATAATAATAATAATAATAATCCATACATACATACATATACCAAGGCACCTCCCCCAATTTTTGGGGTTAGCCGACATCAAACAAATGAAACAAAAAAGGGGACCTCTCCTGTATATGTGCCCCCCAGCCTGACAAGGGACTCAACTGAGTTCAGCTGGTACTGCTAGGGTGCCACACCCCACCCTCCCCCATTATCCACCACAGATGAAGCTTCATGACACTGAATCCCCTACTGTTGCTACCTCCGTGGTCATCCAAGGCACCGGAGGAAGCTGCAGGGCCTACCGGAACTGCTTCACAATCGCTCGCCATCCATTCCTATTTCTAGCACGCACTCTTGCCTCTCTCACATTTATCTTCCTATCACCCAGAGCTTTCTTCACTCCATCCATCCACCCAAACCTTCGCCTCTTGCATTCATCACCTTCTTTAGCATACACCCATTTTCCATTCTCTCAACATGGCTGAACCACCTCAACACATTCATATCCACTCTAGCTGCTAACTCATTTCTTACACCCGTTTTCACCCTCACTACTTTGTTCCTAACCCTATCTACTCGAGATACACCAGCCATACTCCTTAGACACTTCATCTCAAACACATTCAATTTCTGTCTCTCCGTCACTTTCATTCCCCACAACTTCGATCCTTACATCACAGTTGGTACAATCACTTTCTCATACAGAACTTTCTATAGATTCATGCCCAACCCTCCATTTTTTACTACTCCCTTAACTGCCCCCAACACTTTGCATCCTTCATTCACTCCCTGACGTACATCTGCTTCCACTCCACCATTTGCTGCAACAACAGACCCCAAGTACTTAAACTGATCCACCTCCTCAAGTAACTCTCCATTCAACTTGACATTCAACCTCACACCACCTTCCCTTCTCGTACATCTCATAACCTTACTCTTACCCACATTAACTCTCAACTTCCTTCTCTCACTCACCCTTCCAAATTCTGTCACTAATCGGCCAAGCTTCTCTTCCGCGTCTGCAACCGGTACAGTATCATCCGCAACCAACAACTGATTTACCTCCCATTCATGGTCATTCTCGTCTACCAGTTTTAACCCTCGTCCAAGCACTCGAGCATTCACCTCTCTCACCACTCCATCAACATACAAGTTAAACAACCACGGCCACATCACACATCCCTGTCTCAGCCCCACTCTCACCGGAAACCAATCGCTCACTTCATTTCCTATCCTAACACATGCTTTACTACCTTTGTAGAAACTTTTCAATGCTTGCAACAACCTTCCACCAACTCCATATAACCTCATCACATTCCACATTGCTTCCCTATCAACTCTATCATACGCTTTCTCCAGATCCATAAACGCAACATACACCTCCTTACCTTTTGCTAAATATTTCTCGCTTATCTGCCTAACTGTGAAAATCTGATTTATACAACCCCTACCTCTTCTAAAACCACCCTGTACTTCTAAGATTGCATTCTCTGTTTTATCCTTAATCCTATTAATCAGTACTCTACCATAATAATAATAATTATAATAATAATAATGATGATAATAATAATGATAATAATAATAATAGGAATAATAGGATAAACTTGCTTTTCCCTCTTGGCATTTAAGTACTTTGGTTACAAAACTCTCATGAGAATATCTTGGAGCTTACTTCTGTACCTGACTTCAGTATATATGTTCCCACTTGCTCCACACTGTCTGTATATCTACAGGCTTTGAAAATGTGGTCACAAAAACTGCAAAAGTGGCTATTAACGATTGATAGATCTATATGAAAAATATGTATTATGTTGCAATGACTTAGTTTGTATTCTTTCATATTATATTTTAAATTCCCTTTACCATTTAATGTTGATAATTTTTTTGTAGGTACCGACTTTTCCGTGAACACTGTGTGTGTGTCCAGGGGAACTACGTAAAAGATCTGACTATTTTGGGCAGGGATCTTTCAAAGACTATTATTGTGGATAACTCTCCTCAAGCCTTTGGGTATCAGGTGAGTAAACTACTGTAGTTGTGTTACTGCAACAGCTTAGTTTCTTATCCTCGTCTTGTCATTGAATTAACAAGACAAGAAGCGATGTCTCCCACTTTTAGTACATTTGGTATGGAGTGATGCTGTCAAGCTGTAGAGCTTAGTATTTTTTATATTTTTTAACTTGTGGGAAGTAACCCACTTTTCTAAAGTTTTGAAGACTTTAAGTAGACTGATGTAAATAAAGAAATATGTTTATAAAAGGCATTATGTAAACCTTTTCCTGTATCAAAACATTTTCCCATATATATTCAAAATATTTTTTTTTCAGATTAACAATGGCATACCAATTGAAAGTTGGTTTGTTGATAAAGATGACCGAGAACTAGAGAAACTCTTGCCATTTCTAGAGTCACTGGTGGACAAGGATGACGTACGGCCCTTCATTAGGGAGAAGTACAAATTAGAAACATACTTACCTCCTGATTAAACCAGCTGACGTGACAAGAAAGCCGAATCGTAACAGGAGCAGTAATGACATATTTTTAGGGACATTGCCTTTTTCAGGAATTCAGATATGTGTCAGAAGTGCCTCATTCTGAGTTTGTGATGTAAAAGTAACATTTGTACAATATATTCTAATGACCTGAAATTGATGTTGAGCTAAATGCTTAAGGAACCTTTTAAATATATAAGCCAAGATATCAAGTGCAAGATTTAATCTCCACATAAAAGCCTTAGCATACTGTCTAGTTTCTCTGGTTCAAAGTACTGTATTGGAAATAGACAGTTTCACATATTGTTGCTGTTTGTTTTGCTAGAGTCATGAAAGAGAACAGTGTATGGCAGTGCTAATTCAGTTGGAGCACGTTAACTGTGGCCTTCACTTTCCTGATCTCAAACAAAGTGAAGAAGTAAAACTCATTTAGATTGGTTGATTTTTTTTTTTATAATATCTAATGAGACGTGAAGTGAAATAATTTTCTGATAATGTTCTGAATTGCTCCTGTTGAACGATGTAATTGCCATTTGATGATAGTGGTGGTTTAGGATATTCTTCGTCCTCAAATAGACCCTTTCAGCCAGAGGGGCTCTGCACTTACAGGATTCTTTTTTTCACATTATATTTTTTTATAGTATTCTATGCATTGGGAATGCAGGTGATGATCAAGTGATTATATGTAAAGATGATTAGAAGACAAAAATATGCAAGATAAGATTAATCAGACTGTGTGATTGTTCTCTACTGTATACATTTATGTTTCAAATTGTCTGGCATATATAAAGCATATAGAATGTTGAAGATGTTCAACAATGTGTACGAATTAATCCATCAAAAACGGCATTAGCAGTATTGCCCCGTAGTATTTGTAACATACACATTAAGGATGGATAATGCTACTGATTCCATTCCGTATTCTGCAAAGTGTCCAGTTTCAATAATTGTTAAGTGTTAGTGGATTTACAATGAATGAGACCTCCGAGTTCTGTGCCAGGTATTTTGAAATGAAATATGAATTTATTTTGACTTAGGAGTTGTCAGCACCAGAATTTCTTCAGCATATACCTGTTAATGCCATTATATATTTTTGTAATGATTCAGAAGAAAGTTGTAAAGTGTTTATAGAGGTAAAGGATTAATGTACGATTGTTGTAGATGATCCGTTGATATATGAAAAAGTAATTTAATTCAGGACATGCATAAACAGTAAAAATTCCATCTTTTGATTTACACATGTTATCATTGTGAATTGATAGGTGATTGACAAGGCTGCTTGTAGATGAATGGGAGAGAAGAAGGGATGAAATGAGATTGAAGCATTTTCACGTCTGGTTCGTAATGAAATTGCTCTAATCAATATAGTATGAAAGGAAACTGTGTTGTTACTTTAGAATGTGTGCCATACCATTGTTTTGTGTTTGAGAAAGTATAGCCTGATTTTATACACTAGTATTGCCCATATATCCTGTTAGTGTGGTTTAGAGTAATTACTTTACTTTAAGGGCTGTTTTCCTGGTCCTATGTAGCAGGGGAACCCTAATCTCTACAGGACCTCCACAGTCATTTTATCATATTCGTTCAAAAGCATTCAACATTTCACATCGCAAATTGCCCGTTTACTGTTAAATCGTCACTATTGAAGCACTCACAGAATAAGAAAGTCTTCGGTTTCCTCATGAAAGCCTTAATATCTTCAATCATTCGGATGTCTTGTGGAAGCTTATTGTATAGTCTCGGGGCTTTTGAAGAAAGCTGTAGATATCATTGACATGAAATATTTCTTAGAAATTGAATATTTTTAGTAGCAGAATAGCCAAGGATCCAAAAGAGAATATGGTCAAACCAAACAAGAAAACGTAAGTAGAAGTAATATGCAGATACAGTGTAAAAATATGTATGAACTTTTGGAAGAACTGATGCTTGTAAAAAAATATCTTGCTTTTATTTTTTCAGTATATGTACTGTATGTGTTGTGCATGTCAAATAAATTGTAACGGCAGTCAGTACCTGAGGAATGCCTGGTGTTTCCCATGTTGTAGGGTGTTTTCTTATTTCAACTGTCAAAATAAATGAAATGGTTGGAAAGCATATTTATTTTAATAATACAGAAATGAGTATCACCGTTGATATAACAAAAATATCAAATATTTTCATTCTTTCTGAATGCCAATATTTTCTTAAAAATTATTTTTATTCTGATTAAAGTTGAAAGGTTTAGCTTTGCACGATAGATTAGAGATGATGAATCGGGCTTTTTGTACTCAGTTTTGAATACTTTTTACTTAAAAGTTCTGGAATTGGCCTTTGTGCAAAATGCTTGGTTATAAATTGTATAATATTGGTGTTAAAGTATATATTTAATCCATAATATCAGTTGAATGTACGTTATTATGCGCTACCAAATTAATGTTTTGTGTTGGGAATACAACTAAATTATTGACCATTGATATTTACAATGTCGATTGATAAAATGTTAAAGGGAGAGTAATTTATTTAGGGTACTACAATATTGTTCATTTGGGCATTAAGGGAGATTGGGACGCTGATAAAATTGCCAAATCAGGAGACATTATGATTAGATAAAGGGCTAGCTCCCTTAAAGAGTTATGGCAGTGTTGAAATCCTTTTTTTTTTTTTTCTTTCTTTTTTATAAAAAACTAAAATATATTAGATGAATGAAGTGGATACAGTCGTCATAATAAAAAGATGTCACTTGTTGAACACTTTTTCAATTAATGGCTACCCATCATGACCCAATTCTTATATGAAAATAAAGCAGAGAAGCATTAGCATCAACATGTACTTTCATGAATGATCAGATTCATAATAAATCTTTTTAAAAAGAAATTGTCAGAACCTTAAATTTTTCCTGTACTTTATATTCAATTATCAAGTCTCCTCAAAGGTGTAATCTGCTGGATTAGATATAGACAAATCTTACTAGCCATCCCTGTGAAACATGGAAAATTGCAAGCATATCATTATATCGGGAGATGTACTGGCCTCATGGAAATATCTGAGGCTCGCAACCTATGGGCCATGAGTTTGTCATGCTCAGGCCACAGTATTGTTCATTAGTAACCCTGACATTACTGTCATTGGGAGTTAAGAATGCAGTTTTTGAGCAAGGTTCATAGACCAGTCTGATGAGTTGTCAGTAGCCATTGCCTGGCCTCTCATTTCCTAGTTTGTATATGTTAGGTCTTTAGGGCATGGTATGATTGCAATGACTTGTCACTTGCATCTGCAATTTATAAACAACTTTTAAACCTTGAAGTGGTAGTTGGCCTAAAACCTACAGATACCAATTCCAATAAGTATTTTTTGGCTTTCCTAAATCCAGAACATTATCCTCTTAAAGAGTGTGTCAGATTGAATCAGCAGCTTGGTTCAACTGCCATATTTTTTATGCAGAGAAAATGTAATACTTAACTGAAAGTTTAACAAACAGGCCAAACTATGTTCTTTTGGTGCCTCTATGTGATTGTGGCAATACAAAGGCATTCATTCTTCTCGACTGCAAAAATTTATTTCTGGACTAATTAACAATTGAAAGAATTTTCTTATCTGAATTATGAACTCTCATGTTTGACAAGTAGGAAAACCATTCTGATAATACAAAGGACACTGCTATAACACTGTCTAGGGATGATATTGCACAATGAATCAAGGTTTGAAGAGGGACGACTTGTATTGGAAGTTTGCATTTTTACTGAAATCTAGAGGACTTCATTTTTCTTCTACTTTCCACCCATTCCATTTATTTAAGATCTGTGAGACTTAAGGTGTTTGAATACTGTTGTACCTTTGAACTGGGATGCAAGTGAAGTACCTTTTGATTTTATATTTAGTTGGTGATTTGGTATTAAGTACTGGACTTGTAAATAGTGATGCATATATACAGTAAAATACTTTATATACACTATATATATATATATATATATATATATATATATATATATATATATATATATACACAGTATGTATGTATATATATATATATATATATATATATATATTATATATATATATATAATGTGCATATATATTAATGGGTACAATAATGTTTTTATTGATATGTCAGTGATGTAACAATTGATATCTGATAAGATTTTAATCTTAAGTTTATTGGAATCAATTATTTTTTTTCATGTATAAATGACTGCACCTAGGTATAAAATACTCATGAATACCAATGGAATCTTGTTCAAGTAAGAGGTATAGAGATCAGTCTAAGTAGCTAGGTGCAGACACTCAAATAGTTTGAAAATTCAGTGCACCATCAGTTTATAGCAATAAATGAAATTTGGCTTCTAATTCTTTTAATAGTACAGTCTATGATAGAATGAGGTAGAATTGTGCTCTGGTGTTCAAAAGGACCACTGAAAAGTTGATTGCCATTCCAAAGTAAGGGTGGTGTCACAAATACTGCAGCCAAACCTTGCTCCAAGTAGCTAATGTTGGTGACCAAATATAAGTTGCATATGTTAGATAGGTTACAGTAGTGTCTCGTGAACTCAAACATGCAAGACTTTAACTCTGCCACCAAAACTAGTCACTTGGTGCAGTGTGGTGGAAATATTCTAACAATGCCTAAGAACAGGCTTTATACAACACTACCTGAAGGTGCTTTTTGTGACAGGTGATTACACTTCAGAATTCTGCAGCAAAAAAAAAAAAAAAAATCAACAATTAATTCTTTTTTTTTGTTTATCCCTTAATTTATGTAAATATATTTTTTGAGAAATTCCTATTACTAGCTTTAACTTTTATATGTATGTGTATATATATTATATACAGTATATAAATATAATTTAGTGTAAAATAGTCATCTGTTGAACTTGTGCGCACATTTCTGGCATTCAGTTAACATTTATAAGTATTGATAGAGTAGTAAAGTTCTAACAATGTTAAGGTTTTTTCGCTATTGTAATTTCAAATCATTGATATTACTGTATTTTGTTGTTGCTATTGTTACTGCTATTATTATAATTGTTAGCAGTATTAAAAATAATCTGATCATCATCATTACTTCTACTATTTTTAGTAATAATGCTATCAAAATTTAAACTTACAAAATGTACATACGATTGAGTACTAACATTTTCTCCCACCCCACCTTCCCTTTGGTGTAATGTTTGTTTATAGTGTTCAAAACAAAAGAGCAGCTGCATTTTAATGATAGTTTTTTCAACCTCTGCATCTCCGATTAGTGGAAATGTTTTTGGTTTTAGAGTACAGTACTGTGTTGAAATTAGTATTACTTTTTGGTACAAGTACTCAATAGCAAAGGAAACACAGTCTGATCCCTTGGTTGATTTTATTTCGTAATGGTCATCTACTGGTATTTGCCCTTTGAATACAATTTTTGTTTTTTGTGTGTCTGAAGTTATTACATAAGGGGCAATGTTATTTATTTCTTGATCTGTTTACTATTCTGTAAAATATTCGTACCTGTACATATGATGAAGGTAAAAATTTTAACATGATTTTGTTAGAGGATCTTATGATGGTTTATGTCAGAGAAAGATTGCGCTCTAACCATAAATACCGGTATTAGTATTTTGTTGCCTTGTGCGGAAATGGATTTTTTGCTTTTTTTTTATGGCTATATCCAGGACATTTAATGTAACAGCCTAATAATTTTATACAATCTTTGCTAAACCATTGGGTTTACGTGGAATAAAGACCTTTCATTTAAAGCTTTTCTACAAAATCTTGGGTTTATAAGCATGAAATTGTAACTAGATATTTGCAATATAAAAACAAATCACCTTGGCTGAACATAGAGTTGAAAAGGCTGTACCGGTCTTAAATTCACCTGTCTCACTTGTATAGTTAGTACCTGACAGGGATGAACACTTGTGATCAAATGAAGTCTCTCTCTCTCTCTCTCTCTCTCTCTCTCTCTCTCTCTCTCTCTCTCTCTCTCTCTCTCTCTCTCTCTCTCTCTCTCTCTCTCTCTCTCTCTCTCACATATGTTTTGATATAAGTTTGTTGGTATGTTGTATTTGTTGTTGTTGCTTCAATACTGATTATGTAAACTAAAAGGTCAAGTTAAGCTATCATTTATAATGAACAAACTACTGTAAAATAGTTTTGGTTTTCAAGATTGTGACTAAAGATTTTTAAGTAAATCTGAAGATTATAAATGTTTACATTTTCATGGCCAATTCAAAACGCAGTCAAAATGTTGTGTCGTGTGGTTCTGTAAATGATAAGTTCACCCATTATTACTTAACGTGAATAATTTTTATGCTTTTCTGGTATTTTGTGTTAAAATGTCTGCTGTATCATGCTATAGCTTACAGTTTATACTAGTTCCATCACATGTATTGGGTTTTCACTTCAACCTATACAATAGTAGAAAGTTGAATTTTAATTTGTTTAAGATTTAATGAACAATATTTGCTCACAATTATGCATAGTTAATTTTGAGAAGTTCTATAAAGTATTATTAGATAGATACTTTTAAAAAATGGAAGGTTAGCCACAGATGTATTTGAAACCAAAGCTCTCAAGTTTACTGTAATAATTGTTTTAATATTTACTGTAGTTCATGTTTTGGGTGACTAATGGTACTCTGCATATTCTGTTCTCATACAGTACTTCAGTGGTATGTAAGTTAAGTTAATAGAACCTGGTTATTGATGTAATATTCAACTTTGTTTTTACCTTCCAAAAGCTAATGTCAGTGAACATCAAAATTGTGCTGTAGAACTGTTTCTTTAACAGATGAAATTTTTAGATTGCTTTTTGTCAATATTTACACCAAGGAAAAATTATAGTTTAATTTCTTACATTTTAATTTGTGGTCTAGGTTCTGGCTATAAAATTAGGAACACAGCTTTTTCTTCTTTGTGTTAGTGTTCAGCATGATTATTGAAATTGAAATTGTGTGCTACCTCAGACTGATAACTGGGTTTATATTCACATTTTTCATCCATTGCAGTGTACAGTACATACCAGAGAATTGTATCAGTTATATCCAACTTGGCCCCTCTGTAATTTCACAGAGTACTGTACCCTAGTGGTCTGGTTAAACTAATTATCATCCACTGAATGCCTGTGTAGCCAATTTCAACATGGGATTGGTAGTTTATATAACTATAAAACTGGTTTGTATCATCAGAGTAAAACAATGTTTTAATAATTAATCATTTTGTTTTTGTTTTGTTAATTTACAATAAATTATGATATTTGCAATTCATCATCAGATTAGTTTTCTACTTTTAAAGTTTATGTCGTGTGACAATATCAGTATAAGAATGATTTTTTAATTTAATAATCTCTCTCTCTCTCTCTCTCTCTCTCTCTCTCTCTCTCTCTCTCTCTCTCTCTCTCTCTCTCTCTCTCTCTCTCTCTCTCTCTCTCCAATAATTGTATTCTTCTTGTTCTTAAATAGGCAGTTTACACGTTTACATTTGGATCTTGTCTCCACTCCTTAAAAAAGTTTTGGAGTTCCATTATCACAATTAAGATGGCTTTTAACTGTTTATTGCATGGACTTAGTTAAGTATTACTCACTGTTTCCTTGAAGTATATAAATTCCTTATGCAATGCATAATTTGTACAATTATAAAAACACAAGGTTTGGAAAAAGTTTAAGGTCTCCATTTATGAAAAGTGCCCCAATTTCACAGTTGCAATTCAGTTTTTATTTTGTGCTACCAACTGTATATTATCTTGGTACAGTATAATTGTAGGTAATGAACGGATAGGTGCATATTTGTCTTTTATTATGCAATTTCTTGTAAAGCTGCCAGAGAGAATCCCTTGGGTATATGTAGTTCTACTTGATACCCAGTTTCTATAAATTGTACCATTTTGTAAACTTTCATGTTAGTGAATAAGGTTTTTTGTTTTTATAGTTTAATTGAAATAATTAGTAAAGTAATTTTTGAGTTAATAAATGTTTTATTGTGTATTATACACAGATTTCTGGCATATATCCAGCTGCACTGTCATGTATATATGTACACTGTACCATCATACACTGTGTATGAGGGGTAGATAAAGTACAAATTTATTTTGAAGCCCAGATTTACATTTGCTGTGCTGATGACCCATATCATAAATCTTGAGCGGTAGAATTTGTAGTCCAATTTTGTGTATTAGTTGATCTCATATCTTCATGCCATTGCCGTAAAATATTCATATGGGAACACTTTGTACGCATTTGTAAGTCTTTGGACTTTTGCTGTATTATAAAATTATTACTACATGACAAAGATAAATGTTACATCTGGTCATAGTACATATGTCGAATTTTGGATTGTGTCTGTACTATATTTCATCCCCCATGTACTTGCCTCTATAGGCCCTGTACATCACTAAGATAATGTACATCACTTTATAATTTTGTTTCATTGTTTACCATTGGTCAGTTTCAAATGCCTAAGTGAAATATTCTGTGAAAATACTTGTCGCTTTAGCCTCGGAGTTGCGAAACGAAAGGGAAAATCCTAAAATAATTTACTTCCATTAATTCAATAAGCCTGTAGATTGGTTATCAAATCTAAAGATTTTAAACTACCTGTAATAAGGTGATGCTTTGGCATGGTCATATTTCTGCGTCTTAAAATAATTGAACCTACGTTCTCCAGTCTACTCTGTAATGACATTAAATGTGTTTATGACCTGTGTCCACACAGCCTGTCCAAACCCCAGACAGATTAGGAGGGGTAAGTTCATCAGTCAGGGCAAACAGAATTTGTAAAAAGTAAAGAAAAGTGAAATCAAATTCACTCCAAGTGTAATAACCCCCCAGTACTCTGTGTCCTAAAGTAATCTATGTATCTAACCTCTTTATGGGAAGAGCTCACATAGGGAATACTGTAGTAGTAGAGATACCAGAAAGAACAACCATCTTGTATTGTATAGAGATGGTATGGTGTCAAAAGGAACCAAGGAAAGGAGTCATCATAATTATCATTATCATTACTTGCTAAGCTACAACCCTAGTTGGAAGAGCAAGATGCTATAAGCCCAGGGGCTCCAACAGGGAAAATAGCCCAGTGAGGAAAGTAGAAAAAGAAAACATTTTAAGAAGAGTAACAACAATAAAATAAATCGCTTAAATAATCTATAAAAACTAACAAAACAAAGGGGAAGAGAAATAAGATAAAATAGTGTACTCTATTGTACCCTCAAGCAAGAGAACTAACCAAAGACTGTGGAGGACCATAGTACAGAGGCTATGTCACTACCCAAGACTAGAGAACAAAGGTTTGAATATGGAGGGATTAAAGAAGAAATATACAGCTAAAAGGGAGGTTAACTTGAGAAAGAAAGGGCAACAGTTATCATTTGCAAAAATCCTTTATGTAAAATACTAAGGATTTTGCTGAAGGTGGCAATTCTGTTTTATGAAACAATAGGATAGGGTTGTGGTGGCCGAAGCCATAACGTACATGACTGGTGAATGGCACCGTCCTTGTGAGCTAAGGATGGGTCATTTCGGGGACCCAAGAGGTTTATCTGCCGACTCGTCAGCAGCCATTGCCTGGCTCTCCTTGGTCCTAACCTGGGTGGAGATGGGCCTTGGCTGCTGATCATATGTATATATGTTCAGTCTCCAGGACATTGTCCTACTTGATAGGGCAATGTCACTGTCTTGCCCCTGCTATTCATGAGTGGCCTTTAAACCTTTAGATAAGTGGGAAAATATGCTTTCCCATTAATGTATGTCACAAATAGAAGTTGTCTCTGAATGTTTAGTCATAAATTACATAAATCATATAGGGATGGATACCATATGATGTGAAAACATTTATCGTGACACCTATCTGGTGAAGCAAAAGCAGTCTCTCAGCCACAGGGAATAGCCTACAGTTCTGCATTGATAATAGTAGGCTTATGCTTAACTGGGTCTTGAGTCTTTTAATGTTTATTTCATGAAAATGTATTTCCTCTGTCAGGTCTTAAGGCCTTAATATTCACAAATAATCATAATTTTAACAGTAATGTAAGCCCTACAAAGACATGGAAGAGTTTATTATGTTAGAACACTTGAGGAAGAGCAATCCTAAAACTACACAGATTGTGAGAAATTTCCAATCAAGAAACGAGTGAGACAGGGAGACCCCATCTCTCTTAAATTATTCATAGAATGCCTAAGATAATTTTTTTTAGAAATTTAGAGTGAAAAAATGTAGGAATTAACATTAATGGAAAATATCTTAACAGCTTAAGATTTACAGATGCCACAGATATGTTTAGTGAATCATAAGAAGAATTGCAAAAGATGATAGAAGATTTTAATAGAGTAAGCAGAAATGTAGGACTGAAAATTATTATAAGTAAAACTAAGGTAATATTTAATGAAATTGCAGACAACAAATAAAGGTTATGGATGAGCCTCTAGAGATTGTTAACGAATAAACAGATTTTGAGCGTAGCGAAAAATCTATTTTTGGGTGAGGTAGCCATGACGTCCTGATGGAAGTTCCTTCAAAGGTAGCTTCCTAGGTATATTTGACTACAGTGATATATCCCAGAGAATTTACCAAAGGTATCCAGAATTCTAACTCCTGGAGCGAATATCCCTTAAAATTTTACAAAGGGATATCGCGTAATATCAGAGGACGTATTCTTGACACGTTTCATGGCTATCTACACCCCCAATATAGCTTTCACTACGAGGGGAAAGAGAGGCAAGAATAAGGTGAGTCGTTCCAGAGACATCGCTCTCGACGAGTCACTACTGCTCTGCAAATAGTGCGCCTGTCCGCCACCGCGAGGCGCTACCGTCATTCTTTGTAGCTTTGTAGGTGTTGCAGATACAGTACTATAGGGAGGGATTCATTATCCTTTTGTCCCAAAAGAGGGTGGGTCCATCAGGACGACATGGCTACCTCACCCAAAAATAGATTTTTCGTTTTGGGCTCAGGCCATGTCGTCGTGATGAAAGTGTACCAGAGCATTAATGTATCTGTGGATTTCCAATAGTGCCGTTCATCTCGAGCTAAATCTTTCCTCTTCGGTCTTTAGACCTAGAGACACTTGATGTTACCGTTATACATCGATCAGCTGATCATAAAATATGTCAGTGCTTCCTGCCCCCTACAGGGAAGTCTGGGTAGACTCGAGGAAAAAACCCGAGGATTGTGAGTTCAGGGAACAATCTAGCAAACAGTTTGTATGTTAGTGTCAACATATACGTAAAGCATAGTCTGTACTAGGATGGAATTGGCTTGGGCAGATTACTGTAGCTCCCGGGTCTGTCGTGAAGAGACGGACAGGTTTATATATGTGTAGGAACACTTTAAACAGTAAAATGAACAGTCTAGTACAACAAGATCTTACCTGTTTGCCTGGAACACCATGAATCTTAGTTCTGGTATTGACTTAAATATCAAAAGAGTCAAGAATGCTCTGACTTATGCATTTAAATAAATATTTAAATAAATATTTGGGGCGAAAGAGACGCAAATATTCGTTCTATTGTTTATTACAAAATAGAAAACGGATTTTGAGCGAAGCGAAAAATCTATTTTTGGGTGAGATAGCCATGGCGTCCTGATGGAAGGTTCCTTTTTGGTAGCTTCCTTAGGTAAATAACTACTAGATATTCCCAGAGAATTTAACCACAGGTTATCACAGAATTCTAACTTCTGGAGCGAGTATCCTAAAGGTTTCCCTTTAAGACATCGTATATCAACAGGGGACGCATGTATTAACGCGCCACATAGCTATCTGCACCCCACATAGAGTTAACACTTCGATGTGTAGGGGCGGAGAATAGCTGGGGAGCCGTTCCACAGCTAATCTCGTCCGTGGCTACTTTTGGTACTCGAGACGTAAACAAACGGGCGCCATTGCTAAATGACGTCACGTCCGTCCTCATCCTGAAGCCAGTTGCTTGCCGATCACCATGATACAGCAGGACAGGGTGGGACCTGAAAGGCTGGACGAAGTAGCAGGGAGGGTCCATCAGGACGCCATGGCTATCTCACCCAAAAATAGATTTTTCGCTTCGCTCAAAATCCGTTTTTTGGGCTCAAGCCATGGCGTCCTGATGGAAGAATACCAGAGAATCAATGTATTGTGGTAGATTTTCCCCTTGTAGTGTAAGTGCCGAGGGCTTTGAATAGAGTAAGCATGGTAATCTAGATAGAGGTTCCGTGGGGTTGAAACTTCCTGTCCCCCTTGGCAGAGAAGTCCCAACGGACCATGCTGAGGATCAAAGTGGTTCTTGAAGGGCTACCCACCTTGCGGGGAGAACGTGAAGAACTCGGAGACAAGACAGAATGGTTACTATTCGTATAGGAACATTCTAAAAAAAAAACAGACAAGTGGTGGTTAGGCACTGTATATTGTAAAGTAGAACAGTCTGGTCTCGAAGGTATAGCGCAAGTAAGTATTCAGTTAGGAATATTACATAGCATGGGTGAGTATATAATATGGATTGAACCAATTATCTTCATCTTTTTTATAGAGGAAAAGGGGAAGGATAATGAAACTATGACAACCATGTATTTCATAGTATAAGTAGGAGCGGATCGAGACGCACAAGTAAATAAAATAGAAATTTTATTTCACAATTGCAGAATATGGTAATAAATGCAATAAAGGATGTAAAGGTATTTACAATAAATTATAATGTACATAGTAATGAAAGACTTCGCTCTTGAATCTGAAAGAAAATTTCAAATTATTAGAAAGCACGGGTTCCAGAGGAACATTAGTCTTTTAAAAGAAAAACACATCATGCACTAGGCATACGGCACTCATGTGACGACTATGACATTTCACCTGAGAGAAGAACAGTCTATGAAAAAACACTAAGTGTCTTTGAATTCACTACGTATCACGCGAGGGTCAACATAGGCACCCGAGGAGTTAGAGTCCCAAGTAACTCACTGTTCTATGCAGAGTTAGGTGCAGGTTTCATAACACTACCTGCGGCTACCACGAAATGTTTGACTTCATGCACTTGTTTCGCGTAATGCTTGAAGAAAACACGCGAGGATTTCCAGCCTGTGAAACTCTTGAGGCTTTCGAAATCCATACTCTGAAAGAAATTCAGAGACGATGCGACTTTTCTAGGATCATGACCTGCGGGTGTACTGTCAGGATCCGCTCTGCGAATGAAGTAGGTGATCTTCGCTCTTAGTTGTTTCAGTGACAGGTCGCTGCCCGATGTTTCTCCTTTGAAGAGTTGGCCTCCACCAAAGTCAGAAGTTCTACGAAGATAGACCTTGAGGCTCTCTACTGGACATAGAGAGGCATCTTCTTTCAGGGGGCAGATTCTCCAAGGGCCCCATCTTTTGGTGGGTAGTTCGTTTTTAGCGAGAAACGTCGGATCCGGGAAGAGGGTAAGGTCTCCTGAATCTGTAAACAGAATGTGACCCTCGTCCCTTGATAATGCCACTATTTCGCTGACTCGGGCTCCTGAAGCAAGAGCAAAAAGAAATATAACCTTTTGAGTCAGATCCTTGAGAGGGCACGAATCGTTGTCCAAACTGGAGGCAAAATGGAGCACCTTGTCCAGGGACCAGGAGATAGGTTTTGGTGGGGGTGCTGGGCGTAGACGAGCGCATGCCTTCGGCAGTTTATTGAAGATGTCGCTGGACAGATCAATCTGGAAGGCGTACATTAGTGGTCTAGTCAAGGCCGATTTGCAAGTAGAAATTGTGTTGGCTGCTAAGCCCTGTCCATAAAGGTGAATGAAGAAGGACATGCAAAAATCGATGGTGATTTCCGTAGGATTTTTTGCCTTGACGAATGAGACCCATTTTCTCCAGGATGATTCGTATTGCCGTCGTGTGGATTCGGTCTTGTATTCCTCGAGGAAGTCTAGACTTTTCTTCGAGATCCCAAACCTTTTCTTCACAGCTAGGGAGAGAAAATCATGAGATGAAGGTCCCTGACTTTCGATGATGAAGCGAAGACAGTCGACTTCAGTACTTGCTGGGAGAGAACTGGGCCCGGGAGAGGGATCAGCGTGGGTTGTAACTCCAGGACTAGGGGGTACCAGTTGCTCCGGGGCCACTTGGGAGCCACTAGGGCCGCTGTTCCTTTGAAGGTTCTCAGTTTGGAGAGGACTTTTAGCAGAAGGTTGGTGGGAGGGAACAGGTAGATCCTGGACCATCTGTTCCAATCCAGGGACATGGCGTCCACTGCTTCTGCCTTGGGGTCCTCTTACGGGGCCACATATCGAGGAAGTTGATTGTTGTCGCTCGTTGCGAAGAGATCGATCTGGAGTTCTGGGGCTTGGTGAGAGATGAAGGAGAAGGATCTTGCGTCTAGAGACCATTCCAACTCTATCGGGCTTGTTCGAGATAGAGCGTCCGCCGTCACGTTGCGGAATCCTTGTAGGTGAACTGCAGACAGGTGCCATTTCTTCTTCTCTGCCAAATGGAAGATTGTTAGAAGCACCTGATTTATCTGGGGCGATCTTGAGCCTTGGCGATTGAGACATCGAACTACCACCGAGTTGTCCAGGGTCAGACGAATATGGATCGAGGGAGGCGGGGAGAGTTTCCTCAGAGTTAGAAGGACCGCCATGGCCTCCAAGATGTTGATGTGAAACGTCTTGAATAGGGGAGACCATGTTCCTTGAGCCTGTTTTTGGTGGGAGTGACCTCCCCAATCCTCCAGCGAAGCGTCCGTGTGGATGTTGAGTGATGGTGGTGGGTGTTGAAGAGAGATGGACCTTTTTAGGGCCTTTGCTTCCGACCACGGCTTTAGGAGCAGCCGAAGTCTGTTTGGGAGCAGTCTCTTGAGGTCTCTTCGAGTGATGGATGCGGAACGTCTCCAGACTCCCGCGGCATCCTTTAGCTGTGCACGTAGCACTGGGTTTGTCACTGAGGCGAACTGTAGAGAGCCTAGAACTCGTTCCTGCTGACGTCTTGAGATCCGTTTGGATTTCAGCAGTCGCTTGACAGACCCTGCTATTTCCTTCCTTTTCTTCTGCGGGATGGAAAGGCGGTGTGACTGAAGGTTCCACTGGATTCCTAACCATTGGAACTTCTGAGCTGGAGAGAGGCGAGATTTCTTCGCGTTTATCTTGAATCCCAGGTGTTCTAGGAACTGGGTAACATTGTTGCAGGATCTTAAACAATCCTCGGGCGATGGAGCCCAGACCAGCCAGTCGTCGAGGTAGGCCATCACCTGGACGCCTCGGAGGCGAAGCTGTTGAACGATGGCGTCTGCCAGCTTTGTGAAGATCCGAGGGGCCACGTTGAGGCCGAAGGGCATGGCCCTGAAGGCGTAGCTTTTCCTTTGGAGTCGAAATCCTAGGTAGGAGGAAGCGTGGTGGTTCAAAATTGTGATATGCAAGAAGACAGCACAGCTACTAATAGAACGGTAAAACAATACCTATCTATTTATGTAGTCAAACCATCTGGTTGCAAGGTAGGGCTATCAGCATTGTGTTGATAGCTAGGAGAAGGGGTGCAGGTCTCTTGGCGCCTCCGGAATGCTCCGGCAGACCGGCGGCACGCCGGAGGCCGCTCCAGCAGAGTTTCTGGCATTAGGGAAGACAAACAGAGAAGTCAAGAGTAATGCCAGGATGGCGGCCGCCGGTACAACGGCGGCGGCTCCGGCAGCCGAAGGTTGCCGGCTTGGTGACAGGGACAAGGGTGAGCTACAGCAGAGCCGGACTACCGGCAATGGATGCCGGCACGCCGGGGGTCGGTCCGATGGACGGACGACCGAAGCAAGGAGGTATAAGGGTAGGCCATCGGCTGCACGCCGACGGGAGACGGCAGCCCTCCGGCACACGGAGGGCTGTCGGCCACGGGGGGCAAGGAAGGAGTCACCAAGGAGGGAGGTCGGTATCGCCGACAGTAGAGGCGGCAAGGGACCGGCACCAGGACAGTGAAAGAGACAGAAGGAGGGATGTAGGAGTACGGACACGAACCCCAAGACATCCCACCTGAATGGGTGTACCCATGATAGGGGCTAGCCCTATCACCCAGTGGCAGGGAGCCGCAGGCGGCCGGGAGCCAGTGTAGCCCAAGGGAGGGCTAGGGAACACCCAAGAGGGGGAAGAACCCCTGCGGACAAAACGCATCCAGTTGCTAACCCCATAGGACACTATGAAGGGTATATGTACCAGAGCGGCCTGCACACAGGGACTCAAGGTAGCCCTATCACTCCACCCTAAGGAGGAGTTGTAGGACAGGGGACAGAAGGGTATAGGCTAACCTAAGTATAGGCTAGGCCATACAAGAAATAGGTGGGGAGGGGAGAAGAGGAAGGGTCTTCCATAGGGGAGGTTCTGTACCAAAACGGCCACCAAGGAAGGAAGGACGCTCCCTAGCCTAAGGTAGGCAGCCTGGCTGAGAACGGTGCATGGGTACCGTTTTAAGCAAGGCACAGAACTATCTCCCCCCAAGCCTAACCTAGAGCAGGGATATTACGCCCTGAACCAGGAAGGTTGGAAGACGTATCGCTATTGCAGGGAAGGTCGGAAACCTAGTCTCAGCAATAGAGGAAGGGCAGGCCGTTCCTCATTCTCGGACGCAACCCTAAGGGGGGATCATTCCCTTAGGGAGGACAGAGAAGCAATAGATACTCTGATATGAGCTTGATCCCCTTACGTGGTAGGGGGAGCAAGGCTACACAGAGGGAATGCCCTAAGGCAGGGGGTGAAGGGAGCATATAGGGGTCCTACATTTAGGTTAGGTTAGAAAGGCACACTATCAAACCTACCCCCTATATGGTCCCTGAAGACGAAAACACTTGCATCACAGTAAACAGTATCATAAAAATAATGCCACTATCTTCATAACTAAACCTAGGATCACTGTAATATATCATGCATGAACACTGATGATAGGCACTCTGGCCTAGGGGCTAGGCTAGCGATCTGGTATGGGGTCAGGCGATGACCGATAAAAGAGCGTCAAAACACGATATATAAAGTTCCTAGCAATGAAGACTAAATAACTAATAATATCGATTAGTTAATAAGGCCGGAGAAGCTGTTGAGGCTAGCTAAATAAGGCATGCAAGACAACAGCGACGCCATAAAATGGCGGGTCCGGTAGCAGCACAGCTATGCCAAAAAACATAAAATATCTCGAAAAGTAAAAGTTACTTTACGGTCAGAGCTTATTTAAACAATACTGGAACCTTGTACTCAACTTTCCAGAAGAAGGCGAGGCGAGGGTAGAGACATGGCTAAGATGCAAGTCGATAAAGTAAGCACAGGGAAAATCCGTCTTAGTAAGGCAAGCTACTATGCGAAGGATGAGGACGGACGTGACGTCATTTAGCAATGGCGCCCGTTTGTTTACATCTCGAGTACCAAAAGTAGCCACGGACGAGATTAGCTGTGGAACGGCTCCCCAGCTATTCTCCGCCCCTACACATCGAAGTGTTAACTCTATGTGGGGTGCAGATAGCTATGTGGCGCGTTAATACATGCGTCCCCTGTTGATATACGATGTCTTAAAGGGAAACCTTTAGGATACTCGCTCCAGAAGTTAGAATTCTGGGATAACCTGTGGTTAAATTCTCTGGGAATATCTAGTAGTTATTTACCCAAGGAAGCTACCAAAAAGGAACCTTCCAAAAATCATGGTTGTAAACAATTACAATGTATGTTGAATAATTCTTTATACAAGCATAAACAGTAATAACAGGATAAAAAGGGTTTGCCTGAAAAGGAAAACATTAGCCACTCAAGGGAAACATGCAGTTTCGCTCTACAATCTGTTGTTACTAAAAAAACTGTGCATATAAGAATGCCTGGCACTTGTGTCAGTTTATTATGCTTAATGTCACCTGTGTAGGGAGAACAGTCTATAGTGTTATCACTTAAACACAAAACTCAACACGATATGTCTTACGAGTCTATCGGGTACACCCTTCACTATAAGTCCCTAATAGTGCACTGTTCTTTGCAGTAATCAAGCAGCGGGTTTTATCACACGGCCCGCCGCCACCACATGAAACTTAATTTCTTGTAATTGCTTCGCGTAGTGCTTGAAGAAGACTCTTGAGGACTTCCATCCAGTATAAGCACGAAGACTTTCAAACGACATCGTTTGGAAGAAATTCAGAGATGAGGCAACCTTCCTCGGATCATGACCTGCGGGTGTACTGTCTGGATCCGCTCTGCGAATGAAGTAAGTGATTTTTGCCCTAATCTGTTTCAAGGATAACATTGAACCGGAAGTCTCTCCCCTGAAAAGCTGACCTCCCTTAAAGTCTGAAGTTCTACGAAGATAGACCTTTAGGCATTCCACTGGGCAGAGGGATGCTTCTTCCTTCAGAGGGCAGATTCTCCAGGGACCCCACCTTTTAGTGGGCAGCTCGTTCTTGGCGAGAAACGTCGGGTCTGGAAAGAGGTTCAGATCTCCATTGTCTGTGAACTGAATGTGGCCATCATCCCTCGAGAGGGCCACTATTTCGCTAACTCTGGCTCCCGAGGCCAGTGCAAATAAGAATATCACCTTCTGAGTCAAGTCTTTCTGCGAGCAATCCTCATTATTCAGGGTTGATGCTAAATGAAGAACTTTGTCCAAAGACCATGAAATGGGCTTAGGAGGAGCTGCGGGCCGAAGTTTTGCGCAGGCTTTAGGGATCTTGTTGAAGATTTCGTTGGAAAAGTCTAACTGGAAGGCATAAAGTATTGGTCTGGCCAGGGCGGATTTACATGTAATAATCGTATTGGCTGCTAAACCTTGTTCATGAAGATGGATGAAGAAGGACAAACAGAAGTCCGTAGAAATCTCCTTAGGTTTCTTCGCCTTGACAAAGGCCACCCATTTTTTCCAGGAAGACTCATATTGTCTTCTTGTTGACTTTGACTTGCATTCTTCTAGGAAGTTGATACTGTCCCTAGAAATCCCAAACCGTTTCTTGACCGCTAAGGCGAGAAAATCATGAGATGAAGGTTCTGGGTTTTCACTGATGAAGCTGAGACAGTCAATTTCTGCACTTGCTGAGTCAGAACTGGGTCCGGCAACGGGATCAGTTTCAGGCGTAGTTCCGTTACCATGGGGAACCAAACGCTGTTGGGCCACTTGTGGGCCACTATTGCTGCCGTCCCCCGAAAGGATCTCAGCTTGTCGATGACTTTCAGCAGAAGGTTGGTTGGAGGGAATAGGTAGATCTTGGACCATCTGTTCCAATCTACGGACATTGCATCCATTGCTTCCGCTAGAGGATCCTCGTACGGGGCTACATACCGGGGTAGCTTCTTGTTGTCGCTCGTTGCGAAGAGGTCTATCTGCAGTCCTGGGACTTTGCGTAAGATGAAGGAGAACGATCTTGCGTCTAGGGACCATTCTGACTCTATCGGTTTGGTTCTGGATAGACCGTCCGCTGTCACATTGCGGAACCCTTGAAGGTGGACTGCTGACAAGTGCCATCTCTTCTTCTCCGCTAAGCGGAGGATGGCTAGTATCACTTGATTTATGTGAGGCGATCTCGAACCCTGTCGATTTAGGCATCTCATTATGACTTCGCTGTCTAGAACCAGACGGATATGGATTGAGCAGCGGAGTTTCAGTTTCTTTAAGGGAAGAAAAACTGCCATGGCTTCCAGGAAGTTTATGTGGAAGGTTTTGAAGACGGGAGACCAGGTTCCTTGGACTTTCCGATGGTGAGAGTGACCTCCCCACCCTTCTTTCGAGGCATCCGTGTGAACGGTGACTGACGGTGGAGGTGATTGTAAGGGAACCTTGTTCTTTAGGTTCTTGGCCTCCGACCATGGCTTGAGTAGGGATCGCAGACGATTTGGTGTCGGTCTTTTTAGATCTCTTCGAGCGTTTGATGCGTATTTTCTCCAGACTCCTGATGCATCTTTTAATTGTGCTCTCAATACTGGATCTGTCACTGAGGCGAACTGGAGAGACCCCAACACTCTCTCCTGTTGCCTTCTTGATATTCTTGCTGATCGAAGAAGGCTTCTGACAGATCCCGCTATCTCTTTCCGTTTCTGTGATGGAATGGAAAGGCAGTGCGACTGCAAGTTCCAGTGGACGCCCAGCCACGGAAACTTCTGAGCTGGAGACAGTCGGGATTTTTCCCGATTGATCTTGAATCCCAAGTGTTCCAGGAACTGGATCACTTCCATGGAGGCTTGCCTGCATTCTTCTTCGGATGCTGCCCACACCAGCCAGTCGTCCAGGTAGGCTACCACCTGGATTTCTTTTAGGCGTAGTTGATGAATGACTGCATTCGCAAGCTTGGTGAATACCCTTGGAGCTATGTTTAGTCTGAAGGGCATGGCTCTGAAGATGTACTGTCTTCTTTGTAGTTTGAATCCCAGGTAGGGGGAAACTTGACGGCTGATCGGAACGTGCCAGTACGTATCCGTCATGTCTATGGAGACTGTGTATGCCCGTTTGGGCAACGGGGTCCTGATGTGTTGAAGCGTCAGCATTTTGAACTTGTAGTTCACTATGAACTTGTTGAGTGGTGACAAGTCCAGAATTACTCTGAGCTTTTCCGAGTCCTTCTTCGGAACACAAAATAGCCTTCCTTGGAATCTGATGGACTTCGTCTTCCATATAACTCTTTTGTTCAAGAGTTCCTGAACATATTCTTCCAATATGGGGGTTGAGTGTTGGAAGAATTGAGGGAAGGTTGGTAGAGTTGAGCTCCAACTCCACCCTAGTCCGTTCTTGATTAGGCTGTGGGCCCAGGGATCGAAGGTCAATGGGAACATGTATGAAAACGGATTTTGAGCGAAGCGAAAAATCTCTTTTTGGGTAAGATGGCCATTTCGTCCTGATGGAAGGTTCCTTCAGTAGCTTCCTAGGGTATATTTAACTACAGTGGATATTCCCAGAGAATTAAACTAAAGGTTATCACAGAATTCTAACTTCTGGTACGAGTACCCTAAAGGTTTCCCTCTAGGATATCGTATATCAACAGGGGACGCATGTATTAACACGCCACATAGCTATCTGCACCCCATATAGAGTTAACACTTCGATATGGGAATGGGCTGAGTAACTGAAGAGCCGTTCCAAAGTTACTCTCATCCGTGGCTACTTTTGGTACTCGAGACGTAAACAAACGGGCGCCATTGCCAAATGACGTCACGTCCGTCCTCATCCTGAGCTCAGCTCCTACCAATCTCCGCGATACAGTAGGTCAGGGAGGGGCCTGAAAGGCTGAACTAGAATAGACGGGAGGGTCCATCAGGACGACATGGCTATCTCACCCAAAAATAGATTTTTCGCTTCGCTCAAAATCCGTTTTTTGGGCTCAAGCCATGTCGTCATGATGGAAGTGTATCAGAGAATTAATGTATCGTGGATTTTTGGGCTCAAGCCATGACGTCCTGATGGAAGGTTCCTTCAGTAGCTTCCTTGGGTATATTCAACTACAGGGATATTCCCAGAGAATTAAACTAAAGGTTATCACAGAATTCTAACTTCTGGTGCGAGTACCCTAAAGGTTTCCCTCTAGGATATCGTATATCAACAGAGGACGTATGTATTAACACGCCACATAGCTATCTGCACCCCATATAGACTTAACACTTCGATATGGAAAGGTGGAGAATAACTGGGGAGCCGTTCCACAGTTACACTCGTCCGTGGCTGCTTTTGGTACTCGAAACGTAAACAAACGGGCGCCATTGGTAAATAACGTCACGTCCGTCCTCATCCTTCAGCCTGTAGTCCCTTGCCTTGGTCGGATTTCCCTTTGTGCGATTTTCATCGACTTACATCGCCGTTATGTCGTTACCTTCAGCCTCGCCTTCTTCTGGAAAGTTGAGTACCAGGTCCCAGTATTGTTTAAATAAGCTCTAGCCGTAAAGTAACTTCTACTTTTTGTAAAATATTGTGTTTTGTGGCGGAGCTGTGCCGATCCCGGACGCGCCATTTTATGGCGTTGCTGTTCTATTGCATGCCTTATTTAGTTAGCCAGAACAGCCTTATCCGGTCTCTTAACTAATTTATATCATTAGTTATTTAGTCTTCATAGCCAGGAATTACTTATATCGTGTTTTAGCGCTCATCTACTCAGTCGTCGTTCGACCCCACACTAGATCGCTAGCTTAGCCCCTAGGCTAGATAGCCTAGTGCTTGTGTTCATGCATGATATATTCCAGTGATCCTAGGTTAAGTTATGAAGATTGTGGCATTATTAAACATACTGTTAACTGTGATGTAAGTGTTTTCGCCTTCGGGGACCATATAAGGGACCGGGTTGATTGCGTATCTTTCCACCCTAACCTAAATGTAGGAACCCCTATATGCTCCCTTATCCCCTGCCTGCGGGCATTCCCTCTGTGTGGCCATGCTTTCCCTTCTATATAGGGGAATCTTGTCTACAAACAGAGTATTTATCGCTTCTCTGTCTACCCTAAGGGAATGATTCCCCCTTAGGGTTGTGACCGAGAAATAAGGAACGGCTCTGCCCTTCCTCAGTTGCACCTGGTTGGGTTACTCCTCCCTCCCTGCAACTTGCGATGTGTCTTTCAGCCTACCTAGCCTAGGAGTTAACCCTCCTTCTCTAGGTTAACCTCTGGGGGGGTTGATTCTGTACTTTTATAGTTTGAGACGGTACTCCTGTACCAATCTCATTTTGGTTACCTAACCTAGGTTAGGGAGCGTTCTCCCTCTCCTTGGTGGCCGTTCTTGTACAGAGCCTCCCCTATGAAAGACCCCTCATCTTCTCCCTCCCCACCTATCCCTTTGGTGTAGGCTTGCCTATACACATCTGTCCTTAGTCCTACAACTCCTCCCTTGGGTGGAGTGGTAGGGCTAACTTGTTCTCCTGCTGGGCTGGCCGCTTTGGTACACATACCCTTCATAGTGTTCTATGGGGGTAGTCGCCGGCAGCGGTCCGACCGGCAGGGGTTTCCCCCTCTTGAGTGCCCTCCCTTGGGTTACCCCAGGCACCCGGCCGACTGCCGGCCCCCTGCCGCCGGATGCTATGAGTATCTACTCCTATCATGAGTGCACTCTCTCCGGAGGGATGCCGGAGAGGTATGTGGTCTTACCCCTCCCATCCCTCCTTACCTTTCTCTCCGTCTATCCTGGTGCCGGTCCCTTGCCACCTCCACTGCCGGCGATACTGCCTTACCTCTGGTGACATTCTTTCATAAGATGCCCTCCATCCTCTAAGACGTCAGCCTTCCGTGTGCCGGAGGCTGCCGCCTTCCGTGTGCCGGAGGCTGCCGCCTTCCGTCGGCATACAGCCGACGTCCCACCCCTCCTTTTACCTAGTAACAGCTGGCTGACCCTCCGTGCCGGCCACCTGGGTGCCGGCATTGATTGCCGGCGGTCTAGGCATACAACCATATGCTTATCTGTCTTATGAATTGATCCAAGCTCATCAGGCCGTCAGCCGTCGGCTGCCGGAGCCCCCGCCTCCTGCCGGCGACCTGCCGCTGTGCCGGCGGTCGCCAAGATGGTTTTACAATTTAGATACTCAATGTGTCTGTCTTGATGCCTTCCACCCTGCAGGATCGGCCTCCGGCGTTCCGTCGGTCTGCCGGCAACCCCTGGAGACGTTAAGGGACATGCACCCCTTCTCATACCTGCCGACAATATGCCGACAGCCAACACACTGCAGCCATATGGCTTAGCCACTTCCACATATAGGTATTGTCTTACCTTTGAAATTGTGGCTGTGCTGTCTGATTGCACATTACAATATTCCAGCATACTCTGTGTGTCTTCGCGCAGCCGGTTGCCGGAACCTATATCTAATAAGGGGTGTTCCCTACTCCCCTTCTAACCAGGGATCTGAGTGGTCTCAGACTGAGACCACTCAGATCCCTGGTTAGAAGGGGAGTAGGGAACACCCCTTATTAGATATAGGTTCCGGCAACCGGCTACGCGAAGACACACAGAGTATGCTGGAATATTGTAATGTGCAATCAGACAGCACAGCCACAATTTCAAGGGTAAGACAATACCTATATGTGGAAGTGGCTAAGCCTCGCTACACCTCGCAGGCAATTTTTGCTAGAGGCTTAGCTTCTAGCCACCACGGCTTATCCATATGGATTTCCGTTTTGTGGCCTTCGGCCACAAAAGAAATTGCCTACTGATAAGGTTACGGTAACCGACTGGGTGGGATTCACAAGTATGTGTCTATCTACTCCCTTTCCCACTCTCTACTCTCAGGCATTATAATACCTTATGAATTGTTTTAATGCTTAAAAACTTAGATTAAGTTATCTTAATTTTAGAGTAATGTAAGTCATTTTTGGGCTCAAGCCATGACGTCCTGATGGAAGGTTCCTTCGGTAGCTTCCTTGGGTATATTTAACTACAGGGATATTCCCAGAGAATTAAACTAAAGGTTATCACAGAATTCTAACTTATGGTGCGAGTACCTTAAAGGTTTCCCTCTAGGATATCGTATATCAACAGGGGACGTATGTATTAACACGCCACATAGCTATCTGCACCCCATATAGGGTTAACACTTCGATATGGAAAGGTGGAGAATAACTGGGGAGCCATTCCACAGTTACACTCGTCCGTGGCTGCTTTTGGTACTCGAAACGTAAACAAACGGGCGCCATTGCTAAATGACGTCACGTCCGTCCTCATCCTTCAACCTGTAGCCCCTTGCTTTGGTCGGATTTCCCTTTGTGCGATTTTCATCGACTTACATAGCCGTTATGTCGTTACCTTCAGCCTCGCCTTCTTCTGGAAAGTTGAGTACTAAATAAGATTCACTTTTTGTTCATGAAATGTTTATTATCACTTGGAAGGCATCACATGACAATGATAATATCTGCAATGAAAGATAGCATGATGAGAAATGAAATGGCATTTGCATCGGCAGTCAAAATAAATTCAATATGAAATTACACTGACACCTAATAGCATATATGGGTCAGTTAGTAAATTCACAGTATTCACAGCTAGCTAATGAACCATTTGCTGCTAGCATATAATAGATAATAAAGTTTAACTAAAGTCTATAGACAATAATACTGTACCATATACGCAGCGAGTAAATGAGCTGCCAAACTGAAACACTGTTTGCTTACATTCTCACAAATGAGCGCCAATGTATAGATGACGCAATACACATAAATGAAATAGGATCCTATAATGCACATAATGTATAGACGACACAATACACATAAATGAAATAGGATCCTATAATGCACAAGAATGAAATAGGATCATATAATAATTATAACATGTACAACAGATATGAATAGACAATCCTCTATCTCCTCCCAAGTTTTTTTTTTGGGGTACTAATAAGAAAACTCAAAAACAAAACTGAACATGTTGGAGCAATATATGAAAACTACTTTATAAAAGCATATTAGCTATGTGGCTATGGAGCATAGCTGAATGAAAAATATAATATTATAAAGATAAATAAAGGGTGGAAAAGTATTGGTCTGCAAAAACGAATCAATACGTATTACAATCATAGTCAGTCAAGTAGGCAGGCTTCTTGCGCAGCCTCTGAGGACGATCCGGAAGGGCACTTGGGGGAGCTTGAAAGAAATTATTAGGAGAGGCATCAGGGTGTGCATCATGTAGTGCTGCGTCAGGTGCCTGTGGGTGGTGAACAGGTGTTATGGGAGATTGAGGACGTGGTGATGGGGGTGGTGTGGCATCTGTGGGAGATGTAGGCGCAGGGTGTGGCACTTCCAGTCGATCAGTAGAGTGCGGTTCTGTATCAGGTTCTGGAGGCGATGATGGGCGTTGACGTGATTTCTCGTGCTGGGGAATTGGGTATCCAATGGTTAATCGTGGTCGTCTTGGAATAGCAGGGATGTATTTCCTCAGAAATTGTCTGTTGCGAAGAGTAGCCCTTCCAGAGCCATCGACCCTGACAATGTACTGATCAAATTGACGCACTTCGGACACAACGCCTGTTTTGTCCCATTTTAATGGGTTCGGGCCTGTCTGGTTTTGGATGCGGACGTTGTCGCCAACTCTCAATGGCGGGGGCCGCTTAGTGTGCTCGGTCCAGTACTCGGCCATTCTCATATGGCGATTCCGGAGTGCTTCCTCGCGTTGTGCGAGGGTGCTTCTCCAAGTGGGATGGGGGTTGTATTTTCCTGGCAAGATGGGGATGAAATCCTTAATGGGCCTTCCGAAGATACACATAGCTGGAGAAACTTTGGTTTCTTTGTCAGGGGTATTCCGGTATTGAAGGACGGCGCGCTGAAAGGCGTCGATGTTCAGGTCTCCTGTGGGCCCAGTGTTGTCGGTGAGGAGTCTTTTCGCTATTTTAACGCCAACCTCTGCCCTACAATTAGAATGGGGAAAATAGGTTGAGGAAAGACGATGGTCGACCCCCCAAGCCTGAAGGAAATCTTGAGTGATTTTTGCAGAGAACTCTGGGCCACCATCAGAAGAAAGCTCATCAGCGATTCCATATGTTGCGAATATCCTCCGTAGACTGTTGATAAGCCCAGTGGCACCATCTGCTGCGCGTTCGATGACAGGCCAATTTGAATACCTGTCCACTACAACGAGGTACTGTTGTCCTTTGTAGTGGAAAAAATCGGCACAAATATGCTGAAATGGATAGGCAGGAGGGTTTTGTGGATGTGGGGGAAGGGCGGGTTGGGAAGGTGCAATGCGGTTACAGTGATAACAGTTCATACGTGTGTCTTGGAGATCTTTAGAGATGCCGGGCCAAAATACAGACGAATCTGCTCGTGCTGTCATCGAGGTGATTCCCTGGTGAGCCGCATGAAGGGCTTGGAGTACTTGTTTACGAAGGGTGGGGGGGATCACAATTCTGTCTTTGTAGATGACTACACCGTCTACAGTATACAATTCGTGGCGGAACTTATGGTATTCGTGGAGATGCGGTGGTACGTCATTCTTAGCCTCGGGGATGCCATTTTCAATCAGTGAGATCAGATGTTGAAAGTCCGGGCAGCTGTTAGTTGCAGTTTGAACTTTGTCCCACGTCACTGAGCCAAGGGTTTGCAGGGATGTAACGTGTGCACACTGCAGGGCAGAGTCGATATCATCCTTTATTTCATCACTGCAGGAGTGCATGGATGCGATGTCGTCCTGCAAACGTAGTTTCATTGGAGGACCATTGCCTGTGGGATGTCGTGAGAGCGTGTCGGCTGCTTTGTGTTTTGTGCCAGGAACATGGACCATTTTGAAGCGGTATCGTAGTGTCTTTTCTTTCAAGTTTCGAAGGCGAGCGTTGGAGATGTCTTCAAAAGATCGATCACCAAAGATTTTAAGTAGGGGCTTGTGGTCCACTGCGATGAACAAGCTAGGGCATCCAAGGACGAAGAATCTGGTTTTGTTAAGGGCATCCACTACAGCCAAGGCCTCTCCTTCAATGGGTGCATAACGAGACTCTGCTGGGTGTGTGAATCTACTCCCAATTAAGGTGGTTTTCCAGCCCGATTTGCAGCAAAATGGCCGGGTTGGTGTGCACAGGCAGTATTTTTGGGTGAGCCAGAACCCAATGCCTGATTTGGACCAGTCGGTAGCAAGGCATGTTGATTTTTCTTTATCGTAGATCTGAACGCCCCTCTTGATTTCGTCGATTATGTGATCTTTAGATTCCTCAAAAAGGGTGTCCATGTGTCTGTCCCAACAGAAAGGGTTGCCAGGGCGCAAAAAGTTACGAAACGGGGTCATGCGTTTGGTCATAGAGAAGGCATAAGAGACTTGATTGATGAGGCCAAACCAGGAGCGCACGTCGGTTATGTTTTTTGGTGTGGGGAAATCGCGTATTGCAGACAAATATTTCTCACATGGCCGGACGCAATCTGGTGTGATTTCAAACCCCGCAAACTGGACAGTGTTAGCTGAAAAAACGAACTTGTCAGGATTTAAAATGATACCATTATGACCACAAATATCTAACCATTGTACTGTCTGGAAGAAACTCTCCTCTATGTTGTCTGCCCAGAGCAACGTGTCATCGATGCACTTGGTTTTGTTCGGGATATGACCGACCAGTTCGTCGTATCGTCTGGAATAGCCGTCACCAGAAGCTATGTATCCTTGTGGGGCCGTGCAATACCTGTAGCGGCCCCATGGTGTGATGAATGTGGTTAGGTGACGGTCTTCGGGCCGTAGCGGTACGCTGTGGTATCCATTCCAGGCATCTAAGACGGTTTTACGTTTACCTGCTGGCACTGCACGAGCTTGATGGAAAGGGGATGGTGTGTGGTGTGTTTCGCGAGTGGCATGGAGGTTGAGGGCTTGCAGATCTACTGTGCGACGTGGTTTACCATTCTTCTTGGCGCAAACTACCATACGGCTCATCCATGTGACAGGCTCGCCTATGGGCACCTGTTCGAGGACTCCTAGGTTCACATCCTGGTCCAGTCCTTGTTTTACCTCATCCTGCCAGTGAAGGGGAACGGGTATAGGGGTATGTACCGCTACTGGTTCAGCATGTGGATCAATCATTAATTTTAACGGGGGTCCTGACATCATGGGTAGCTTTTGGTGTTCACATGTATTAAAAGTGCTGGATGCGTAGTGCTCTAGGAGGAACTTCTGCAACTTCTCTCTATTAGCCTCCGTTGCAGCGAATGGTAACTTTTGGGGTGGTGGTGGGGGGAGTTGTCTCTGGGGGCACGAGCATTCCTCTGTCTGAATATTAGTCGATGATGTTTCCTGTGTCGCTTCGCCAATGCAGGGGAAGGTGGAAGAGATTATACCTAAGGCGATGCAGCCCTCTTTGCTCAAGTAAATCTTGTCAGAGTTGTCGGTGACATAGGTGATTTGTCTGGTTTCAACCAATTTACCCCTGTTGTTGGTACCTGTAAAGCGAAGAATAACGGCTCCTAGAATATTTATGCCTTTACTGTTGGCAGCTTTCATGGAGATATTAACTGGAATCAGATCAGAATGCTTGATGTGAAGTTTATTCAGAGCATGGATACCTGCCAGACAACTCTGACAGCCTGTGTCTGCCATTACTCGAGCCACTGCTGCTTTCGGTGGGGCGTGAAGTTTGAAGCCGAAGTGGGAATAGTCTTCTGAGGAAGTGGATATTTTGAGGTTAATGAATGGTTGGGGCCCAGAGGGCCTTTTAATCCATGATTTTGACATAGCGTCATACTGATGGTGATCAAGTGTAATGGATGAGTTGTTATGATATGTGGTGACAGAACAAAGTTCATTAAACACAGCATTATCTTCAGGTTGGATTGCAGCATGTGATTGTATTCCACTTGCCTGAGGTGATTTCTTCCTGCAAACTGAAGCAAAATGGTGTAATTTATTGCAAGAAAGGCATGTTTTATCAAATGCAGGGCATTCTGATTTTCTGAGACTTGCAGGGGCCTTTCTGCCATGCCCTGTTTTACCACAATAAGAGCAACTCACATCAGAAGCAGGTTTATTTAAGTCATGTTTCACAATCCTGGTTCGGTTAAATTTTTTGTACGAACTTGAGGCATCGGTGCTTGGGGATTCCGTGAATAAAGACGCTGAGCGTTTACCGGCTTCTTTTCTTTCAACAAATCTAAAAACTTCTTCTAGTGTCATGTTTTGATTTGTGTGACCCAACAGGTCAAGTTGTATCTCCTGGTCTTCAATGCCTCTGATAAGGATATCCTGAATAATTGGCTCAGTATAATTCACTTCACTATCGCAGGAAGGGCAATCTAGGAGGAATTTACATATACCAGCTTGCCCCCTTAATCTGGCTCCAAATGCTCGGATGGGTTCGTCTCTGTCTTGCCTCATATTATGGAGTGTGACCCGTGCCACCATTACATTTTCTTCACGTACGGCTAGGGCTCGAATGGCAGCAATGACTTCGGCAATAGGTTTTGCGAGGAGGCTGCCTCCAGCAACTCTAGTTACATCTTTACGCAATTGATCTTCACAACACTCTAGCAGCTGAACAACAGCTTCTTGCCCGTTAATGGCTGTGGCATTTACATATTCATCCCACCTTATTAAAAAATATGACCATTCCTCAGTGGTTCCTGCGGCAGTGATGGTAGGCCTCTTAACCTTTTCCACTTGTGCATGTTGCGCTGCAGCACCTGGTCGAGCAGCAGCTGTGTGGTTTATGCAATGGGCGGTCAGTAGGGCAGCAACAATGGCGTCAGACAGGTCGGGGGTCACATAATTGCAATTGTCGATGGGGCATTGTACAGCAGGCATTGTAATGTAGCAAGATCACTGATATTATCATAAATAAGATTCACTTTTTGTTCATGAAATGTTTATTATCACTTGGAAGGCATCACATGACAATGATAATATCTGCAATGAAAGATAGCATGATGAGAAATGAAATGGCATTTGCATCGGCAGTCAAAATAAATTCAATATGAAATTACACTGACACCTAATAGCATATATGGGTCAGTTAGTAAATTCACAGTATTCACAGCTAGCTAATGAACCATTTGCTGCTAGCATATAATAGATAATAAAGTTTAACTAAAGTCTATAGACAATAATACTGTACCATATACGCAGCGAGTAAATGAGCTGCCAAACTGAAACACTGTTTGCTTACATTCTCACAAATGAGCGCCAATGTATAGATGACGCAATACACATAAATGAAATAGGATCCTATAATGCACATAATGTATAGACGACACAATACACATAAATGAAATAGGATCCTATAATGCACAAGAATGAAATAGGATCATATAATAATTATAACATGTACAACAGATATGAATAGACAATCCTCTAAGTACCAGGTCCCAGTATTGTTTAAATAAGCTCTAGCCGTAAAGTAACTTCTACTTTTTGTAAAATATTGTGTTTTGTGGCGGAGCTGTGCCGATCCCGGACGCGGCATTGTATGGCGGAGCTGTGCCGATCCCGGACGCGGCATTGTATGGCGTCGCTGTTCTATTGCATGCCTTATTTAGTTAGCCAGAACAGCCTTATCCGGTCACTTAACTAATTTATATTATTAGTTATTTAGTCTTCATAGCTAGGAATTACTTATATCGTGTTTTAGCGCTCATCTACTCGGTCGTCGTTCGACCCCATACTAGATCGCTAGCTTAGCCCCTAGGCTAGATAGCCTAGTGCTTGTGTTCATGCATGATATATACCAGTGATCCTAGGTTAAGTTATGAAGATTGTGGCATTATTAAACATACTGTTAACTGTGATGTAAGTGTTTTCGCCTTCGGGGACCATATAGGGGACCGGGTTGATTGCGTATCTTTCCACCCTAACCTAATGTAGGAACCCCTATATGCTCCCTAATCCCCTGCCTGCGGGCATTCCCTCTGTGTGGCCATGCTTTCCCTTCTATATAGGGGAATCTTGTCTACAAACAGAGTATTTATCGCTTCTCTGTCTACCCTAAGGGAATGATTCCCCCTTAGGGTTGTGACCGAGAAATAAGGAATGGCTCTGCCCTTCCTCAGTTGCACCTGGTTGGGTTACTCCTCCCTCCCTGCAACTTGCGATGTGTCTTTCAGCCTACCTAGCCTAGGAGTTAACCCTCCTTCTCTAGGTTAACCTCTGGGGGGTTGATTCTGTACTTTTATAGTTTGAGACGGTACTCCTGTACCAATCTCTTTCTGGTTACCTAACCTAGGTTAGGGAGCGTTCTCCCTCTCCTTGGTGGCCGTTCTTGTACAGAGCCTCCCCTATGAAAGACCCCTCATCTTCTCCCTCCCCACCTATCCCTTTGGTGTAGGCTTGCCTATACACATCTGTCCTTAGTCCTACAACTCCTCCCTTGGGTGGAGTGGTAGGGCTAACTTGTTCCCCTGCTGGGCTGGCCGCCCTGGTACACATAGCCTTCATAGCGTTCTATGGGGGTAGTCGCCGGCAGCGGTCCGACCGGCGGGGGTTTCCCCCTCTTGAGTGCCCTCTAACCCTCCCTTGGGTTACCCCAGGCACCCGGCCGACTGCCGGCCCCCTGCCGCCGGATGCTATGAGTATCTACTCCTATCATGAGTGCACTCTCTCCGGAGGGATGCCGGAGGGGTATGTGGTCTTACCCCTCCCATCCCTTCTTACCTTTCTCTCCGTCTATCTTGGTGCCGGTCCCTTGCCGCCTCCACCGCCGGCGATACCGCCTTACCTCTGGTGACATTCTTTCATAAGATGCCCTCCCTCCTCTAAGACGTCAGCCTTCCGTGTGCCGGAGGCTGCCGCCTTTCGTCGGCATACAGCCGACGTCCCACCCCTCCTTTTACCTAGTAACAGCTGGCTGACCCTCCGTGCCGGCCACCTGGGTGCTGGCATTGATTGCCGGCGGTCTAGAAATACAACCATATGCTTATCTGTCTTATGAATTGATCCAAGCTCACCAGGCCGTCAGCCGTCGGCTGCCGGAGCCGCCGCCTCCTGCCGGAGACCTGCCGCTGTGCCGGCGGTCGCCAAGATGGTTTTACAGTTTAGACACTCAATGTGTCTGTCTTGATGCCTTCCACCCTGCAGGATCGGCCTCCGGCGTTCCGTCGGTCTGCCGGTAACCCCTGGAGACGTTAAGGGACATGTACCCCTTCTCATACCTGCCGACAATATGCCGACAGCCAACACACTGCAGCCAGATGGCTTGGCCACTTCCACATATAGGTATTGTCTTACCTTTGAAATTGTGGCTGTGCTGTCTGATTGCACAATACAATATTCCAGCATACTCTGTGTGTCTTCGCGCAGCCGGTTGCCGGAACCTATATCTAATAAGGGGTGTTCCCTACTCCCCTTCTAACCAGGGATCTGAGTGGTCTCAGTCCCTGCTACACCTCGCAGGCAATTTCTGCTAGAGGCTTAGCTTTTACCCACCACGGCTTATCCATATGGATTTCTGTTTTGTGGCCTTCGGCCACAAAAGAAATTGCCTACTGATAAGGTTACGGTAACCGACTGGGTGGGATTCACAAGTATGTGTCTATCTACTTCCTTTCCCGCTCTCTACTCTCAGGCATTATAATACCTTATGAATTGTTTTAATGCTTAAAAACTTAGATTAAGTTATCTTAATTTTAGAGTAATGTAAGTCATTCTTATGCCTTCCATGTACTCATGATCTCTTTCCTTTACAGGAGGAGTATATGAAGTGCGAAAGCAACTTTTGTGGAGTGAAGCGCCCGGACTTCTACGGGCACAAGGCGTGCTGGACCCACGCCCCATGCGCCGCCAAGAGAGGAGACCTGAAATACTGAGACCCGCAGCACTGTACAGTCTGCAAGAGTCGTCTGGTCGAGGCGTTCGACGATCCTCCTTCAGCGGAGGCAAGGGAAAACGCTCGAGAGAAGCTACGCAAGTGGGTGCGTGGCTTCCAGAAGAACTCCACCGGACCGTATCTCGCCAGCGAAGATTTGAGGGCCTTGTTATTTCCAAAGGCATCTAAAGACTCTGTGATCCCCAGTGATCAGAACCCCACCGTCCAGCTCGTAGTGGAACCTGATATTGTCATGGCCCAGTCCATGCATGAGTGCCACTTGGATTCTGATAACGTGGAACGTATGTCGGAAGTTTCGGAAGAGACGGAGAAGAACCTCATGGGCGAGGAGCTCGACTATGAGGAAGATCAGGTGGAATACCCTGTTCGGAGCCTGAGGTCGCTCCCACTCCTACTCCCGCGTCGACTCCTGCACCGTCCGAGGAACCTGTTCCTTCGACTTCCGCCACCCCGGACCCTCTTCCATCAGGCACTCGGGAGGTCTTCAAGATGCTTGAAGCCCTCATGGAAAGAAAACTTCGTGAGACCCATGAGCAATTCCAGTCTACCCTAGTGAGTTTTAAACAACCGAAACGGATTTCGGTTAAGGACCTCCCCTCTTGCTCGGATACTAACCCATGGAGATATGCCGAGCATATGCCGATCACAACTGGTAAGATCTTCATCAGTGAGAAGGTCGGCTCGATCTTGTTGGAAGAAGTGGAATTCTTCCCAAACTTCGAGGCTTATCCGGACTGTTACGTCCGGCTCAGGTCCGAACCAGCCTCAAAGGAAGAGACCGAAGGAAGTAATCGTGTTCGATCTCGCGAAGGCCCAGGCTATGCTAGCCAGTGCGGTGAAGAGTAGGGGTTTCACCAACTCCAAGATGCCGGCGCTCAGTAAGAAGCACCCAACCTTCGTTGCGCCGAATGCTGCGACCTTCCCCTTTATAGAAAAGGCCTTCACAGGGATCTTGGAAGCAGTGGAGGAAGGGAAACCTTGCCCTGTACTGGAGGAGTGCAGACCTTTCGCCCTTACCGTCCCTCCCGATGATAGGCACTGGAAAGACGTCCAGTCAACCTTCACGGTGGGGAAGTTAGAGCCTGACGTAGCCGGTCGTCAGTTCAATGAGGACCTCCCAAGGCTAAATGATCACCTCCTTCGTAGGGAACAGGATACGAAGGAGAGGCTTGCCGCATCGCTGTCCCTCCAGGTACAGCTTGAACTCATGGCCGGGGACACTAGAGTCCCGGACTTCTACATGGTCCTAGCCAAAACACATTTGGCAAAGTTGACTAAGGACCTGTACAGCTTCACTAAGGCTCGCAGAGCCTGTCGTGAATTCGTGTTTGCCAACGCGACGGTAAAACACGAACCCCGGAGGCTGATTTCCTCCAATATCTGGGGTAAATATCTCTTTCCCTCCTCCCTGGTGAAAGAGATTGCTGACAAGGCCGCCACGGAGAACAGGAACCTTCTCCACAAGTGGGGCATGTCGAGAAAAAGGAAATCCTCTCGGGACGATGGCCCTCAACCTAAGAGGAAGTCCCAGAAACCGAAACCCCAGCAACGTCAACAGAGACGGCAGTTTCCGGGTTCCGCTACTCCCCAAGTGGTGTCGCGGTCACCGGTCTTTACCCCTGCATTTGAGCAACATGCTACTACCTTTCGTCCCAGAGGTAGGGGCTCAAGCAGAGGTTCCGGCAGAGATTCGTCTCGCCGCCCCTCCAGAGGCAGAGGAGGAAGGGGAGCTAGCGGCCGAGGTGGCAAACCCTCGGGACACCAGAAGCAATGAAGTGCTTCCGGTGGGAGGAAGACTCCGCCAATTCCAGGATCGTTGGACCTTCGATCCCTGGGCACACAGCATCGTCAAGAAGGGACTAAGCTGGAGCTGGACGCAACCACCCCCAGCCTTCCAGCAATTCTTCTTACAGTCAACCCCCCTCCTGGAAGAATACGTCCTAAAACTCTTGAACAAAAAGGTGATCAGGAGGGTAAAGTCAACCAGGTTCCAAGGGAGACTATTTTGCATTCCCAAGAAGGACTCCGACAAACTCAGAGTCATTCTAGACTTATCCCCTCTCAACAAGTTCATTGCGAACAGCAAGTTCAAGATGCTGACTCTCCAACAAATAAGGACCCTTCTGCCTCAAGGGGCCTACACGGTCTCCATAGACCTGGCGGATGCCTACTGGCACGTTCCAATGAATCATCACGCTTCCTCCTACCTAGGATTTCGACTCCAAAGGAAAAGTTACGCCTTCAGGGCCATGCCCTTCGGGCTCAACGTGGCTCCACGGATCTTCACCAAGCTGGCAGACGCCATCGTCCAACAGCTCCGCCTTCGCGGCGTCCAAGTGATGGCTTACCTAGACGACTGGCTGGTCTGGGCGACATCGCCCGAAGATTGTGTAAGAGCCTGCAACAAAGTCGCTCAGTTCCTAGAACATCTGGGATTCAAGATAAACACCGAGAAATCTCGCCTCTCTCCAGCTCAGAAGTTCCAATGGTTGGGAATCCATTGGGATCTTCAGTCACACCGCCTTTCCATCCCGCAGAAGAAAAGGAAGGAAATAGCAGGGTCTGTCAGAAGACTGCTGAAATCTAAACGGATCTCAAGACGACAGCAGGAACAAGTTCTAGGCTCTCTACAGTTCGCCTCTGTGACAAACCCAGTGCTTCGCGCACAGCTAAAAGATGCCGCGGGAGTCTGGAGACGTTCCGCATCCATCGCTCATGAAAATAGATCATTTCACGATCGCCTCTTATCGGCCATCAGCAAATGGGCTCGTCGAGTCCCATAACCGAGAGGTGACAAATATTTTAAGGTATCTTGTGGGGGACAATCCAAACCAGTGGGTGGAAATGTTGCCGTGGGCAGAGTTCGCCCTAAATACGGCATATAATGGCTCTATTAGGGATACACCGTTCTTTATGCTATTTGCGCAGGACCCTGTGTTGCCGTATACCGTTGTCATGGACCCCCACACACTGCCATTATACAACACAGAACAATATCGGGTGATCATGTGTAATTTGGCTCGGAGAGTGTTTCAGATAACCCAAAAGTACTTGCTGAGGGCCAATGAGAAGTATCAGACGAAATACGATCAGCGTTTCCGAACGCGCACGTCTGATATACAGATAGGGGACAGAATCTATCTAAAAAGGTTGCAACCGAGGAAGCATAAACTGGAAGCTGCATATGTTAGACCGTATCGTGTAAAAGAAATTAAAGCCGATACGGCGGTCATCCAACACATCCGGACCGGGACCAAAGGCGAGTATCACCTTTCGCATATGCGTCCGGTCCGAGAGGACAACTTGGTGTGGTATTTGAATAAGCCGGTGCCACCTTACCCCGGGCTACCTGGCTACTTAGGGGAGGAAAGTGAGGAGGAGGCCCGAGCATGTGTCAGTGCCTTACTTAAGGCATGAGAGAGTGCGAGAGGACATGGGCCTTGAGATAATGTCTACCACGAGGTGATTGAGGTCATAAAAATCAGGTTTCTTTTACGTATGTTCATTCCGAGTGTTTTGTGAAAAGATGTTTTAAATTTTGTTTCCGTTTTTTTTTTGGTTTTGTTCTAAGCATATCACGAGTATGTCATTCATCATACTGAGAAATTTCTGTTGCATTTATGTTTATGTTGAAATTAATTCAAATTTCGTTATTTTGTGTTGATACCAATTTTGCTATTACCAATGGTTTTATGTGTGTTTTTCCATTTTGTTGTACTGTATTTGAAAAAAATTTCATTTGTCTCTGTGGAGGTTTTCAGTGCTGTTACGGGTAATTGCTAATCATGGGTTGAAAATTGAACATCATTACTTATGTTTTTGTTTTTCAGGAGAAATAATATTGCTCGGTTATTAATAAGTATTTTTCTTTTTTATTATTATTCACTGTTTGAATTTGCGCCTTGTTGCAGTGTCACGGATGTATTAGAAATGGTTTTCTTATAATGGTAAATGTATCAACGAGTGTTGGGTTTGTAAGTTATTCGTTTCGGTTTCTCTTAATTTTTTATCATTTTCTGTTTCGTGTGTGCAATGATTGTTGGTCCTTATGAAATTTTATTGCATTTAAAACGTGATTGTTTTCTGATTTTGTGCTCCAAATTTCGGTGATGATGTATTAAACCTGAATTTTGTGTTTCTGTATGACCTATTGTGGGCGTGACATTCATCTTTGTGTAACTTGCAATTGTAACATGCCAACCGGCCCTCTGATTTTGATTTTAATTTTAATTTTAATTTTTGCATGCTCCCGAAGAGGATGGTACTCAGCGGCAACGTCTAGTGGAAAAAGAAAGCTTGTGTTCAGTAGGAAAAAAAACAATGAAGAGAAAAGTTTCAAAAAAAAAATTTTTTTTTGTGAGAAAAAAAAAATCTGATAAGTGTGAATTTTACGGGACATAAAAATCTGAGGAGGGAGTGATGAACCGAGTGTGGTTCAGTGTGGTTAGTGTAACGGTTTTCCCCTTGTTAGAGAAAGCCCTCGCCGGTACTATGAGAATGTCGTTATCGGCGTGGCTTGGGCACTCAAAAAATATTCGTTAAAAGTTAGCGTCCCCAAAATCTCTCCCGATTGGCTGTCTTAAGACTTTCGGGTCAAAACAGCCAATCATCGATCAGGCATAGAAAGGCCGTGGTTTGGGCGCTTGAAATTGCCCCATAGTTTTCAGTTAGAGTTTGGAGTCTTGAGTGTGTAGACCTACAGAGAGGTCGCGGTGCCAGCATGCATGGCCACGAGTACCATTTGTCTAAGGGATTTGTCTTAACGTAACGTAATCATAATTAAGGGCGCCCTTGTAGCTTAAATAGAATATAGCAGCTGTGGAAAATTAACAACTCAGCTATTATTTGTGCATGACCCCCCTCTCAAATTGTGTTAACTATAAAATGGATTTTCTCTATCTTTGTTTCCCCCCAAGATGTGAAGTGTAAACCCCCTTAATACGACCTAGATTGGGTCATACATATATATATATATATATATATATATATATATATATATATATATAAGAAATTAAATGGGGATTAAATTAGTTGCAAAGCGCAAAAAGGCGTAGGTCTACCCACTATTTTATTGCCCACTGTTTTATTACCCTCCATTTGTAGTTGATGGTCATATCTTATTTTTGCTCTCCGAAACACATCTCCAATAAATTTTTGATTAGTCATGGCTGGAAACGAACAACTAAATGCGTACCCGTCAGAAACTGATGAAAAATGGTGTAATCTTGGGTGAAGACACCTGAAACCACCACGGTTTTTAAAAACAGGAAACATAACTTGGCAGCAGCTGCAGAGGTTGGAGGCTTCTCAATCAAACCTCCTATCGGGGTACCTGCATATGATACCTTACGTTTCAATTTGGCGCGGGAACCTCTTCTCTCTAACCGGGCTGCTATTCACGCCTGGTGTGGCCGAGTCCTAAGGTTGTTCTTCCTCAAAATACGTGGGTCAAGATAAATGATTAAACTTTAGAATATAATTTCAATACTGCTGACTTGAATGCAGCTTTTATCTCTTGGTGCTAATTCATGTCTGTTAACTTTAAGAAGTATGCCCATTGCACCAGCCCTAATTTCATATTTTAACTTTTTTCAGCAAGCCAGAATAGGTAGGATTATTGTAGAGGTATATTCCCTTAGAGAAGCAAAATTTCTCTAAGTATTTTTGGCAAATTCCTGCCTCCTATGTACTCCTTATAATATATATATATATATATATATATATAATTATATATAATATTATATATATATATATATATATACATAAAATATATTAATATATAATAAATAAATATACATATATACTGTATATATACATACATATATATATATATATATATACTGTATATATATAAAATATATAAATAATATATATATTATATTATTTATATATTATATATACATCTATATAAATATATATACATGTATATATAAATATATATATATATATATATAATATATATATATATATATATATATAATACATATACATATATATGATATATATAATATATATATATAATATATATAATGTATATGAATATATAATATATATTATATATATATATATATATATAATATATATATATATATATATATTTATATATATATATATATATATAAATATATATATTTATATATATATAATATGTATATATATATAATATATATATATATATATATATAATATTTATTTACATATATATATAAATATACATAATATAATATATATATATAATATACATATATTTATATATTATATATATAAACATATGTAAACATATAATATATGATTTATATATATATATATATATTATATATATAATATATATATAATATATATATAATATATATGTACATATATATAATATATATTTGTATATATATATATAAGTGTATATATATATATGTATATATATATATATATATATAGATATATATATATATAAATATATAAATATTTATATATATATACATTATATATATATATATATACATATATATATATATATATATATTACATACATTATATATATTATACATATCATATATATACCATATATATTATATACATCATATATATATATATATATATACATATATTATACACACACACATATATATATACATTGTATATATACAGTATATATATATATATATATATATAATATACATTATATACATTATATATATTATATGCATATATATATATATATATAATCATAAATATTACACATATATATACATATATATATAAATGTATATTTATATTATATGTATATATATATCATATATATATATATATATATATTATAAATATTATATATAAATATATATTATATGTATATATATAATATATATTACATATATATTTTATATAAACATTTATATATATACATATACATATATATACATAAACATATATATATATATATATACATGTACATATATACTTATACATATATACATATACATATACATACATACATATATATATATACATATATATATATATATACTGTATATATATATATATATATACATATACATACATATAAATATATATATGTATATATATATATATATTCATATACATATATACATATACATATACATATACATATATATATATATATATATACATAAAAATATATAGCCTCTCTCTCTCTCTCTCTCTCTCTCTCTCTCTATATATATATATATATATGTACATTCATAGAATAAATATATGTATATGTAATATTTATAATATATATAAAATTATATATATACATAGTAAATATATACATATATATATATATATATATATATTATATATATATATATATATATATAAATGGAAGAGTAGTAGAAAGGGCATTAATGAATTATGTGTTGATAACTAAAAGAATGTTTGGAAAATTGAAAGACGTGCACGTGTTTAGGGGTATGGCTAACGGTATGTCTGATCATTTTTTGGTGGAAGGAAAATTAGTTATAGCAAAAGAGTGAGTGGATAGAGTAGGTGGATGTAAAAGGGACCTAGTGAGGGTTGAAGAGCTAATAAAACCGGGGGTAAAAAGTAAATATCAGGAAAGGTTGAAAATGGCTTATGACGAAGTGAGAGTAAGAGAAACTGGTAATTTAGAGGAGGAGTGGAAGTTAGTAAAAGAAAATTTTGTTGGGATTGCAAGTGATGTGTGTGGCAAGAAGGTTGTTGGAGGCAGCATGAAGGGCAGTGAATGGTGGAATGAAGGAGTGAAGGTGAGAGTGGAAGAGAAAAAGAGGGCTTTTGAAGAATGTCTGCAGAGTAATAGTATAGAGAAGTATGAAAAATATAGAGAGAAAAATGTGAAAGCAAAGCGCAAGGTACGTGAGGCAAAGAGGGCAGCTGAGGTGGGGTCAGGGATTGGGTCAGTCATATGAAGAGAATAAGAAGAAGTTTTGGAAAGAAGTGAAGAGAGTAAGGAAGGCTGGCTCAAGAATTGAAGAGACAGTGAAAGATGGAAATGGAAGGTTGTTAAAAGGAGAGGACGCAAGGAAAAGGTGGGCAGAATATTTTGAAAGTTTACTGAATGTTAAGGATAATAGGGAGGCAGATATAATTGCTGTTGCAGGTGTTGAGGTGCCGGTGATGGGAGATGAGAATGAGAGAGAGATTACAAGAGAGGAAGTGAGGAGAGCACTAGATGAAACGAGAGTAGGAAAAGCATCTGGTATGGATGGTGTGAGAGCTGAGATGTTGAAGGAAGGGGATGTGACTGTACTTGAATGGTTGGTGAGATTGTTTAATATGTGTTTTGTGTTGTCAATGGTACCAGTAGATTGGGTTTGTGCATGTATTGTACCACTATATAAGGGTAAGGGAGATGTGCATGAGTGTTGTAATTCAAGAGGTATTAGTTTGTTGTGTAGTTGGAAAAGTGTATGGTAGAGTACTGATTAATAGGATTAAGGATAAAACAGAGAATGCAATCTTAGAAGTACAGGGTGGTTTTAGAAGAGGTAGGGGTTGTATGAATCAGATTTTTACAGTTAGGCAGATATGCGAGAAATATTTAGCAAAAGGTAAGGAGGTGTATGTTGCATTTATGGATCTGGAGAAAGCGTATGATAGAGTTGATAGGGAAGCAATGTGGAATGTGATGAAGTTATATGGAGCTGGTGGAAGGTTGTTGCAAGTAGTGAAAAGCTTCTACAAAGGTAGTAAAACCTGTGTTAGAATAGGAAATGAAGTGAGTGATTGGTTTCCGGTGAGAGTGGGGCTGAGACAGGGATGTGTGATGTCGCCGTGGTTGTTTAACTTGTATGTTGATGGAGTGGTGAGAGAGGTGAATGCTTGAGTGCTTAGACGAGGATTAAAACTGGTAGATGAGAATGTCCATGAATGGGAGGTAAATCAGTTGCTGTTTGCGGATGATACTGTACTGGTTGCAGTCACAGAAGAGAAGCTTGACCGACTAGTAACAGAATTTGGAAGGGTGTGTGAGAGAAGGAAGTTGAGAATTAATGTGGGTAAGAGTAAGGTTATGAGGTGTACGAGAAGGGAAGGTGGTGCAAGGTTGAATGTCATGTTGAATGGAGAGTTACTTGAGGAGGTGGATCAGTTTAAGTACTTGGGGTCTGTTGTTGCAGCAAATGGTGGAGTGGAAGCAGACGTACGTCAGAGAGTGAATGAAGGTTGCAAAGTGTTGGGGGCAGTTAAGGGAGTAGTAAAAAATAGAGGGTTGGGCATGAATGTAAAGAGAGTTCTATATGAGAAAGTGATTGTACCAACTGTGATGTATGGATCGGAGTTGTGGGGAATGAAAGTGACGGAGAGACATAAATTGAATGTGTTTGAGATGAAGTGTCTAAGGAGTATGGCTGGTGTATCTTGAGTAGATAGGGTTAGGAACGAAGTGATGAGGGTGAGAACGGGTGTAATAAATGAGTTAGCAGCTAGAATGGATATGAATGTGTTGAGGTGGTTTGGCCATGTTGAGAGAATGGAAAATGGCTGTCTGCTAAAGGAAATGATGAATGCAAGAGTTGATGAGAGAGGTACAAGAGGAAGGCCAAGGTGTGGGTGGATGGATGGAGTGAAGAAAGCTCTGGGTGATAGGAGGATAGATGTGAGAGAAGCAAGAGAGCGTGCTAGAAATAGGAATGAATGGCGAGCGATTGTGACGCAGTTCCGGTAGGCCCTGCTTCTTCCTCCGGTGTCTTAGATGACCGCGGAGGTAGCAGCAGTAGGGGATTCAGCATTATGAAGCTTCATCTGTGGTGGATAACGGGGGAGGGTGGGCTGTGGCACCCTAGCAGTACCACCTGAACTCTGTTGAGTCCCTTGTCAGGCTGGGAGGAACGTAGAGAGTAGAGGCTCCCTTTTTGTTTTGTTTCATTGTTGATGTCGGCTACCCCCCAAAATTGGGGAAGTGCCTCGGTATATGTATGTATGTACAATATGATACATGTATATTATCTATAATATATATAATATATATATATGTATGTATGTATATCTAATATTTATATATATATAAATATATATATATATATATATATACTGTATATACATGTTACATATATATATATATATATATATATATACATATATATATATATAGGCTATATATATACATACATATATATATATATTTATATATATACATATATATATATATACACAGTAATAGATATATATATACATATACATATATATATATATTTATATATATATATATATATCTATATATATATATATATATATATATGTATATATATAAATATATATATATATATATTATATATACATATATATATTATATATACATATATAGATATATATATTATATATATACATATATATATATAATATTTATATATATAACTATTATATATATGTATAATATGTATGTATATGATATATATATAGTATATATATAATATATATATACAGTAGATAATATATATATATATATATATATGTATAATATATATATAATGTATATATATATATATATACATGTATATATATACATATATAATATATATATATATATATATATACATATATAATATATATATGTATAATATATATCTATATATAATATATACATATATAGTATATACATATAATATATATATATATATATAATATATGATATATATACATACATACATATACCAAGGCACTTCCCCCAATTTTGGGGGGTAGCCGACATCAACAAATGAAACAAAACAAAAAAGGGGACCTCTACTCTCTATGTTCCTCCAGCCTAACAAGGGACTTAACCGAGTTCAGCTGGTACTGCTATATATATAGATATATATATATAAGAGATATATAATATATATATATATATATATATAGAGTATATATATATATATATATATATTTATATATACACAGTATATATATATATATATATACTATGACGAATTGCCACTCTGCCTCTTTGTACATACATGTATTGTATAATTTTATTTTCAACGGTGTACCTTTTCCCTATTTGTGTATTCATCTCTGCTTCAGCACCATCTCTTGACCGCACAATCTACTTCCACTCTGTGCTCCTTGCACAGAGTGCAATTTTGACTATCGGAATGAAGTAGGAGTATACTTCCCACTACAAACAGTGACAGCCGTGATTTTTATATATTTTTTTTCGCAATTCAGTACCGTAAGCTGTAACTAAAGTGTGGAATATTTAATTAATGTTGGTGTTTTGATCATTTGTTTATGTAATTGTTGATTAATTGGTATTAAAATATATATAAATATGTGAGCAGTGTTTCCTTTGTCACCATTTAAGTAATAATGGTTCGTGGGTAAAATAATAAGATAAGTTAAGGTACGTTGAATTTTCTCAAGATCTGAGATATTCTTTCGCAGAGGTGACAAAATGGGGGCCTGTCCGGGATCGTGAATCGTCAAAAGTGAATTGAATGGTTTAGTGGTTTACAAACACGCACCAGTGAAATACGAACCGTAAGATTTTGTAACACTGCTCTTAATCCTCAATCGTTCATTGTTAAAGTTTTGTTGTTATAGTGGAAGTATACTCCTCACTCGCTCGCTCAGGCATCAGTAATATGGAGGAATAGCTGTCAACAACTGTTAGTCCGCTGGGTACTACAGCCTTCTTTGTTTCTTTTTGCCCGCCGAGTATTACGAGCCGCAATTAAGGGTTACTCTCGCTACAAATAGTCCGAAATACGCTAGTTTTGTGTTACCTCGGGCGTCATTCATTAGCCTACTTGTCCCTTCGGATTTTTTGAAATCCCTTCTGTTAATTCTGGGTATCGTGCTTTCGTTATCCGTCCAACCTCATTTTATTCTTGGATATCAACGTAAAAGCCATCCTCGCCCATCAAATCCTTTATGGGTATTGCGCTTTTATTATCGGTCTAATCACTTAATGATCAATAGACAAACTTAAGCCATCCTGGCCCATCACTTCATTTTGAATGCTCGTGTTGCGGTTATCAGTCTCGCCTGCACTTCGTTTTGTGTTAAAACGGACGTAAACTCTTACACGATAATTGAAGTATCTGATTATTAACGACCTTATTAAATAATTGGTTTGTGCTACAAATTAGGTAATTCTGTATTTGGTGTACCGTAACTTAATCAGCACGTTCAGGATAAGTTTGGATTTAAATATTAAACCTTCTTACCTTAATAACAATCATGCCTTTCGATCTAGAGAAATTCTTGGCTAATCCTAGAGAGGAATTGTTAACCTTGCGTTTGGCTAAGAAGCAGAAACTTCTCATGGTTGCGAGTAAATGCCAAATCCCTACAGATATAACTCGTGTCAAAGCGCGTATCATTAATGATATCCTTCAGTTCTTGCTGAGTAAAAACTTCATAACAGAGGACAATGAAGATGTAGAAGAACTAAGAACCCTTACAGGTTCCATTGCTAATGTCGATCCTGAAGTGGAAAAACTGAAACTTCAGTTAAAAGTTCTTGAAGTGGAGGAAAAGAGAGAACAAGAAAGAAGAATCGCGGAACAAGAAAGAAGATAAGAAGAATTTGAACATCAGAAAAGACTTAATGAGTTGGAACTCGAAAAACTGGAGAAGTCGGCCTTAAGGCTAAAGAGGATGAAGAAAAACTTCCCACGAGATTCGATGTGACTAAAGCCAGCAGATTAGTTCCCAAATTCAACGAGAAGGATCCAGAGCTTTTCTTTCAAATATTTGAAGACAGCAACGTCATTAAATTGGCCACCTAATTTCTGGACAATACTTATGCGCAACCGCTTGAAAGGTAAGGCTGTATATGTTGCATCGCAATTAATTGAAGCTAAAGACTACAAAGACCTTAAAAAGAGACTGTTTTAGATGCATATGCCATTACTGTGGAAGGCTACAGGAAAACGTTTAGAAACTCTTTCAAGACTCAATCTCAGACGTTTGTAGAATTCTGTAATATAAAAGTAAGACAGTTTAACAAATGGTAGAAGAGAGCTGGTGTTAATGATTTAGACTCTCTTAAAATTCTGATTTTGTTGGAGGAATTTTTGCGTGAAGTTCCCTCTAATATTGCCACTTATGTACATTTTAAAGGTGAAGCTGAAGTACTAAAAGCAGCTAGCTTAGCTGACGACTATTATCTAATTCACAAGAATAGTAAAAATTCTTCAAAGATTGTCTCATCGCCTAAATCTCATCAGGTTAGTTGTGCTTATTATAAGAAAGATGGACACTCCATAGAAAATTGTCCCAGTCCAAAATGTCAAGAGGTCGGAAGTAAGCACTGATGGTAAGTTCAAGAAAGCTAAAGGTGCAGTGACATGTCATGCTTTTAGTTCCTTCACAGGATCTGGAACCATTTAATGAATTCATGTGTGAGACTTCACTTAATGATTCATCTGTCACAGCTCTGAGAGACTTTGCTTCATCCCAGACAATAATTTCGGCTGCCAGTCAAGACAACTTAGAATACACAAAAGTGTACATAGCAGTAAGTGACCTAACCACCACTACTCTTCTACCCGAGGCTGAGGTGGATATCGCTTGTCCTTATTTTACAGGTAAGCGAAAAGTTGCTGTCTTAGATAAACCATTACCTTTTTACCCTATTCAGATGATTATTGGTAATGATCTTGCAGGATCCTCTGTACTTGAACCTAAATTGATTGTAACAACACCTGAGGTAGTAATCAAAGATGAGCTCTCCAAAAAGCCAGATAAAATCTCCCAAGTAATCACTAGATCATCTAGTAAATCGCCCAGCACTAATTTTCCTCCCAAGGTAAAGAATGACAGAATGACAGAGGCTCTGGATTTAGTTGATATAAATAAGGACCAGTTTGCTGTACTCCAACAGAAGGATTCAAGTTTGAAAGCACTATGGGATAAAGTAGTGGATCCTACTGACAACCCTAAAACTCTATACTTTTATGTGGAGAAAAATATTTTGTTTCGCCATTACAAGTCTCCCAAAGGTCCAACATCTAACTCGTGGCATGACTGTTTTCAGGTTGTTTTTCCAGAACCCTTAAGGAAACCCTTGCTTGACCTCGCTCATTCTACAGAATCCCACCTTGGAGTGAATAAAACCTACAAGAGGTTGTTTGAGGATTTTTATCGGCCAGAAATGAGAAAGGACATAAAGGAGTTCATTGCTTCCTGTCACCACTGTCAGATCACTGGTAAGCCTAATGAGAAAATACCTCCAGCACCACTTCAAAGCATTCCAGTACCTAAGTCACCATATGATAAGGTAATTATTGATTGTGTTGGGCCCTTGCCAAAGACTCGCAAGGGTAATGAATACATTTTGACTGTCCTTTGTCCTACCACTAGGTATCCCTTGGCCTTTCCCATTAAAAATATCTGTGCTAAAACCATAATTGGAAAATTGTTGAAAACCTTTACCTTGTTAGGTTTCCCGAGAGAACTACAGTGTGATCAAGGTACCAATTTTACTAGCAATCTTTTCAAGCAAGCTATGTATCAATTTAATATCCATAATGTTTACTCTTCTGCTTATCACCTGCAGACTAATGGTGCCTTGGAGAGAATGCACCAGACTTTAAAAAGTTTGTTACGGAATTATATCAGTGAAATATCGCAGCACTGGGATGAGGACCTCGATCTTCTCGTGTATGTACTTAGATGTACACCTCATGATTCCACAGGGGTATCCCCATTTGAACTCATGTTCGGTCGAAAACCAAGAACTATATTAAGTTCGGTAAAGGAGAATATTTTGCAGAGGAAGCCAGAAGAAACTACGAATATTTACCAGTATTTAAAAGAATTAAAAAAAGAAATTTACATACATTTATGATATTGCTACTACTAATTTAGTTTCTTCCTAGCAGAAGATGCAACACATAAAATAAGAAGGCAAAACTGAGAGAGTTCAAAACGGACGACCAAGTTTTAGTGTATCATCCTATTCCTGGCGCTCCCTTACGAGAAAAAAATGCCGGACCTTACAAGATCGTTCATAGGACCTCCAAAGTAAACTACATAATCAGTACTTCAGACAGAAAACGACAAACTCAATTAGTTCATGTAAACCTCCTTAAACCCTATATCACTCCAGTCAAAACCGTGAATCCTAATATTGCTTTAGTGATAACCAAAGCTAATACAGAGGCAACAAAGGTACATAACCTAACAATAAATGAGGAAACTAATGATGGTGATGAAACCAATCTCATTTTATCATTTAAGGATTTTTCTAATAGTGAAATTTAAAAATCTTTAAGGGCTTATCTTACTCACCTAAATGTACCTTAAAAAGAGGCATTGACAAGACTCTTACTAAAGTTTCCAGACATTAGTACTGATATTCCTAAATGTAGTTCTACTGTCCACCATGAGATATTGCTTGAACCAAATACCACTCCAATCCGTCAACCTTTCTATAGAGCCACAGGAGTTAAACTAGAAACATTGAAAAGGGAAGTTCAGTATCTATTAGACAATAATTTAGCAGAACCCAGTACATCGCCTTGGGCTTTACCATGTATATTGGTCCCCAAATCTAATGGGCAATTCAGACTTTGCACGGATTACAGGAAATTAAATAGAGTGACTGTTAAAGATTCCTATCACTTCCTAAGGTTAATGACATTGTAGATAATATTGGTAATGCCAAATTCTTAACTCAAATAGATTTACTAAAAGGATATTATCAGGTACCACTGACTGATAAAGTTAAGAAAATCTCTTCATTCGTAACACCTTTTGGTCTCTTTTCTTACTTAGTAATGCCCCTTGGGCTCTGTAATGCACCTGCAACGTTCCAGCGCATGATGGCAGAGATAACTAGAGCTCTTAAAGATGTGTTTGCATATCTCGATGACCTTGTGATTGCCAGCAAGACTTGGGAAGAACATCTTAGCACCTTGGAAGAACTCTTTCAACGCCTGCAAAAAGTCGGGCTGACAATCAACCTTGCTAAAAGTTCTTTTGGTCAAGCTAAAGTAATTTATCTAGGCCATTGCATTGGTAGTGGAGAAATTATACCCAAAGGGGCTAATATAGACAATATCAAGAACATTCCTATTCCTGCAACCAGACAGAAACTAAAATTTTTTAGGAATGGTTTCTTACTATGCTAAATTCATTAAGAACTTTGCTGTTATTACTGCTCCCCTCTATGCTCTTACTTCCCCTAAGGTAAAGTTTGATTGGACCAATGAACGCGGTCACATTTTTAAGCAACTGAAGAGCATATTGGTTTCCTAACCCCTCTTAAGAGCCTCTGATTTTAATAAAGAATTTTTCATGCAGAATGACGCCAGCAATACAGGTTATGGGGCTGTTTTGCTACAGTCTTACTCAGTCAGTACCACAGAAATGCCACCACCACTTCATCATCTCCTTCCCATCGCCTACCACCCTCGCTTCTTCAAAGGAGCTCAAACCAGGTGGGCCACTGTCGAGAAGGAACTTTATGCCATCGTCGCTTCGCTACTACACTTCCAACCCTAATTGGAAGGACACCACAGAGTAGTAGTATATACCGACCATCGACCACTCATCTTCCTCGAACGTTCTTGCCTCTGAAACAACAAGTTGCTTCGTTGGTCATATATATTGTCGGCCTTCAATCTACGACTTCAGTCAATCGGAGGGTACCAACAATCTCATCACGGACACACTGTCGCGGCTTCCACGCCTTCAACACCACAACCATCTAGTCCCACTATAGTGGACCCATCTTAGCGGGGGGGGGGGGGGGGGGGGGGGGGGGAACTATAGCAAATTGGCACTCTCCCTCTTTGTACATACATGTATTGTACAATTCTATTTTCAACGGTGTACCTTTTCCTTATTTGTGTATTTGTCTCTTTTGCTTTAGCGCTATCTCTTGACCGCGCAATCTACGTCCACTCTGTGCTCCTTGATTTGGTATTTTCACAACTTTCTTTGGATCTTGACTATCGGAATGAAGTAGAAGTATACTTCCCACAACAAACAGTGACAGTTGTGATTGTTATAATTCTTTTTGCTATTCATAACCATGAGCCGTAACTAAAGTGTGGAATATTTAATTAATGTTGGTGTTTTGATCACTTGTTTATGTAATTGTTGATTAATTGGTATTATAATATATATGAATACGTGACCAGTGTTTCCTTTCTCACCATTTAAGTAATAATGGTTCGTGGGTAAAATAATAAGATGAGTTAAGGTACGTTAAATTCTCTTAAGACCTGAGCTATTCCATCGCAGAGGTGACAATATGTACATATATAAATATACTGTATATATATATATATATATATATATATATATATATATATATATATATATGTATGCATAATATATATATATATATATATATATATATATATATATATATATATATATATAAATAAATATATATGGCTTATTTGAATATGAAAAACACGTCTAAATATGCAAAATTTATCATTAATCGAATGCCAAATAACAAACTACCAATTAGCAACGATGG
>NC_090763.1:26603412-26630912 GCF_036898095.1 Palaemon carinicauda | reverse complement strand
AACTCTCTGAGACCGTCGTTCAATTAGTTCGTTATGCATTTTGCATAAGATTTTCCATAACTCTGACCATCCTTTGCATTCAGATCTTCCCTAACAGCACCATCCTGTTCATAATACTAGGTATGCAGTTAATTCTAATATTCATGCCTTCTCCTTCATACAGCTCAATACTGCAAAGTATTCTAAAAGTTTCATTCAGGCTGTAGACCTTCAAAAGTTCAGTCTTGCAGAGAATGGTTTTATGTTGAACATACTGACATAAGTCTGTTCATAGTTTTTATATGAAATATTTATTTCAATGTTGTTATTGTTCTTTAAGTGTCTAATTTTAATTGCTCATTATTTATCTTGTAGTTTATTTATTTTCCGTACTGGGTTATCTTCTCTGTTAGAGCTCTTGAACTTATAGCATCCGGCTATCCCAAATTGCTTTATAGCTGAGTATAGTTATTCCAGGTGAAACTGATGTTACCCTTTCAAAGATGATAGGCCTCCTTGCTTCTCCAAATAAGCACGTCTACAATCATCATTGAACTACGGTTTGTCCGTCACTCGTTACCTTAGCACACGAAAAGGGATACGCCTACCTATCATTTTGACTAGATTTTCATTCAAAGGGACAACAGGATCAACACTACTATATTAACTGTAACCAATTCAATTTCAAAAGATCATGCAAAATCCCATTCCAGTCTGCTTGAGATTTCAAATAAATTTTACATGAACATGATAAATCAGGGACAGGAGGCTCAGTCTTCACTAATAAGGAAATCAAGGTATGATCAGATGTCCCGACTGAAGAACCAACCTTACTTGTTATAACGCCAGGGGAGTCAGTATATACAAGGTCCAGGCAGTTACCAGACCTGTGAGTAGCTTCACTTATGATTTGCTCACAACCTGATTCAAAGGCAAAGTCTAAAGCTCTCAAGCCATGGCGATCGGTAGGAGAAACAGAATTTAACCACTCCTTAAGATGAGCATTGAAATCACTAACAAAGACAAAAGAGGCCTTTCTATCACTTTCTTGTATCTTAGCCATAATGGTAAGAAGACAATCGAAGATAGAATCATCCATATCTGGATTCCGGTAGATCAAACACAAATAGAAGTTTTTGTTATGCCTGCCACCCACTTTTATTACCTAAAGGTAGTAGGTTGGCCATGGCACCAACCACCCATTGAGATACTACCGCTCGTGTGTTATGGGGTTCTTTGACTGGCCAGACTGTACTAAATTGGAGCCTTCTCTCTGGTTACGGTTCTTTTTCCCTTTGCCTACACATACACCGAATAGTCTGGCCTATTATTTACATATTCTCCTCTGTCCTCATACAACTGATGACACTGAGATTACCAAACAATTCTTCTTCACCCAAGGGGTAACTGTACTGAAATTGTTCAGTGGCTACTTTCCTCTTGGTAAGGGTAGAAGAGACTCTTTAGCTATGGTAAGCACCTCTTCTAGGAGGACACTCCAAAATCAAACTATTGTTCTCTAGTCTTGGGTAGTGCCATAGCCTCTGTACCATGGTCTTCCACTGTCTTGAGTTAGAGATCTCTTGCTGGAGGGTACACTCGGGCACACTATTCTATCTAATTTCTCTTCCTCTGGTTTTTTAAAAGTTTTTATAGTTTTTATAGGAAATATTTATTTTGATGTTACTATTCTTAAAATATTTTATTTTTCCTTGTCTCCTTTCCTCACTTGGCTATTTTCCCTGTTGGGGCCCCTGGGCTTATAGCATCCTGCTTTTCCAACTAGGGTTGTAGCTTAATAATAATAATAATAATAATAATGATAATAATAATAATAATAATAACTAGACTGCAACTGGCTAAAGCCAGTGGCGGAGGATTCCCCTGCAAAATAGGTGAGGAAATGCTGTTGTCAATCAGTAAAAGATATTGTGTAGTGGTTTATTGGCCTAATGACCCCTTGACTAAATTTTGAGTTATGTTAACAAACTATTCTAATGCAATTTATCTGTATAATAGCAGGTATATGGAGGTAAAACATAGACAAAAATGACAAATATAGAGAAATTGACCTTTGAACTTCAAGACAATGGGCACTTACAAGGTCATGTAAAGGTCACGGGTCAAATATGACCCCATTTTCTGAAAGAGCATGTGCGAATGGGGTGGGGGGGGGGGGTCGGTGACAACAAAACATCACTTTTAGCCCACGTCAAATTTTCTCCATGAAATAGCCAAATGACCTTGAAAATGAGGGTCAAGGTCAAATTTGACATATGATTTGGAGGTTTTATGCATATGTTTGGGGTAGTTTACTATAGCATGCTATGACCAAAAACCAGTATTTTATGGAGAAATTGCCAAAGTCATGATTTCTGCAATGTCAAAAAGTTAAAAATCTATATAAAAAAAAAGTAATTAAGCAGTCGCTACAAAAGTTAAGCTAACCTTAGATAAATATGTAGGGCATCATATGCCACTAAGATCAAGGCTCTGGGCCTTCCGGTTTTTGAGATCTCGGAAACAAACCTGTTTTGAGCCAGTTTGGCCATTAGCGACCTTGACCTTGACCTACTTGCATTAAAGTAGGGCTATACCTGGAGATTTACCTCTGTATCATTGTCCATAAGGCCCTTAGCCATACGGCTTATACTTTAGGCCTAATGGCAATTTCAAATTTTACAAAGTTTGCCTTTAAAAGCCCCTGTGACCTTGAAAAGTAGGTCAAGGTCACTTAAACTGGGTCTATGGCATATTCTTACCATAGGCTACCTATGATAATTATTTCAGATTGCTTGTGAAAAAAAAAACGCGCAGAAAGAATAATAATAATACTACCAAAAACAATAGTATTCCCCTATAGGGAATTCTAATAATAATAATAATAATCTCATGACATCCACATTCATAGCAAGAATTATAAGAAGCAGGGCCATTCCCCTGGCCCTAGGGATGGCATCAAGTTTCAACATTATTGGCTTCTTAAAACCAGTTATAAGGAACTCGGATGAGTCCCTCATATTAGAAACCAAAGTTTCTAAGCACAGAAGAATATCATACTGTCTGGACGCAACCGTAAAGTCTTGAATATTTGCAAGACCACCACGAATATTGCAATTCAGTAGACGACATTGACGAAATCTAGGACGTACTGGTTCAGGATTTCGCTCAATGTCACCAGATAGCAAAATCATGGTATGTAGAGGAAACAATCTCCAATGGATTTAGGATATTTGAGAACAAATCTCTCAGAAGAAATTAGGGAGTTAAATGGCAGGACAGGATTAGTAATGAAACTATAAGAGAGATTGCTCGAGGGATATATGTGGATGAGATCATGATGAGGGGTAGATGGAGATGGTTTGGTCATGCTCTTCGTATTCCCCAAGAGAGATTAGTTCACCAAACGTTTAACTGGGCTCCACAAGGCACTAGAAGAGTTGGAAAACCCAGGCCTTACATGGCTGAATACTATGAAGCGCGAAGTAGATGATGAATGGAGAAGAAATGAATTGAAAGCTCAAGATAGAGACGACTGATGAAATCTAACCGAGGCCCTTTTGCGTCAATAGGCGTAGGAGATGATATATACAGTTTATATATATATATATATATATATATATATATAGGCCTATACATATATATATATATATATATATATATATATATATATATATATATGCATATATATAATATATATATATATATATATATATATATATATATATATATATATATATATATATATATATATATATATATATATATATATTATATATATGATATATATATATATATTTATATATATATATATATATATATATATACATTTATATATATACTGATATACATATTTATATATATACTGATATATATATATATATATATATATTATATATATATATACTGATATATATATATATATATATATATATATATAAATATATATATTTATTTATATATATGCTGATATATATATATATATATATATATATATATATGTATATATATTTATATATATACTGATATATATATACTGAGAGATATATATATATATATATATATTTATACTGATATATACATATATATATATATATATATATATATATATATATGCTATATATATATACTGATATAAATATATATATATATATATATATATATATATATATATATATATATATATATATATATATATATATATATATATATATATATATATATATATAGTAGATATGTGTGTTGAACAAGAGATGGTAATAAGTGCTAGCTTTTTCAAAAAGAAAGATAAAAACAAGTATAAATGGGTAAGAGTGGCAAATGGAAGAGTAGTAGAAAGGGCATTAATGGATTATGTGTTGATAACTAAAAGAATGTTTGGAAGATTGAAAGACGTGCACGTGTTTAGGGGTATGGCTAACGGTATGTCTGATCATTTTTTGGTGGAAGGAAAATTAGTTGTAGCAAAAGAGTGGGGGAATAGAGTAGGTGGATGTAAAAGGGAGCTAGTGAGGGTTGAAGAGCTAATAAAACCGGGGGTAAAAAGTAAATATCAGGAAAGGTTGAAAATGGCATATGACGAGGTGAGAGTAAGAGAAACTGGTAATTTAGAGGAGGAGTGGAAGTTAGTAAAAGAAAATTTTGTTGCGATTGCAAGTGATGTGTGTAGCAAGCAGGTTGTTGGAGGCAGCATGAGGAAGGGCAGTGAATGGTGGAATGAAGGAGTGATGGTAAAAGTGGAAGAGAAAAAGAGGGGTTTTGAAAAATGTCTGCAGAGTAATAGTATAGAGAAGTATGAAAAATATAGAGAAAAATGTGGAAGTAAAGCGCAAGGTACGTGAGGCAAAGAGGGCAGCTGACCTGAGGTGGGGTCACGGATTGGGTCAGTCATATGAAGAGAATAAGAAGTAGTTTTGGAAAGAAGTGAAGAGAGTAAGGAAGGCTGGCTCAAGAATTGAAGAGATAGTGAAAGATGGAAATGGAAGGTTGCTAAAAGGAGAGGAGGCAAGGAAAAGGTGGGCAGAATATTTTGAAAGTTTACTGAATGTAAAGGATAATAGGGAGGCAGATATAATTGCTGTTGCAGGTGTTGAAGTGCCGGTGATGGGAGATGAGAATGAGAGAGAGATTACAATAGAGGAATTGAGGAGAGCACTAGATGAAACGAGAGTAGGAAAAGCATCTGGTATGGATGGTGTGAGAGCTGAGATGTTGAAGGAAGTGGGTGTGACTGTTCTTGAATGGTTGGTGAGATTGTTTAATATGTGTTTTATGTTGTCAATGGTACCAGTAGATTGGGTTTGTGCATGTACTGTACCACTATATAAGGGTAAGGGAGATGTGCATGAGTGTTGTAATTCAAGAGGTATTAGTTTGTTGAGTGTAGTTGGAAAAGTTTATGGTAGAGTAATGATTAATAAGATTAAAGATAAAACAGAGAATGCAATCTTAGAAGTACGAGAAATATTTAGCAAAAGGTAAGGAGGTGTATGTTGCGTTTATGGATCTGGAGAAAGCGTATGATAGAGTTGATAGGGAAGCAATGTGGAATGTGATGAGGTTATATGGAGTTGGTGGAAGGTTGTTGCAAGCAGTGAAAAGTTTCTACAAAGGTAGTAAAGCATGTGTTAGAATAGGAAATGAAGTGAGTGATTGGTTTCCGGTGAGAGTGGGGCTGAGACAGGGATGTGTGATGTCGCTGTGGTTGTTCAACTTGTATGTTGATGGAGTGGTGAGAGAGGTGAATGCTCGAGTGCTTGGACGAGGATTAAAACTGGTAGACGAGAATGACCATGAATGGGAGGTAAATCAGTTGTTGTTTGCGGATGATACTGTACTGGTTGCAGACACAGAAGAGAAGCTTGACCGACTAGTGACAGAATTTGGAAGGGTGTGTGAGAGAAGGAAGTTGAGAGTTAATGTGGGTAAGAGTAAGGTTATGAGATGTACGAGAAGGGAAGGTGGTGCAAGGTTGAATGTCATGTTGAATGGAGAGTTACTTGTGTAGGTGGATCAGTTTAAGTACTTGGGGTCTGTTGTGGCAGCAAATGGTGGAGTAAAAGCAGATGTACGTCAGAGAGTGAATGAAGGTTGCAAAGTGTTGGGCGCAGTTAAGGGAGTAGTAAAAAATAGGGGGTTGGGCATGAATGTAGTGAGTCCTATATGAGAAAGTGATTGTACCAACTATGATGTATGGATCGGAATTGTGGGGAATGAAAGTGATGGAGAGACAGAAATTGAATGTGTTTGAGATGAAGTGTCTAAGGAGTATGGCTGGAGTATCTCGAGTAGATAGGGTTAGGAACGAAGTGGTGAGGGTGAGAACGGGTGTAAGAAATGAGTTAGCAGCTAGAGTGGATATGAATGTGTTGAGGTGGTTTGGCCATGTTGAGAGAATGGAAAATGGCTGTCTGTTAAAGAAGGTGATGAATGCAAGAGTTGATGGGAGAAGTACACGAGGAAGGCCAAGGTGTGGGTGGATGGATGGAGTGAAGAAAGCTCTGGGTGATAGGAGGATAGATGTGAGAGGCAAGAGAGCATGCTAGAAATAGGAATGAATGGCGAGCGATTGTGACGCAGTTCCGGTAGGCCCTGCTGCTTCCTCCAGTGCCTTAGATGACCGCGGAGGTAGCGGAAGTAGGGGATTCAGCATTATGAAGCTTCATCTGTGGTGGATAACGGGGGAGGGTGGGCTCTGGCACCCTAGCAGTACCAGCTGAACTCGGTTGAGTCCCTTGTCAGGCTGGGAGGAACGTAGAGAGTAGAGGTCCCCTTTTTGTTTTGTTTCATTTGTTGATGTTGGCTACCCCCCAAAATTGGGGAAAGTGCCTTGGTATATGTATGTATGATATATGTATATAATATGTATACTGATATATATATATATATATATATATATATATATATATATACAGTATATATATATATATATATATACAGTTTATATATATATATATATACATATATATATATATATATATATATATATATATATATATATATATATAAAGGATTTTGAGTAAGGCATAAAATCTATTTTTGGGTGAGAGTGCCATGTCGTCCTGATGGAAGGTTCCTTTAGGTAGCTTTCTAAGGGATATTCGCTACAGTGATACTCCTAGAAAATCAAACCAAAGGTCTCTAGGATTCTAACTCCTGGAGCGAGTATCCAATTAAGGATATCGCATAATATCAGGGGACATATTTTTTTGATACGACACATAGCAATCTTCACCCCGAATAGATTTAACTCTTTGGTGTAAAGGGGAAGAGTGGGGAAAGAAAGGGGGTGCCGTTCTAGGTATCCGGTGGACCTCCTATCCGTACTACAACCGGCTGCCATTCCTTTACTTGTTTTCAAGCAGGAATAGCCGCAGATAGAGTAGTTTCGGGTGGGTTCAGCAAAAAGGTGGGTCCAACAGGACGACATGGCACTCTCACCCAAAAATAGATTTTTCACTTTGCTCAAAATCCGTTTTTTGGGCTCGGCCATGTCGTCCTGATGGAAGCATACCAGAGAATTAACTTGAAAGAACTATATCTGTGGGTTTGTGTGTGTGCCTTCTACTTTGAATGGATTCCTTATCTGGTCTTGTAGACCTGTATATGAAATTCCAGTTAACTGTCATTTCCACTAAGCCTTCAACAGGCTTAGTGCTTCATGCCCCCTGCAGGGAAAGAGTCAACTTCGGCAATAAGGATTCAAGCTTTGTATTTCCGTAGGAACAAAAGGGAAACTTTTTAGAGGTTACCTTCAATTAACTTGGAAATCTGTATTGATTCATGTTATCTCTATATATAGGGATAAATAAAACTCTGGCATGTGTTATTTAAATGCAACTGAGGAGGTAAAAATAAGACGTGGATATATTTTGTATCCATTTTGAAACTAAATTATCAAATGTAGTTACAACAAGGTAAGAATCTGATCCAGTATTAATACACATCAGGGTTCATATATTGACCTGTAAAGGAAGAATATATATAATTTCATTATCGGAATAATGCCACTCAATGGAGACGTGAAACCAAATCTGTCTGACTTGCTCAGGTTTTGGACATGAGTAAACACTGTGATGCAAACGTTCACACGGCACTGGTGTTATTGGTCAGATTATGCACCTATATAGAATAGTCTGTTAATCACCGTAATGATTTGCACTAGAAGGTACGAATACCCATGCACCGGATACACTGTTGAGTCCCAAAACAGTCCACTGTTCATCGCAGCACTAGACGACGGGTTTCATGACACTACCCGCCGCCACCACAAAGTGTTTTATTTCATGTACTGGCTTCGCATAGTATTTATAGAAGACCCTGCATGATTTCCACCCAGTGTATGAACGAAGCCTCTCAAAGTCCATGTGTTGAAAGAAATTCAACGAAGAAGCAACTTTTCTCGGATCGTGACCTGTGGGTGTACTGTCAGGATCCGCTCTGTGAATAAAGTAGGTGAGCTTCGCTGTCAGTTGTCTTAGGAATAGGTTTGATCCCGAAGTTTCGCCTCTGAAGAACTGTCCTCCCTTGAAGTCTGAAGTTCTTCGAAGATAGTCCTTAAAACACTCTACTGGGCATAGAGAGACATCTTCTTTCAGTGGGCCGATTCTCCAAGGACCCCACCTCTTAGTGGGTAGCTCATTCTTGGCAATAAAGGCAGGATTAGGAAAAAGCTTCAGTTCTCCTGTGTCTAGGAACTGAATATGGCCTTCGTTTCTGGATAAGGCCACTATTTCACTAAATCTATCCCCTGAGGCTATTGCAAACAGAAAGATGATTTTCTGTGTTAGATTCTTTTGAGTACAATCCTCATTGTTTAGGTTCGAAGCATAGTGCAAGACTTTGTCCAAAGACCATGTAATGGGCTTTGGAGGGGTTGTTGGCTTGAGTCTAGCCCTTGCTTTTGTGATCTTATTGAAGATTTCACTTGTGACGTCCACCTCAAAGGCGTACAGAAGTGGTCTAGTCATGGCCGACTTACACGCGGTAATCGTGGTGGAAGCCAGGCCTTGTTTGTGTAGGTATATGAAGAAAGTGAGACAGAAATCTATCGATATTTCTGTTGGTTTCCTTGTCTTCACAAAGGACACCCATTTCTTCCATGACGATTCATATTGTCTCCTAGTCGAACTTGACTTATACTCTTCACTGAAGTCAACTTTATCCTTCGAGATTCCAAACTTTTTGTTCGCCGCTAGGGCGAGAAAATCATGAGATGTAGGTTGTTGGTTCTCGAGGATGAAGCGTAGACAGTCGACTTCTGGACCAGTTGGGATAAAACTGGGTTCGGCAGAGGAAACAGCTTCAGTTTCAATTCTAGAACTAGAGGGAACCAATTGCTTTTGGGCCATTTAAGGGGCACTTCTGCAGCTGTCCTTCTGAAGGATCTTAGCTTGTCGAGGACTTTTAGCAGGAGATTGGTTGGTGGAAACAGGTAAATGCGATTCCAGCTGTTCCAGTCGAGGGACATGGCGTCTATCGATTCTTCTTGAGGGTCCATATAAGGGGCTATGTAACGAGGTAGTTTCTTGTTGTCGCTCGTTGCGAAGAGATCGATCTGCAGTTCCGGGACTTTTTCCGAGAGGAAGGAATATGAGTCTGCATCTAGGGACCATTCTGTCTCTATCGGCTTTCGCCTGGATAGAGCGTCCGCCGTCACATTGCGGAACCCTTGTAGGTGAACTGCTGATAAGTGCCATCCCCTCTTCCTTGCCAGGTAGAAGACGGCTAATATCACATGGTTGATGTGAGGTGATCTCGAGCCTTGTCGATTTAGACATTTTACTATCACTTTGTTGTCCAGGACCAATCTGATGTGGATTGCTCTGCGAGGGGATAGTTTCTTCAACGTCAGGAAAACTACCATAGCTTCCAAGATGTTGATGTGAAATGTTTTGAACTGGTGCGACTAATTCCCTTGCACTTTTCTCTCGTAAGAATGGCCTCCCCATCCTTCCAAGGAGGCATCCGTGTGTATCACCACCGATGGTTGTGGTGGTTGCAGGGGAATTGTCCGTGCTAGGCTCTTGGCTGTTGACCACGGCCTTAACAGCGTGCGCAATCAGGTCGGGGTAAACCTTAGTTGATCTCTTCGAGCGTTTGATGCATATCTTCTCCAGACTCCTGACGCATCCTTTAGATGTGCTTTTAGCACCGGGTCTGTCACTGCTGCAAAATGGAGAGAGCCCAATACTCTTTCCTGTTGGCATCTTGAAATCCTCTTGTGATGGATTAGTCTCTTGATAGCTTCCGCTATTTCTCTCCTCTTCTTGGATGGAATGGAGAGGTGGTGTGACTTTAAGTCCCATTGGATTCCTAACCATTGGAACTTCTGAGCTGTAGAAAGGCGAGACTTCTTGCAATTGATCTTGAAGCCCAGGTGTTCCAGGAACTGGATCACCTTTTCGGCTGCTTGCAGACAAGTAGTCTTGAATGCTGCCCACACCAGCCAATCATCTAGATGTGCTACCACTTGAACTCCTTCGGAGCGTAGATGCTGGACGATTGTGTCTGCTAGCTTCATGAATATCCTTGGGGCTGTGTTCAGTCCAAAGGGCATTGCTCTGAAGACAAATTTCTTCTGTAGCTTGAATCCTAGGTAGGAGGAGAAGGGGCAGCTGACTGGCAGATGCCTTTGGGTAGTAAGCATTCGGAACTTGTTGTTCTCCATGAACTTGAGTGGAGACAAGTCTAGAATGACTCTTGAGTTTGTCTGAGTCTTTCTTGGGAACACAAAACTGCCTTCCCTGGAATTTGATGGACTTCGCTTTCCTTATTACCTTCTTGTTCAAGATTTCTGAGGTATATTCTGGAAAACAGGGTGGAGTTCTGTTCCATCTCCACCCGAGTCCATTCATGATTAGGCTGTGGGCCCAGGGATCGAAGGTCCAGCGATCCCGAAAGGGGTACAGTCTGCCCCCTACCTGGAACCCCTCATTGCTTGGGGCATCCTGAGGACTTGTTACCGTGACCACATCCTCCTCGGCCCCGTGAGGGGTTTCCAGAGGAGCTTCTCCTTGGGCCTTTTCCTTTGTAAGGGCGAAAGGTGGTCGAGTGCCTCTCAAAGCCAGGGTTAAATGCTGGCGACTGGGCTACCAGCTGTTGAGGGACCATCTGGAAGGTGGTCTGAGGCTGGGCTACCAGTTGAGGCACCGTGGCCATGGTTACAGCCGTGGCCATGGTTACGGCCGGAAGTTGCGCAGGTCTGCGTGGTCTCCTTACCTTTTTGTTCTTAGGTTTGGAACCTCCGTCTGAGGAAGATTTCCTCTTTGAGGTCATGCCCCACTTTTGGAGAAGGTTCCTATTCTCCGTGGCTGCTCTGGCTATGACCTCTCGGACCATTTCCTGTGGGAAAAGGTCCTTACCCCAGATGCATGATGAAATCAGCTTCCTGGGTTCGTGTTTCACTGTCACTGAGGCAAACGCGTGCTCTCTACAGGCTCTCCTAGCCCTGATGAAAGCATATAAGTCCTTCACAAGGGTTCCCATGTGAGACTTATCCAGGAAAATATACATTTCTGGGGCGTTACGTAGGCCTGCGCACATTGTGGCGGGATGTTGCAAAACAACCCCCACACCCTTGAATCACTCTACCAGACAATTGTCCCACAACACAAACTTTCCCCTTAATTTATCAACTGGACTCTTAGACAGAAGGAAAATTGAAACAAAACATAACCTTAACACTATATTTCTTACAAACTAAACAAATCACCACTCAAAATTCAGCATTCAAAATATAGATAAATATGTATTAATAAATTTTCCTCAAAAATATCCTTAAAGTAACATCCTTAAAACTAAACCAAAAAATTCAAACCAAATTAACATTAACAAAAAAAAAAAAAAAAATAGAGGTATATATATTTTTGGGCTCAAGCCATGACGTCCTGATGGAAGGTTCCTTCGGTAGCTTCCTTGGGTATATTTAACTACAAGGATATTCCCAGAGAATTAAACCACAGGTTATCACAGAATTCTAACTTCTGGTGCGAGTATCCTAAAGGTTTCCCTCTAAGATATCGTATATCAACAGGGGACGTATGTATTAACACGCCACATAGCTATCTGCACCCCATATAGAGTTAACACTTCGATATGGAAAGGTGGAGAATAACTGGGGAGCCGTTCCACAGTTACACTCATCCGTGGCTGCTTTTGGTACTCGAAACGTTAACAAACGGGCGCCATTGCTAAATGACGTCACGTCCGTCCTCATCCTTCTGCTTGTAGCGCCTTGCTCAAGACGGATTTCCCCTTGTGCGATTTTCATCGTCTTACATCGCCGTTATGTCTTTACCTTCAGCCTCGCCTTCTTCTGGAAAGTTGAGTACCAGGTCCCAGTATTGTTTAAATAAGCTCTAGCCGTAAAGTAACTTCTACTTTTCGTAAAATATTGTGTTTTGTGGCAGAGCTGTGCTGCTACCGGACACGCCATTTTATGGCGTCGCTGTTCTTTTGCATGCCTTATTTAGCTAGCCAGAACAGCTTTATCCGGCCTCTTAACTAATTGATATTGTTAGTTATTTAGTCTTCATTGCTAGGAACTACATATATCGTGTTTTAACGCTCTATTACTCGGTCGTCGTTCGACCCCATACTAGATCGCTAGCTTAGCCCCTAGGCTAGATAGCCTAGCACTTGTGTTCATGCATGATATATTCCAGTGATCCTAGGTTAAGTTATGAAGATTGTGGCATTATTTATCATACTGTTAACTGTGATGTAAGTGTTTTCGCCTTCAAGGACCATATAGGGGATCGGTTTGATTGCATTCCTTTCTAACCTAACCTAAATGTAGGAACCCCTATATGCTCCCTCAATCCCCTGCCTGCGGGCATTCCCTCTGTGTGGCCATGCTTCTCCTTCTATATAGGGGAATCTTGTCCACAATCAGAGTATCTATCGCTTCTCTGTCTACCCTAAGGGAATGATCCCCCCTTAGGGTTGCGACCGAGAAAGAGGAACGGCTCTGCCCTTCCTCAGTTGCTTCCGGTTGGGTTACTCATCCCTTCCTGCAACTTGCGATGTGTCTTTCAGCCTACCTAGCCTGGGAATTAACACTCCTTATCTAGGTTAGGCTTGGGGGGGGGGGGCGCTAGTTCTGTACTTTTATAGTTTGAGACGGTACCCTTGCACCATTCTCATTCTGGTTACCTATCCTAGGCTAGGGAGCGTTCTCCCTTTCCTTGGTGGCCATTCTTGTACAGAACCTCCTCTATGAAAGACCCCTCTTCTTCTCCCTCCCCACCTATCCCTTTGGTGTAGGCCTGCCTATACATAGGCTTGCCTATACACATCTGTCCTAAGTCCTACAACTCCTCCCTTGGGTGGAGTGATAGGGCTATCTTGCTCTCCTGCTGAGCTGGCCGCTCTGGTACACATACCCTTCATAGCGTTCTATGGGGGTAGACACTGGCAGCGATTTGTCCAGCAGGGGGTTCCCCCTCTTGAGTGTACTCTAACCCTCCCTTGGGTTACCCTGGCACCCGGCCGACTGCCGGCCCCCTGCCATTGGATGCTAGGAGTATCTACTCCTATCATGTGTGCACTTTCTCCGGAGGGATGCCGGAGGGGTATGTGGTCTTACCCCTCCAATCCCTCCTTACCTTTCTCTCCATCTATCCTGGTGCCGGTCCCTTGCCGCCTCTACTGCCGGCGATACCGCCTTACACTTTGGTGACACTCTTTCATAAGATACCCTCCCTCCTCTAAGTCGTCAGCCTTCCGTGTGCCGGGGGCTGCCGCCTTCCGTCGGCATACAACCGATGTCCCACCCCTCCCTTTACCTAGTTTCAGCTGGCCGACCTTCGGGCCGGCCACCGGCGTGCCGGCATTGATTGCCGGCGGTCTGGGTATACTACCATATACTTAATTATCTTATGAACTGATCCAAGCTCACCAAGCCGTCAGCCTTCGGCTGCCGGAGCCGCCGCCTCCCGCCGGAGACCCACCGCTGTGCCGGCGGTTGCCAAGATGGTATTATGCTTAGATACTCAATGTGTCTGTCTTGATGCCTTCCACCCTGCTGGATCGGCCTCCGGCGTCCCGTCGGCCTGTCGGGGCCCTCCGGAGACGCCAAGGGACATGCACCCCTTCTCATACCTGCCGACAACATGCCGACAGTCCTTACACTGCAGCCAGATGGCTTAGCCACTTCTATATATAGGTATTGTCTTACCATCTAAAATTGTGGCTGTGCTGTCTTCTTGCACATTACAATATTCCAGCATACTCTGTGTGTCTTAGCACGGCCGATTGTCGGAACCTATATCTAATACGGGGTCTCCTATTACCCTTCTACCCCAGGGAACTGAGTGGTCTCAGTCCCTGATACACCTCACAGGCAATTTCTGTTAGAAACTTAACTTCTACCCACCACGGGTGATCCACATGTATTTCCGTTTTGTGTCCTTCGGCCACAAAAGAAATTGCCTACTGATAAGGTTACGGTAACCGACTGGGCGGGATTCACAAGTATGTGTCTATCTACTTCCTTTCCCGCTCCCTACCCTCAAACATTATAATACTTATGAATTATTTAATGTTAAATAAAAGTTTGATTACTTAATCTTAATCTTAGAGTAATGTAAGTCATTCTTATGCCTTCCATATACTCATGATCTCTTTCTTTTACAGGAGGAGTATATGAAGTGTGAAAGCAACTTCTGCGGAGTGAAACGCCCAGACTTCTACGGGCACAAGGCGTGTCGGACCCACGCCCCCTGCGCCGCCAAGAGAGGCGACCTGAAATTTTGGGACCCGCAGCACTGTACAGTCTGCAAGAGTCGTCTGGTCGAAGCGTTCGACGATCCTCCTTCAGCGGAGGCAAGGGACAACGCTCGGGAGAAGCTACGCAAGTGGGTGCGTGGCTTCCAGAAGAACGCCACCGGAAAGTATCTCGCCACCGAAGATTTGAGGGCCTTGCTGTTTCCGAAGGCATCAAAAGACTCAGTGGTCCCCAGTGATCAGATTCCCACCGTCCAGATAGTGGTGGAACCTGATATTATCATGGCCCAGTCCATGCATGAGTGCCGTCTAGATTCTGACAACGCAGAACGTATGTCGGAAATTTCGGAAGGAACAGAGAGGAACCTCATGGGCGAGGAGCTCGACTATGAGGAAGATCAGGTGGAATACCCTGATTCGGAGCATGAGGTCGCTCCCACTCCTACCCCCGCACCGACTCCTACACCGACCGAGGAATCCGTTCCTTCGACTTCGGCCACCCCGGATCCTCTCCCATCAGGCACTCAGGAGGTCTTCAAGATGCTTGAAGCCCTCATGGATAAAAAACTTCGCGAGACCCACGAGCTATTCAGGTCTAACTTAGGAAGCTTTAAACAACCGAAACGGATTTCGGTTAAGGACCTCCCTGCTTGCTCGGATACTAACCCATGGAGGTATGCCGAGCACATGCCGATCACCACTGGCAAGATCTTCATCAGTGAGAAGGTCGGCTCGATCGTGCTGGAAGAAGTGGAATTCTTCCCGAATTTCGAGGCTTATCCGGACTGTTACGTCCGACTCAGGTCCGAACCCGCCTCTAAAGAAGAGACCGAACCGAAGGAGGTAATTGTGTTCGATCTCACGAAGGCCCAGGCTATGCTAGCCAATACGGTGAAGAGTAGGGGCTTCACCAATTCCAAGATGCCGGCGCTTAGCAAAAAGCACTCAACCTTTGTTGCACCGAACAATGCGACCTTCCCCTTTATAGAAAAGGCCTTCACTGCGGTATTGAAAGCAGTGGAAGAAGGGAAACCTTGCCCTGTACTGGAGGAGTGCAGACCCTTCTCCCTTACTGTTCCCCCTGATGATAGACACTGGAAAGACGTCCAGTCAACATTCACAGTGGGGATGTTACAGCCTGACGTTGCCGGTCGTCAGTTTAATGAGGACCTCCCGAAGCTCAATGATCACCTCCTTCGTAGGGAACAAGATACGAAGGAGAGGCTTGCCGCATCGCTGTCCCTCCAGGTACAGCTTGAAGTCATGGCCAGAGACACTAGAATCCCGGACTTCTACATGGTCCTAGCCAAAACGCATTTGGCAATGGTAATGAAGGACCTGTACAGCTTCACTAGGGCTCGCAGAGCCTGTCATGAATTCGTGTTCGCGAACGCGACGGTGAAACACGAACCCCGTAGGCTGATTTCCTCCAATATCTGGGGTAAATACCTCTTTCCATCCTCCTTGGTGAAAGAGATCGCTGACAAGGCCGCCACGGAGAACAGGAACCTCCATAAGTGGGGCATGTCGAAGAAAAGGAAATCCTCTCAGGACGATGGCCCTCAACCTAAGAGGAAACCTCAAAAAACCCAAACCCCAGCAACGTCAACAGAGACGGCAGTTTCCGGGTTCCGCTACTCCCTAAGTGGCAGCTCAGCCACAACAGACCTTTCAGCTGGTCACCCAACCGGTGGTATCGCAGTCACCGGTCTTCACCCCTGCATTTGAGCAGCACACCACTACCTTTCGTCCCAAAGGTAGAGGCTCAAACTGAGGTTCCGGCAGAGATTCGTCTCGCCGCCCCTCCAGAGGCAGAAGAGGAAGGGGAGCCAGCGGCCAAGGTGGCAAACCCTCGGGAAACCAGAAGAAATGAAGTGCTTCCGGTGGGAGGAAGACTCCGCCAATTCCAGGATCGTTGGACCTTCGATCCCTGGGCACACAGCATCGTCAAGAAGGGACTAGGCTGGAGCTGGACACAACAACCCCCAGCCTTTCAGCAATTCTTCCAACAGTCAACCCCCCTCCTGGAAGAGTACGTCCTGGAACTCTTGAACAAGAAGGTGATCAGGAGGGTAAAGTCAACCAGGTTCCAAGGGAGACTATTTTGCGTCCCCAAGAAGGACTCCGACAAACTCAGAGTCATTCTAGACTTATCCCCCCTCAACAAGTTCATTGCGAACAACAAATTCAAGATGCTGACTCTTCAACAAATAAGGACCCTCCTGCCTCAAGGGTCCTACACGGTCTCCATAGACCTGGCGGATGCCTACTGGCACGTTCCAATGAACCATCACGCTTCCTCCTACCTAGGATTTCGACTCCAAAGGAAAAGTTACGCCTTCAGGGCCATGCCCTTCGGGCTCAACGTGGCCCCACGGATCTTCACCAAGCTGGCAGACGCCATCGTCCAACAGCTCCGCCTTCGCGGCGTCCAAGTGATGGCTTACCTAGACGACTGGCTGGTCTGGGCGACATCGCCCGAAGATTGTGTACGATCCTGCAACAAAGTCACCCAGTTCCTAGAACATCTGGGATTCAAGATAAACGCCGAGAAATCTCGCCTCTCTCCAGCTCAGAAGTTCCAATGGTTGGGAATCCATTGGGATCTTCAGTCACACCGGCTTTCCATCCCGCAGAAGAAAAGGAAGGAAATAGCAGGGTCTGTCAGAAAACTGCTGAAATCCAAACGGATCTCAAGACGACAGCAGGAACAAGTTCTAGGCTCTCTACAGTTCGCCTCTGTGACAAACCCAGTGCTTCGCGCACAGCTAAAGGATGCCGCGGGAGTCTGGAGACGTTCTGCATCCATCGCTCGAAGAGACCTCAAGAGACGGCTCCCAAACAGACTTCGGTTACTCTTAAAGCCGTGGTCGGAAGCAAAGGCCCTGAAAAGGTCCATTCCTCTTCAACTCAACACCCGCCTCCATCGCTCAACATCTACACGGACGCTTCACTGGAGGGTTGGGGAGGTCACTCCCACCAACAACAGGTTCAGGGAACATGGTCTCCCCTATTCAAGACGTTTCACATCAACATCTTGGAGGCCATGGCGGTCCTTCTCACCCTGAAGAAACTCTCTCCGCCTCCCTCGATCCACATCCGTCTGACTCTGGACAACTCGGTGGTAGTCAGATGTCTCAATCGTCAGGGCTCGAGATCGCCCCAGATAAATCAGGTACGTCTTCCAATCTTCCGTCTGGCAGAAAAGAAGAAATGGCACCTGTCTGCAGTTCACCTACAAGGATTACGCAACGTGACGGCAGACGCTCTATCACGGACAAACCCAATAGAGTAGGAATGGTCTCTAGACGCAAGATCATTCTCCTTCATCTCTCGCCAAGTCCCGGAACTTCAGATCGATCTCTTCGCAACGAGCGACAACAATCAACTTCCTCGTTACGTGGCCCCGTACGAGGACCCCAAGGCAGAAGCAGTGGATGCCATGTCACTGGATTGGAACAGATGGTCCAGGATATACCTATTCCCTCCCCCCAACCTTCTTCTGAAAGTCCTCTCCAAACTGAGAACCTTCAAGGGGACAGCGGCCCTAGTGGCTCCCGAGTGGCCCCGGAGCAATTGGTACCCCCTGGTCCTGGAGCTGCAGCCCACGCTGATCCCCCTCCCGGGCCCAGTTCTCTCTCAGCAAGTACAGAAGTCGACTGTCTTCGCTTCATCACTGAAAGTCAGGGACCTTCATCTCATGATTTTCTCTCCCTAGCTGCAAAGAAAAGGTTTGGGATCTCGAAGAAAAGTCTAGACTTCCTTGAGGAATACAAGACCGAATCCACACGACGGCAATACGAATCGTCCTGGAGAAAGTGGGTCTCGTTCGTCAAAGCAAAAAATCCTACGGAAATCACCATTGATTTTTGCATGTCCTTCTTCATTCACCTTCATGGACAAGGCTTAGCAGCCAACACGATTTCTACCTGCAAATCGGCTTTGACTAGACCACTACTGTACGCCTTCCAGATTGATCTGTCCAGCGATATCTTCAATAAACTACCAAAGGCATGCGCTAGACTACGCCCAGCACCTCCGCCAAAACCTATCTCCTGGTCCCTGGACAAGGTGCTCCATTTTGCCTCTAACTTGGACAACGATTCGTGCCCTCTCAAGGAACTGACTCAAAAAGTTATCTTCCTTTTTGCTCTCGCCTCGGGAGCCCGAGTCAGCGAAATAGTGGCATTGTCAAGAGACGAGGGTCATATCCTGTTCACAGATACAGGAGAACTTACCCTCTTCCCTGATCCGACGTTTCTCGCAAAAAATGAATTACCCACCAAGAGATGGGGCCCCTGGAGAATCTGCTCCCTGAAGGAAGATGTCTCTCTATGTCCAGTGGAGAGTCTCAAGGTCTATCTTCGAAGAACTTCAGACTTCGGTGGAGGTCAACTCTTCAAAGGAGAAACATCGGGTAGCGACCTGTCACTGAAACAACTAAGAGCGAAAATCACCTACTTCATTCGCAGAGCGGATCCTGACAGTACACCCGCAGGTCATGATCCTAGAAAAGTCGCGTCTTCTCTGAATTGCTTCCAGAGTATGGATTTCGAAAGCCTTAAGAGCTTCACAGGATGGAAATCGTCGCGCGTTTTCTTCAAGCACTACGCGAAGCAAGTGCATGAAGTTAAACATTTCGTGGTAACCGCAGGTAGTGTTATGAAACCTGCCGTTTAACTCTGCATAGAACAGCGAGTTACTTGGGACTTAAACTCTACGGGTGCCTGTATTGACCCTTGTGTGATACATAGGGATTTCATGGACACTTAGTGTTTCTAATAGACTGTTCTTATCAAGGTGAAATGTTATAGACTTCACATGAGTGCCACATGCCCTAGGGCATGATGTGTTTTTTCTTTGATAAAGACTGACGTTCCTCTGGAACTTGTGTTTTCTAAGTTTGAAATTTCTTTCAGATTCAAGATTGAGGTCTTCTATTTTCTATGTACATTATTTTATTATTGTAAATTAACTTTACACCCTTTATTGCAATTATTATTACTATAACCTGCAAATTATGAAATAAAATGTCTATTTTATTACTTGTGCGTCTTTCTTCGCTCCTATTACCATTATGAAATACATGATTGTCATAGTTTCATTTACCCCTTTCCTTTGAAATGAGAAGAATAATATAAATTGTCTGTATTATATACTCACCCATGCTGTGTAATATTCCTACTTGAATACTTACCTTCGTCATGCCTTTGAGACCAGATTGATCTCACATCCATGGAATATAGTGATTAATTATCACTTGTCTACTCTTGAGAATATTCCTACACGAATATTAACCTTCTGTCTTGTCTCCGAGTCCTACACGAACTCTCCGCAGGGTGAGTAGCCCTTCGATGACCACTTTGGATTTTGGTATAATCCGCCGGGACTTCTCTGCCAGGGGGGCAGTAAGTTGGATCCCCACGGAACCTCTACCGAGGTCACATTACATACCTCTATTCGGAGCCCTTGGCAATTACTCTAAAAAAGGGGAAATTTTCCACGATACATTGATTCTCTGGTACTCTTCCATCAGGACGTCATGGCTTGAGCCCAAAAAACGGATTTTGAGCGAAGCGAAAAATCTATTTTTGGGTGAGATAGCCATGACGTCCTGATGGACCCTCCCGTCTATTCTAGTCCAGCCTTTCAGGCCCCACCCTGTCCTGCTGTATCATGGAGATTAGCAAGGAGCTGGCATCCGGATGAGGACAGACGTGACGTCATTTAGCAATGGCGCCCGTTTGTTTACGTTTCGAGTACCAAAAGCAGCCACGGATGAGTGTAACTGTGGAACGGCTCCCCAGTTATTCTCCACCTTTCCATATCGAAGTGTTAACTCTATATGGGGTGCAGATAGCTATGTGGCGTGTTAATACATACGTCCCCTGTTGATATACGATATCTTAGAGGGAAACCTTTAGGATACTCGCACCAGAAGTTAGAATTCTGTGATAACCTGTGGTTTAATTCTCTGGGAATATCCTTGTAGTTAAATATACCCAAGGAAGCTACCGAAGGAACCTTCCATCAGGACGTCATGGCTATCTCACCCAAAAATAGATTTTTCGCTTCGCTCAAAATTCGTTTATAGTACTGTACATGTACAACCACTGACATGTTGTTACCCGCACTAGACAAACGTCTTTAAAACAGTCACTGTAAATATCACCCTCAACACCAAATTCCAAATATATCAATACACCCTCGGTTCTTTAAGCCGAAACACTAAAATCAGCAGTTCCACCACAAATCCGTGGCTCGACGGGAAATAAATCAACACAATCGACCCAGCAGTCAATACCACCATCTGGTATGGTTACAAGCCATGGTAATCCTCGTTATCTCATCTATTCAAGAACAATCCAATTCGCGGTTTCTTTATCCGGCATGGGCCGTCAACACAGGTCAATATTCCAAGAGCATTCTAATCGAGTGCTTTATCGTAAGCAATGTCAGTTGCAATCAAACCCACTTTCAAATAATCAGCAGGCCAAAGGAGTAAGTCTCTCTAAGGAGGAATCACGGCTCAGAAAACCAATGAACACTTCCACGCTGGTAATAAAGAATAATAAATATAATCCAGCATTCACACCAGCCTCTAGCTGCAGTCAAAATTAAAATAAGCATTCACCCAAGACATTCACCACTGTCGTAACCTAACTAAAAACATAAACAAATAATCTCATTTAAACCAACAGTCTTTCTCAAAACAAACAATCGATACACTAACTACTCTCTCTCTCTCTCTCTCTCTCTCTCTCTCTCTCTCTCTCTCTCTCTCTCTCTCTCTCAGGATTTGGCAAACAAAAAATAAATAAAAGTAAAACAAAAATAAATCCTCCACATTCCTCCCCCGTTACTTTACCAAATACTTCTCACACAACACTTACCTAATTTTTTTTCATAACCCAGTCGCAGTCGGGAACGGGACCTCTACTCCGAGTAACTGGGCCTCCATATACTCTCTCATTCACTTCTTCCTTATCACAATCATTCACTACATTAACACTATTCCTATCTAAATCCCTATCATCTAATATATCATGTACAATCCCATATACCTTGTTCTCATCTGGCCCTAAAATCTCACTTATTTCCGTCAGCAATTCATCCATTTCATCAAAACCATTTTCTACTTTAATAAAAGATTCATTCATACTACTTATCATTCTCCTATCTCTCACTCTCGCATTCGCTATACTTTCTTTTACATCATCTAATGAAAAACCACACACACTATAGGTATCATTCATACTCAGCCATGATTCATCTGTATTAATACATTTATCTTCCACACTCACTTGTATATTTACACCCTTGTCATACTTTCTCACGAACATTGATCCTATTCCTTCTACACACACAGGAGGACTCACCCAGTTGAACCCTCTCACACTCTAGTTTCCCGAACATCCTGGCTGGCCTAATCCCTTCTTTCTACAAACACTAGCTATATGCCCATCTACACCACATTCAGTACACTTACCCCGCGGCTCCTTGCACATTCTAGCATAATGACCATCCTTACCACAATTACCACAAATCACATTCATACGATTACTACGACATCCACTCGCTATGTGCCCAGTCATACCACACCGATAACATTTTACCCCTTTCTCTTCCTTGCACTCGCTAATTCTATGCCCTACCTCACCACATCCAAAACAAGCACCTAGAGCCCATCTACATTCATTCTTCTTATGACCTACTTTCCCACACCTATAACACTTTTCATCACGGACACGGCTATCTGACATACCTCGATGTGCACTCACACTCCTATCCCTATTGCGCCAATTACCCTGCCTAAATCCTTCATTTGTCCTTACAGGTATTCCCACATTACACGCCCTAACACTCCTATCTACTACATTATCAGCTACCCTCATTGGTCCTCTCAAAATTGCATCCTTATAACTACCAAATTCTATTACACTTTCTCCCATTCCAGTTCTTACACTCACAGATTTACTTTCTTTCATGCACCTATCTAACTCATAATCCTCAACTATCTCTAGTATATCATCCCATGTCAATCTCTCTTGCGTCCACCTCATTTTCTCCTTCCGTTTCAAATTAATAAACTCAGCAACATTCTTAGGTACAGTAGCCAAAAACTTCTTCATTAATTCCTTATTCTCATTTATGCCTTCATCCCCATACTTCCTAGCTAACGTTTCCAACCTACATACATACATCGATATCGCTTCTCCTACATTCATCCGTGCCTCATCAAAATCATTCTTACGCTTATACCTAACACTCCCTTTCATACGTTTCACCTGCTCAATTATTCTCCTTTTCACACTTTCATAATCAACATCCCCTACACTCATTATCACACCATACATCGTCAACAAATACCCAGTCAAATATTCTCCTAACTCCCTAGCCCAAACTCTTTTACTATCACCATACTTATCCTGACAATACCTCTCATACTCCTTGAAAAATTCATATACATCCCTACTACTGTGCTCATTGAACCTTTCACACTGAGGTACCTCTCTCATAAACACAGTCTTACACACATCACGTTCATTCTCACTGCTATCATCACTGCTACCTAACTTCTTGTTTCCTACTTCCTCGCTAGAATATAAGGAATCTAATTCCACACTCATACTCCTATCCTTGATTATACTCTTCCTAGCCCTTTTCATACTCACCACTTTCACCCACTCACGATCATCCTTGCTATCATCCTGATACTTTTTCTTCTCTTTCTTCCTATCACATTTCTGTTCATCCTTACTATGCCTAATTCCCTTATCTTCAATCTCACTATCACTATTACTATTACTATCACTATCACTTCCTTTCCCATTATCACCTACCTTAACCTTCTCTACCACTATCAACACATTAACCGTAGCAGAGGCCACTCCACCGACTGCGCCTTCACCCATGAAAGTTTTCATCATTCCCATTACCTGCTCCATCATAGCTTCCATTTGTTCCTCATTCTCACGCATCCTTATCTCAACACCCTCTTCCACTCTCTCTACAGTTCCCTTTAGCACTTTCAGTTCCTTTCGCATCTCCTCATTCTCACAGCTTAACCTCTTATTCCCATGCAGCAACTTCTCCTCACGCTCCTTTCTCAGCCGCAATTCCTCCTTCAAAACCCTTAATTGCTCCTCCATTTTTCATCAACCTTATATCTAATTCCTAATCATAATTCAGTCCTTTGTCCAACAGTCCAGTTTCCAATCCCACCTCGGCAGTCCCTGTTCGGGCGCCAAAATAATGTGGCAGGATTTTGCAAAACAACCCCCACACCCTTGAATCACTCTACCAGACAATTGTCCCACAACACAAACTTTCCCCTTACTTTATCAACTGGATTCTTGGACAGAAGGAAAATTGAAACAAAACATAACCTTAACACTATATTTCTTACAAACTAAACAAATCACCACTCAAAATTCTGCATTCAAAATATAGATAAATATGTATTAATAAATTTTCCTCAAAAATATCCTTAAAGTAACATCCTTAAAACTAAACCAAAAAATTCAAACCAAATTAACATTAACAAAAAAAAAAAAACGAAAATAGAGATATATATATTATAGTACTGTACATGTACAACCACTGACACGTTATTACCCACACTAGACAAACGTCTTTAAAACAGTCACTGTAAATATCACCCTCAACACCAAATTCCAAATATATCAATACACCCTCGTTCTTTAAGCCGAAACACTAAAATCGGCAGTTCCACCACAAATCCGTGGCCCGACAGGAAATAAATCAACACAATCGACCCAGCAGTCAATACTACCATCTGGTATGGTTACAAGCCATGGTAAGCCTTGTTATCTCATCTATTCAAGAACAATCCAATTCGCGGTTTCTTTATCCGGCATGGGCCGTCAACACAGGTCAATATTCCAAGAGCATTCTAATCGAGTGCTTTATCGTAAGCAATGTCAGTTGCAATCAAACCCACTTTCAAATAATCAGCAGGCCAAAGGAGTAAGTCTCTCTAAGGAGGAATCACGGCTCAGAAAACCAATGAACACTTCCACACTGGTAATAAAGAATAATAAATATAATCCAGCATTCACACCAGCCTCTAGCTGCAGTCAAAATCAAAATAAGCATTCACCCAAGACATTCACCACTGTCGTAACTTAACTAAAAACATAAACAAACAATCTCATTTATACCAACAGTCTTTCTCACCACAAACAATCGATACACTAACTACCTCCCTCTCTCTCTCTCTCTCTCTCTCTCTCTCTCTCTCTCTCTCTCTCTCTCTCTCTCTCTCTCAGGATTTGGCAAACAAAAAATAAATAAAAATAAAACAAAAATAAATTCTCCACAACATTTCCAGGCAGTTCTGAAGAGAAAGGGAGGCCGCAAGTCTCTCTCTTGTCTCCTGTCGTCTCCTGTTCCCTCCTCAGAAGATGGTCTAGCAACTTTGGAAGGTTCTCATTAAACTGCTGGCCTGCTATCTCTGGATCCAATTCGAGACAGAGAAGATTAGGTGGACGTATTTCCACTTCTCCTCGCAGGTAGGCATTGCTAGAGAGAATGGTTTGCATTCCTCTAGAGTTGGGCAGGGTTTGCCCTCTTCGACTGGTTTGATGACAAAGTCTAGAGCTTTCTCTGAAAAGGGGAAAGAGATGGAGGAAGGAGCAATAAAGGTGGGATTCCTCTTGCTCAGTGCTAAGACTTTGGAGTTGGTGTATCCGGTTTCTTTCAAGGACTTTAAAAGGATGGCTTACGCCTTGACATGTTTGAAGACAATGACTTCCTTCGGTACCGTTTACTCACGAGATGCAAGTTCATCCCGCAGTCTCACGTAATAGTCTGGGTAAGCTGAAAAGCTGGGCCAAAACTCAAGATCTTCAAACAGTTTAGCTCCCAACTTCTACGAGACGAATAGTTTCCCATTCATCATGGGCATATGCTCTTTGTACCTCCAGGGGTTGGTTTTGGAGCAGTGAGGGAGATTCGATACTCTAAGGGGCTTCTTGGTGGAGCCCCTGGAAGGCCCGGGGCGGTTCTTTTCCTATATCATTTTCTGATTTTGTTGGATAGACTGCTTCATCGTTTCCTGTTCCTTCTGGAACGCTTCCAACATCCACTGGATCGACGTGAGGATCGCTTCACTCTTGTCGACCTGTGTAGATGGTTGAGGAATTGGGGTTGAAGAGGTTGATGGCATAGGTTGGTATGCCGTCACGGTGAACTGAGGGTCCTCAGTTACCGCCGAAACGGATCCTTCTTCCACCGTTCATGGTTGTTCCACGTCTTCTTCAGGGCCTCCTTGCAGTAGGTCCTGTTCCGTGTCGGTGGACACTTCTGACATCCGTTCTTGGTGGATGTCCATGCCTTCTAATGCATTGTGTATGTCCACATCGATCTTCAGCTGTTTGAGAGGAGGCTGGACCTGTTCCTGGGGCACTATCGCGTTTGCTAGAGCCTTGGGGAACAGAAGGCACCTTTGGGAGTCATAGGGTAGGTAAGGTCGCGGACAGTTCTTTTGGAACCCTCTTACCCACCTGTGAAGGGTCTCCTTCGCTGTGTCCCTAGTCTCCAAGTTGACTGGGATGTCTTCTCCAAAGCCGTTGGCCAGCAGGGTTGAGCAGGTGGAGCAACTCTTCGGGTCCCAATACTTTAGGGCTCCCGACACGATACAGCAGGGGGCATGAGTCCTGCACATCGTGTTGTGGCGGGATGTTGCAACAACAAGCCCCACACTCTGAATCACACCTACTGACATTTGTCTCAACAAAACAAACTTTCCCCTTACGTTATCTAAACCAGACTCTTAGACAAAAGGAAAAATAAAACAGCCTTAAAACTATATTTCTTAAAACTAAAACAATCACTTAAAACTAAAAAACATTCAAATAACCGTAACACCATTCAAATAAACCAAAATAACCCTAACAAACTTAAAATTCCACCGCACACCAACACCAAAATAAATTGTGTGTTTATGTGTGGACCTCTTTGTCCACACAAGGGCTAACAGTCTTTTCAGGCAAATGCCACAACTCTCTGGCAGACGCAACACTCGGTGGCAGATAGATAATTTTTCCCACTACACAAGCACTTTTATTAAGTGGTGAGTGAAGCAATTTATGTTGGTTGATGCGTCGTCGTCATCATCATCATCATCATCATTCAGAGAAAATTCTTATTCATAATCGTAGTGCAAGTCTGCAGCAATTGGCCAATAATCATAAAAAAGATAACTTTCCAAAAGAGGAATTACGGCTCAAAAATAAACAAACACTTCCACGCTGTTAAAAAAAAAATACTAGTAATCCAGCATTCACAAAACTGCCTTAAGTCGCAGTCCAATCAAAATAAGCATTTACCCAAGACATGCACCACTGTCCTAACCTAGCTAAAACATAAACAAACAATCTCAGTTATACCAACAGTCTTTCTCACAACAAACAATCGATATACTAACTACCTCTCTCTCTCTCTCTCTCTCTCTCTCTCTCTCTCTCTCTCTCTCTCTCTCTCTCTCTCTCTCTCTCTATCTATGGATTTGGCAAAGAACAAAAAATAAAAATAAATAAAAATTGATCCTCCATTGTGTGTCCACAAAACTCTTTACCCTTGTGGTTGCAGAACAAGGCTGCACACTTCACCATCGGTTCCTCCTGTAAAGGAAATGGATCCAATGAGTATAATGGTTTTTATATCATTGATATAGAAGCATACATTTTATTAACAATAGTAATCAATATTGTATATAATAGTTTAGGATAGTTAGCTGGAAAGGAAGTAGAAAAGACACAAGGTAGAAG